>NC_137926.1:30176531-30590422 GCF_963457725.1 Sprattus sprattus
GAAATATGCAGAGATGAGTGCAGGGAAGGAGGTTTCTTCAATTGGAACCTCTCTCTGGTTGTGCATGTCCTCCACCATATAGCCAATGGCCATTTAAACCTCCACGAAACCCCCCTTCTTTCTTGTCTTTCCCATGCTCTCATAGCCTTGGCAACAACTCACACGGCTTTCTCAGCTTTTTGATCTTTCCTGGGCTTTTTACGAACTTTTTGCCTTTACACTTGCAAATCTACATGACAGCTATATGTGTGTCCATGACTATATAAAGTCCATGTGCATGACAACATTAACCTCTATTACCATCCTAATCATAGTGATGAAATACTGGAACAACATAAATAGTAGAGGGAAGAAAACAAGGATATATTGTGTTTCTATCTGTTTCCACAAAATACTTTGCCAATATTTAAAAAGAATGAAAAATATTTTTGTCTAAACAATTTAGTGGTTACAGTACAAAGACACTGGTAGGACAGATATACTCAACCTGAGATTTACCTCAGAACTCCTGTCATGATTGTGTAATTTACCTCTAGCTTTATCTTCCGCACCAATACCAACAACAAGTATGGTCACGTCACAGTATGCCTACTAAAGTCTATGATGGGATGAAAAATTACCATTTATACAAACCTTATACCTTACAAGAAATGCATACAGTGCCATCCTCACTATGTTTGTCTATGTTAACGTTCTTCTGACAATCTGCAGGAAATTGTGTGTAAGGTGTTCTCTGATCTGAAATATAGAGAATGATACTGAAATGTTGCACACTGGACTGGCCCCATCCTAGCCCCATGATTGAGGGGGGGCACTCACTGCTCAAGGAGGGCACTGCTTCACACGGGCATCTTCAGTGGCTAGGGCTGCCTATGGGGCTCACCTCACAGGGCCCAATGGCCCTCTTCTGCCACGCCTCCATGATGGGCCTGAGTGATTGTAGCCTGGATGTTTGTCAGTAACTTTGTGATATCGTGAATTGATTAAAAGTAACTGACCGTGATCAATTATAATTGATAACACAGTATCTCGACAACACCTGATAGTGTTGTCTTCAATTCTGTCGCAGCAACTTTATAGTTTGCTGCATGCCTGGCATATACCTTAAATCAACGGGTTTATATGTCCTGAGAACTGTTTTAGTAATGCAGTCTTTAGTTTTAAGGTTTCAAGAATTAAAGTATATATTAAGGATAGTTTTTGAATTACCACATACACAAACATCAAAGGATTGCTTAATTAGGCCACTTCTATGGGTACGCTGCACTGTGGCGTCTCTTATTTGACAACCAATTAAGGAATTAAACATTTATTTAAAAATTGTCATCTTGGACCCTGGTTATATCTGTGTGCAAGCCCTGTGCTATTTTAATTGTGAAGATACAACCCACTGTTGAGGTTCTAATGATACAAATATTTCAGTGGTCACAGTGGTTAGTTTGGCAGAAAGGAGAGAAAATTAGAGGAAGGGGTAAAAGGCAATGACGACTAATTAGTTTGTGAACCTTGGCCTAGCGTTCACATGGCTAATTATGATCATCATTGAGTGGGCTGCCACCACCAGTCTCATTGAGTCCATTCAGTGGAAAGTGGAAACTCAGGCACTAAGAGAGGGAAGGGAGTGAGGAAGAAGTGAATCTGCAGATAGCTCTTGGTAGTCTGTATATTCAGTACAAAAGTTGAATTTAGAGAATTCAGTAAAAAATTATTAACCTTTCACTGCAACTTATCATTTACTTCTAGTGCCAGGCTTGTAATTAGCACATTTTTGATTTTACTAATGGAAAGGGTCAAAATACAGACATAGTAAAATAGAAAATAAAACCAGGAACTAAGTTCGCTTATTTATGCAAATATTTTGAATGTTTGATTTCATCTTTTTGAGGATGACTGCATGTCACATATCCTACATGGCAGTGATTGACAGTTAAGCGAAACAGTCAATAGGACCATCCTAACCTCCCCTTGGTCTCTGTTGTACCCATGCATTTATTCTACTGTGAGTTCCTCCATGTTGAGTGGACTCCTGTGTTCTCCATGTGTGTTCTTGCAGCTGTCTAAGAACTGACTAACTGCCTACTCACAGCATGTCCTTTCCATTTATTCCCCCATGTACCAAAGCTAACGTAGCATGACCCAGTTTCATTCTGCCTAACACACACTCAAGTCAAACTTCCAAATACAAATAAAAAAAAACACAAGTCATTAATGAGTGGATTGTTCCACTAACATGTGGTGGTCTGTTTCTCTTAAATATTAGACAGTATATGAATGCTATTGGAGTTCAGAAAACCAGTTGACAAACCCAACCGAAAACATAACCTCCTTGGTGGAGGTACTAAAATACTCCTCTGCAGCTCCCCTCTGGAATTTTGCGTTTTGAGCTTTGAGTTTTGTGAGAACAATCTTTTGAGTGTCTGTTACTGTTATTAATATAGGCTACGACTCATGAACATACACTTAGCCTCGTATGACTAGACTCACATAAATGTCATGAATAGTCCAAGTGGTCTGGCCGTGCTTCATTCCACAGTTTACTAGTGGTGATCATATAATAACAGCCTTCGTCATTTCATATCTATTGCACATAGAAGAGCTATTACAGTGTGTTTCAATTTCAGGTACGGAAGTGGTCAAGTCATTTTATTTAAATATTGTTGAGCACATTGTTGTGCTTTTCATACTACCAGCAGAATTTCACTGAATTCTTTGAAAAATATAATGGATTATAAGAAAAGGGCTGTACCTTTAATCATAATTAATAATTAATTCAACCTCAGAGTTAGCTAGCGACCAAGCATTTCTATCTTTGCTAATGCTGTCAAGTAGGTGGCTGGTTGTAGGAGCTAATATAAAACAACCACTGACTGGTTGTGTGAGCTAATGTAAAACATTCACTGACTGGTTGTATGAGCTAATGTAAAACATTCACTGACTGTGACTGAGCTTCACACACAGGTCATGTTATACCCACAGTCAGTTATGTTTCTCCAAAAGTTCTGTAGTTAAATTTAAGTGTATATGCACATCAGATGCATTTACTCAAAAGTAGCCTGCTTCAAAAATCACCTTGATGAAAAATGATGTGAATGTGAAGAGAAACACTGCCCTTCTTATTAGTTGCCCAGATTATTGAATAAATCAATCAAACAATCAATAGCCTAAAATCAGTGTGATCACAGTGTGGCCAAATAACACTGAGAAAGCCAGTAGGAAAAATATTGTTTTTTTTTTTATTTAAAAGCTCTAGTTTAAAAGTTGTGCTTTGCACTTAAATGGGATGTAGACATTAGATGAATGATGAGCTACTTACTGTTCTTTTGCAACAGTCACTTGACTCTCCACCATAATGGCTTCATCCCCTTATGATGACAGCATTGATATCGTCCTGTGAGATGTTTGCTTATGGTCAACACAGAATCTACTAATACTAAGTTTCAAAGAAAATGTATGAGTTAAAAAAAAAACATGGCGACAGGATTAATTAACATTAATCTTGATGAAGTTCAAAGTCTTTATTAACATGGTCACCACACACTTACTTCTAATCTAGTATGTCATAGGAAGTTATTCTAAATTCTTCTTACACTTTTGTTCCTCTCAAAGATTTATGTGAAAAACCTATGAATATTCAAATGAGCCACACCTGGTTTCTCTTCTTATAGCTCTCATTTTGAAATAGCTTTATGCTAATAATATGTAAAGTCTCACCCTGCAGGGTGACGGGACTTGTTCCTTAGGTATGTGATATCTGAAAGCCAGGCTGTCGGATTCATTTTTTTCAGACTGTCATTGGTACAGGTCCAAGATAGAAATCCTCAACCATGGCGTTGTCTGCTTATTTCACCTATGATATGTCGTGTACCATATAAAAAATACCATATGAACGTGTTGGCCAAACCCCATATGGACACACTTTATTTTTATTTTCAGTGGAGGGGGTCTTTGACAAGTCTATAATTACAAGGTTGAACTGCTTCAGCTGCATCTACTGCAGATCTAAAGATACATAAAGAAAACACATCTCCTTTTCATATTTCCTCGTGATTTTACAAATGTGCAATGTGAGTCAGACAAACACCTCTGCCCTTGCCCACCCTATAAGTGCAGTAATACAAGTGAATGCCTAATTAAGACTCTGACTGTAATCGCTTGCAGACATTCTTTTTATTTGAAGATGAAATGATTAGAATCCGAAGGTCGGATGCCTACATATTTAATGAAATGTCTGAAAAGCAGCTCAATTAGAGGACTGTCTCCCTTTCTCTGTGTGTTTCTTCCCTGGGGCTTGATTGGGTTTGGGTAAGAAGAAAAGGAGCACTAACACTCTGAATGGGGCACGGGCTCAATGAAAACTCCAATTTTGAGATTGTAAGAAAAACTAGTTTAAAAAATGAGTTTACACCGAGTGGAAAAGCCGCACACCGTGCAATTACATGACAGAATGTATTTATTACTCCGGAAAAATGTGTTAACACATTAATTAACACGAACATTTTACCCCAAAAAATACTCACTCAAATCTCTCTTTAGATTGTGAAATTGTGCTTCAGTTGTCAAAATTTGCAAATTTCACACTATTGTGACAACTGACTAAAGTCAGATTTTGAATCTGATAAACAGAAAAGATATGTTTGGCAACGTCTCTTCCTTGACATGTACTGACATGTACCATAAAATAAACCGAACATAAGAAAGTCTTGGCCTTGAACTGTAGTTCACTTTACTCTTATCAGTCTGGTGGGAGCACAACAGGTTACTAAGATTAATGTTGACAAATATGATGTATCAAAACAGCAAGTCAAATGATAAATGTTTATTTCCCCCTCAGTCTAAATTGTTAACTTTTCTGATTCAACCTCTTATTTTCAGCGCAACGAACTGCAGTATAGTACTGCTTTGATGTTGGGTTGAAGTAATATGATCATCAGCATTTTATGTTTGCATTCTGATGGAGGAGTGTCATCAACCAGTCATGGCTAAAATGGCACCACTGTTTTTAGACCAGCCTTTATCTCAAAGTTGCCCAATTAGAACTCCTGTAGCTCTAAAGGACTTTGGTGCAAAAGATGGTTGCATCCTTGTCCTGGACAGTTACTGTCGTGCATTGTGATTATCGACCTGAATGCCTAATAGTTGGCTGTATGAGCATTGCCATCCAAGGTCCATGGATGTCATAATTGTTTGAGTTAAAAAGTATTTTTCTGGCCTCAGATAAACTAAAAAGCTTGAGCCTGCCAAACCAGTGAATCATTCTCTGAACTGAAGGTCAGTAGATGGCTATCTGAATGATACTAAAGGAGGTACAGTCTGCATTGAAGAGCAGACACAGATAGACCTTGCATCTGGTAATGTTCAGGCATATCCTACTGAATTCACTGTCTAGGGATCTGTCTGACCAGAAACAGTTTGTGAGCCACATTCAGGCATGCAGTATTTTCTCTTTCAGATATGGTACTGACAGCAATATGCCTCTCAACAACATGGAAGCATGGTTTTAGTGAAGTTGTGCTTATAGTCCTTCATCATACCATCTTGTGAACATCTTGTGAACGTAGTTAATGATGTTGTATTTAATGAAAAAAACATTGGGCATCAACCCTGTTTGACACCCCTGTTTGTCTTGGGCAGTCATTGGCCGCAGAAAATATTTGACTGACTTGAGGAAAAAAGCTAACCACTCACTGTGTGGTAAGACGACTCATTGTTGGCATCAGGGGAGAAAAGGGCCCATTCAAACGGTGGCAGGATTGAAATGAAAATGGAATCCCTTGTGATTTTAGAAATATGTCTAGAACTACATTTACACACAAAATACCCATGGAAAATGATAGAGGGAAGGCATAATTTTCTGACAAAAAATGCCCAGGAATTACAATGAATTTTGTGAGACTGGATGTGGGGCTAAGTGTACTGGATCTCCATAATGGAACCTAGCAAGGCGTTTTTGCAAAAGTTCTGTCTTAGAGTTTTATACACACACACACACACACACACACACACACGCTAACTGAGGTGCCGTGAACTGAACCGAACTGACCTGAACTGAAAGCTCTGCATATTCTGTTTAGAAAGTAAGGAAAGTAAAATGATGTAATCCAGAGCAGCAGGTTCAACAGGATCTTCAGCAGGTTATCCATGCCTGTACATCTGCTATACGTACTTCAAGCATCTTGAAGAAGATTGTGTATTGTGTCTAACAAAACTTACAGAAGAGTGTAGGGCCCTCCTCCCATAATGGGGATTATGTCCCTTTTTTTAACGTAAGGTTAATATGTAATCTTTGGTCACAAGTTAAGCACTGGAGATGCCCAGAGGAACATTGCACTTAGATAAGCTGTCAACCTTGACTGGACAGACCAGTTCAGCTAGTATTATAGCTATATAGGGTGAAACGCCACTTTAGTCATTTTAAAGAATGGAGAGCACCTGTACGAGTGGGACGAAGAGGCTTCTTCACCTGAAGATAAGCGTTAAGGAGGAAGCTCCCCACAATGGTGTCATGGAGCTGCTGAAGATTCTTAGGCCTCAGTGGAGGACAGAGGACATTAAGATGAAGGCAAGTTGGATGGTTTAATGCCCCCTGCAGATTGGAATGGCACAGATTTGGGGTTTCTTCAAGGAAAGACCATGATAACATTGCATGACAATGGCAAAGGTTTATCGTTCAGTGGCACCCATAACTTATACATAGAAATGGTGAGAGAGCGTGTCCATGTATGGTTAAATGCACAGATAAGATTAGGGAATAGGTCAAGTGATGAGAAAACTGATTTTTTTTTCCCCTTGAATGATAAATGTAATTACTTTTGTATGCAGCTGTTTTTGATATGTGAATACAGGAAGTTATGTATTTAGCGATGTATTTAGGCGATACCTTATAAGGCAAATGGGAACTGTAAGAGACCACACTGAACTTGACTGGTGCTAGACACCCTCCATTCAAGCTTCAGGGAGCATGTCTTTGAAAGTGTGAGAAAAGAATAAATCGGACCACATAATAGATTGTATTATAGTAGTGAGACCTCTGTATGAACTTGAATATAGGTAATACACACAGGAGGCTTCAGATGTTGAATGCATTTTGGTGGTGTTTCCAGTTCGTGAAGATAAACTTGAGGGCGTATGTCTTTGAAAGCATCAAAAATAAAATTACTCAACAGAGGCATATGCCATGATTTCCTTGAAAGCCAAATCAGAGCCAAGTTTATGCCGAGCCGTTGCATAACCAGGTCAATTTAGGTCAGTGTGATCTGTTCATACTGGTATTTGCACTAAAAGACATTTTATCAAGCCTTTTACACACAAAATTGATCATTTCAACGCATTTTGGGGACATTCTGGAAATGTGGAGATGTGCAGAGTTTCTGTGTATTTTTCTTTTGATGTCGAATGTATGAAAAGTGGATATTACTGTAGGTTCAACCGTTTTTTATTATTATTACTTAAAAAAGATCAAGACATGGCTGATTTTGAGCCTTAATGTTTGTACATGGGATCAGTGGTGTATAAGGACCTGGGCATGGACTTCTACGAACTCAGGGTTTATCACTGTGTGTGGTGCTGATCAAATAGACTTAGTTAAAAATACATTTTGTGTGAACACAAAGCTTGGGAATCCTCACAGACAAAACCAATAGACATTTTCTCTACATCACTGAAAAGTAATAGGCTCTACTGGCTGCGTGTGCAAGCTCTTTCTTTCCTCATGTTCTGGGCTTGATTTGCTCCAACTCTTGACACTATTGGTCTGACTCTGATGACAAAGGGTTGTCCAGTTTCATCACAAATTCTTGGGCTGGGTGTAATGTATTTGTTTTCACGAGGCTCAAGAAATTAATTCATAAATACTTAATCAAAGGTCAAATGGCCATGTTTGCAGAAGTATATGACATTGTTTTTGGTGCTCTCACAACAGGATGGACAGAGCAGGGGTGAGAAATAAGGCATCAGCAAAATGAAACTGATACCATACACCAATATTGCCAAGAACCTCAGTCACATCAATTCATCACTCGCAGCTGAGAAGCTCAGGAAACAATTTTCCTTGAGCTTAAAAAAAAATTAACACCTCAGAGCACATTCTTAGAACTATAATTCATGTGTCTAATACATGTATCATAAGGTGTTACATTTGATTTCTTTATGTCTATATATTGTAGTTTTCATATCCAAAAACATCGACAGCCAACAGGCCCCAGGCAAAAGTACTGCAAAAAAAGATTTGCTTCAAATATCAAGTCTTGCTTAATTTTAATTTATCATCAAACATTTCTAATTTGTGGTCTACTCATATTTGTGTAGGTCTTCACAGAAGGCATCACCAACCAGTTAATGGGCTGTTACACAGGATGCCTGTGGTCCTCGGATGTGGTGCTGGTGCGAGTGTATGGCAACATGACAGACCTTTATCTGGACCGGCGCAAAGAGATGGAGATGTTTCAGATACTTCATGAACATGGCTGTGGCCCCAAATTGTACTGCAGCTTTGAAAATGGTATCTGTTATGAGTTTTTGCAGGGCATGGTACTGGATGACACACTACTGAGAGAGCCTATCATTTACAGGTACGGTTGAATTGGTTGTTTTATAAGCAATATGTTCACCTGAATTATCTAAGAAGTTTTCAGGGTCTTTTTACATATTATTGTTAAATTATGAGGGTCTTTAGAGCTGGTTGGGTCTAAATACTACATTTGTAGTTTGTAGGATACAGTACTGGGGTAATTCAACTCTAACGTTTTGTAAACGTCTGACTGACTAGGAGGCTCCTAGTAGGAGCAGAGCAGAACTCTGTATCACATGGTAAATTCTGATAGTCCCTTCTGGGCATCCATTTGTATTGCCAAAGATAAACTCCATAAAAGTAGTGTCATACTCAGATGTACTAGGCCAACTTTAAGGACTATTGGTTCCTACCCCAAAAATGAAGCAGACGTCCAAATGAAGGAGGACTCTGGATCATGGGAACTGCCAGCCATCTCTGTGCAAAGAGTCATGGCTGCACTTTGTGCCTTTTTCTGTCTATTTGTAGACACTAAGAACAACAGGGGCCTGATAGAGAACAGAGCCATATCAAGACTTAGTTCTCAGGAAGAACTTCTTTTCAAGCTAAGGTCACATAACAAATGAGAGAGAGGTCACCCTGTAGGCTTTCTTTGGGCCCATGTGAAGAGGAAGTGTCCATGTTAAGAATCAGACACAGGCCTTTTTGCATTTATTACACCAATCTGATCAGAGACAGAGAGATAGTTTTGAGGTTTCAGCATTTTTCCAGAGGTCAGTGATATCCTAAATTAAACTGGCTCTCAGACTGTAGACTTCATTTCTCAGACGGCAGACATAATGTATGTTGCCTGTGCTCTGTTTAGAATCTCTGGGTTTCTCTGCAGATTTCTTCATTCAGGGCATGAAACAGAGTTTCTTTCAATCTTTGTGTTAATATGCAGGCTTATTGCAGAGGAAATGGCAAAAATCCACACCATCCAGCCATGGACTCACTCTCCCCCTCAGGCTGTCCTCTGGACTAAAATGTCTCAGTTCCTCCAGCTTGTTCGGGATTCTGAGAATAAGACGCCAATGCTGAGGTGAGTCAAGTCTCATCAAAACGAATTATTCTACAATGCCAAAACATTTATTTATTTATCAGAGATTATGTGTGTTCAGCTTCTGCAGAGACACAGTCCAATGCAGATGTCTTCTGTCTTACAATTGTATTGAATGTCATCTGGAAGCAGTGGGCAGTAGATTTGGTGGGGACAATGTCCACTGTCACAAAGAGATGTTACTGTGTCAGAGATGATGGTGTACTCTCAAACTCTACAAAGGGGGCAGGCATTAACCAACTTCCTGGGGCGCATCGGGCTTATCAGTCAAACATTTACAACTGTTTACTTTAACTGCTTTGAGGCGGAAGTTCAGACAAACTGGAGGAGTAAAGTGCAACATCTGCTTTTGCTCCCTCTCTCGGATGGAAAGGAGTCACTTTGGTGTTCCCTTCTTGCAAGGGAGTGAACACACAGTCCCCACAGACAGTGAGTTCATTGACACTGACTGAAGAGGAGAATGATGTTTGTCAGTGACGCAGCAGGTACATCCCGTATTTAAACAGCTGGGACAGACAAATACCTGTTCCAAAGGCAGTTGTACAATTCCACACTCTAAATATATTGACAGTGTTGACCAGTCTTTGGCCTTTTTAGCATCTCCAACTCTGACTGTCATCATACGTACTGCATCATACTTATCATACCGTCATGATGTAGTGTACTGTAATTGAAGTTGATGCACACTTAAAGGATGTACTTTGTTGACACCTGCTGGAATAATTAACTGAATATGATTGGTTTAAGACTTTGAAAACAGACTTTGCTGTGAGATGTCAAAAGCTCAGTGGTACACAGTTTTAAGAACTGATCTTGTGCGATGAACACACAGACACCCAGCACATCCACCCTGTTTAGCGGCATACACATACCAAATTACCTTTTCCCTGTAAAGTCAATAACGTGGACTCACCACTCAAAGACTCAGAGACAGTTCACCTCCCTCAGATTAGTTCTGAGAGGACCAAACGCTTAACCTTCAATGCCTAAGGTTTGGGTGTAAATTGTCCATCCTGCCCAAGCCATCACATGTCTCTGGCAGAGTTACAGGTGCAGTGCATTGGCTTTTCCAATAGATGGCAATGGGCTGCAAAGCATCATGAAAACTGTTTGTATATCATCATCAGCAACACAAAACAATATTTATTAATGCCTGAGTTCTTTGATGACTTGAAAAACAACAACTTTGTGATTGGCTGAACATGTGCATCTGTACCAGGCAGCACCTGCAGAAAGAATATAAAAAGACGACCCCCTGCTGATCGCCACAGTGTGTAGCACAGCTGCAGAGCTGCACGAGAGATGCTCTCTCCGCTTTCATTTGATCATCTAAAGGCAACGAAACATACAATCATTCAATTCAAGGTTGTCGCCTCAATATAAATTGATTCTTTAGACAGAAAGATGTACTAAGATAAATGGTGTCAGCGCTGGAAACAGTAATGAAAGTATCGCTTTTGCAGGATATAAAGAACATTTTTCATTCCTTCAATGTCTCAACGAAGGATATGATATGAAAGGGATTTATATTGTAAAGAATGCCCTGACAATTGCAGTCATACCAAACCTTACAATGATCCAGTTGCATGACATCAGTTTATACAATGGCTGATTCAATATTTCACAGAAATTACTTCCTTGAGGTACAGATGGGGTTTATGAAATGACGTACCTACCATTGTCGATTTTAGGTTTGTTTTTGTCACACAAGGGATGAAATTCATTAAATGACAGACCAAAATCTCATTTGAATTTAGCAAATGTGTCTGTTTTTATTGGCTGTATATTTCTCTGAATGTTCTTAGAGGTTCACTGTTAAATGAAGTACTGTTCAAAACATGATGTGAGGGAGATAAAGTGCAGTGAGATAGAGGGGGCTGTGTTTCAGCTCTCCAAGCAGTCAGTGGAAAAGTGGTGGATCACAAGATGGAGAACTTCTGTTTGCATTAGAGAACAAGAACAAGAACAGCATTATTCAGAACCGACTCACTTTGGAAAGGAGGAGGAAGAAATGTATGCTGGGGAGTGTGCTCAGTTGTGAGGGTCGATGTAGACCTGAAGAAAAGTAGTCCATACAGCAGTTACTAAATGTCTCTGTCTGTCTCTCTCTCTCTCTCTGTATGTGTGTGTGTGTGTGTGTGTGTTTTTTTGCGTGTGCGTGTGCGTGTGTGTGTGTGTGTGTGTGTGTGTGTGTGTGTGTGTGTGTGTGTATGCGTGTATGTCAGTCTATCTTAGAATCCTGTTTCAAGTATGATTGCAGGCAAAGAAGTGTCAGACATCTTAAATTAATCTTCATAGTCTTAAAGGGAAAACACATTGCAGGCATGTTTGTCTGTACATATAGAGTATGTGAGAAAGCCTTAGTCTTCTATAAACAGGAAACCTGTTTGGTTTTCATTTAATTGTGCTCTCTTCCACAAAACACTCTAAATTACACAGACAACTGTGTATAAAGCTATGACAACTGTTTGTTCAGAAGCATAAATAGGTAGTAGTGTTTAAATGACTGTACTTCCCCCCTTAACTGAAAGAGATGCATGAAAATCATTTAAATGGCCACAATATTTGTGAAGCACTTACAGGTGTTGTTTTTCCTGACGCATAAGTAGTTCCTCAGCCTGATCTGGGAATCAAGTGTGGAATCTGTGGCTCCTTTGATAACCCCACCTGGACTTGAATAATATGTACATATAAAACACACAAACAAAACAGCAATCAAGACAGTGTTAAGTGCACGTGAGATTGACGGTTGATATAGAATATTCTTCCTTTGGGACAAATAAATGGATAAAAGAACTGCAGGTGTAGGGTTCATTTTTTATGTTTTTTTTAACCCTCAGCAAGATTGATGAATGATGATTATGTGTAATGTCTCAATCGACTCGTGGTCTTGAACAGGTATGTTATGTTTTGCCTTGAAGACTCTGTATCAATCTCTGAATAATCAATGTTCTGTTATGAATCTTCAACTGGCACAAGACCATTTGGAATATTGGAGTACAACGCACAAGTGCAATAACATGGTTTGAAATCACACACACACTAAAGCATTTTAACCTCATGACTCTTGTAGCCTGTGACACTGACTCCTGTGTAAAATGGCACCAGGCACCTGTTCAAACTGACTCTTTACCCACTCCCCCAGTTCTTTGTGTCTGCCAGAGGCTGCCAGTGTGGAAGCTCTGAAAAGTGAAATGAACGAGCTGAAAAGACGACTTGGTCACGTATATTCTCCAACGGTGCTGTGTCACAACGACCTTCTAACAAAGAACATCGTCTACAATGACACAAGAGGTGGGTTGAAGTGTCAGGCCAAAACAATTGCTATGAGTGAGGATGTATGAGGAATCTTCCCTGTGAGAGCCGCTAAGGGCCTGATGCGATGCGATGTACCAAAGGCTGTCGCGTTCAACTTAATCGGTATAAGCACATTTCTGACAAAATTGCACACTTCCTGTCGGGCACTTGTAAAGTTATTGCCATGATGTACTATTTGAATGATTTTGAGATTGAGCTCAATGGAACATAAAGTCCAGATTTCAGTTTGAAACCTGATCTGCTTTGGAAATGAGTTTTTCAGACAGATGTCATTCAGATCAAAATACCAGAAACAAGGAGATGGAGAAATATTTTGAAATATTCTGCCGTAGGCTTGCCATATGATACTAGGCATGATGTGTTTACTGGTTTCAACCTCTGTTTCTCAGGCTCTGTGAAATTCATTGATTATGAATATGCTGATTTTAACTATCAGGCGTTCGATATTGCCAACCATTTCAATGAATTTGCAGGTAGGCAAATAAATACAAAAATGAATAAATAAATTAACAAACCCTTTATATATTTAAATATGTTGTCCTTTTGGAATTGGTCATTCATTTGGTGTTTAATGAACATTTCAGGTCTGGGTGACATTGATTACAGTCTATACCCCAGTTTGGAGTTTCAGCAGGACTGGCTGACTACTTACCTGGAGCACTATCAGAGAAGGACAGGCACAGCTACCTCAGGCTCAGAACGTGACGTGGAGAACCTGTACACCACAGTCTGCAAGTATTCTCTGGTGAGTCCCCTAGTCCAGAGCCAGACTATTCAGACCATCCACATTCAGCTTCACACACAATTCACAAACAAGACCGGGAGTGCTTCACTTTAAATGCTCCAAAGAAATGTGGAATAAACCGCGTGTACAAAAAGCGGATTCAACATTGATATGAACAGTGTGAGGGCTGCTCAAAACCAGCCCACTTCTCCTTCATCTTTCCAACCTAGACTGACCCGCTATTCAGTCACAAAATGTGTAAAACTCACATAAAATGGGTCAACACAGATTCTTTGTTCACCTAGAGCCAAAAAGACTGCCCAGTACACTGTGTGCTCCCACTCTGACCTCATCTGGGCCATGGGTATGTCACATGAAGCCCTTGTCTGTGTGTCTTTGGCTTGGCCCTCAGATGCAGTCAGCAGTGGAATAAAGAACACTAAAAATGCAGGCAGGGGATTCGTTTATTTGTATTCATTTTCCCAGTATAAATAGTTTACTTCCGTTACTAAACCAAACATCACATTTCTGAAGCCAAATGAACCTCTTATTAAGATGAACAGTTGTATTTAGTCATTTTAAACAGACACCTATTTCTTGTGCAAACAGGCATGAAATGTAAAAAAAATTGTTACAAAAGATTGAGGTAGTTACTCTTCACATCTCTCATTATTCATTACGTATGGAAGCATTGAAATATCAAAATGTTACTAATTCACCAACATACTCTCAGAGATTTATTGTGATGAACACTTTGCAAAAGGAAATAACTCCAGGTAGAAGGATCAAAACTGAAATTGTGGAAATAGTAATTGTAGGATATTTTAAGAAAACCTACAAACCAGTCTCTTCAAAAATACTTTCTGTAAAAGAAGAGACTGTTTGGCTTGTCAGTGGAGAACATAAAACATAGTTTATGCTTGGCTCACTTCTCCTTTTGAGCCGTAATCTCTGGAATTATGCTAAAGTATAAATAGCATAATGCAACATTCCAAATTATGTCAATATTTCAAGGTAGACCTCATTCTGAAATTGATGAAGGGCTGCTGGACTCAGCTGCAGCTTGCTTCATCAACTAAACATCAACATAAAAGATTTCATTGTCTAAACCCATTTAAAAATGGGCATGGCATTGTCTTTATACCACATGCGTGCGGACACACACATGCACAACCACACACGCGATATGGTGGGAAAGCATTTGGCTGATAGAATAACTGATCCTGGCCAAAGCCATAAGATAAAAAAACACACACACACTTAAAACTAATAAGATGCTGAGAACATCTCTATAATTGAAATCAGATTGTAGTGACACTTAGAATGTTGACTTGAGTAAATTGGGAGAAGTCACATCAGGAATGAATCACCTCATCAGTGTCCCTCCCACTGACACCAAACACAGCCCCTGTTATTTACTAACCTGGCAAGCAGCTCTGTGGCTTTGCCTGTTTATCAAAACAATTGAAACTGATACATGGGGAACTGTTTTTCATTTAAGGCTTGTCAGAAAATACAACTTGACCAACTCAGACCCCTCCTCAGACCCCTCCTCAACACAAGTCACAAGTTCCTTGCATTCTTTAAAAAAAAATGTTGGGAAGCAAATAGAATTTTTGGGATCATTTAGTAGGTTTTTGGATCTGTAATGGGCTTTCAGCTTTGGGCTTTTCAGCTTTGAGCAGCATAAGGTCATATTCATGATTCCAATGGCAGTGTTTCCTGGGGCTGCTGGTGTGGCTGTCTGGGAGGGGAAGGACCCTGGGCATGTCCTGTGATGTGGACCGCTGCCATAGCTGTGGTGAGGATGAGCGGCAGCTTCCCTCATCCCCAGAGTTTAGCTAGAGTGAGCCAGAGGACAAGGAGGCCCCGCGTGGACCCCGGAGCCTCCCATGGCTGCGCCGGGGCCTCGGAGCCAGGACGCCAGGGTTGTGTGATGTCACCTCGGGCTCTGTTGACTGTCATTTTTTTGTATCGTTTTTTTTTTTCTTCTTCTTCTTCAGTTATCTCAATGGCTCCCAGTGTTGACTGGTTCTGCTTAGCATCAGCCTAATGGCACCACTGATGCTCAAAGCCATTAATCACATAGAAATGCACTCAATGCAATGTTTTAGATTAGTAAAGGAAAAGAAAAAAAGTGTTGGGAGTATTTCATTCCATCGTTTATTTCATTACCTAATTAAAGTAAAATACATCAGTTTGCCCGACTGGAGGTCAGCTTGCATAACAGCAGAGATGGTGATAACCGTAGACTCCAGCAGAGGCCTCCTTCATAAAACCCAGGAACATGTGTTGAATACAGGACATACAGCTGAATGGTTTGACATTTAGGCCTTGAACATATAGTCTTAAACATTAACTGCCGCGCGTGTCAAAATAAACATTCCCGTATCCTATTTCCTCTTTTTAACTGAAAATAGAAAGTGGAACTTCACTCTTCTTCCTTACTGTACGGTACTTTATTCCCTTGTTCATTTTTATATATTTTTGGCACTGCACAATCGTATCTGTATCCATCAGATGACGTGTCATAAAAGCAGTATAACCTTGTGTGTTCACTACAGAGTATCTAGGATGGACATGTTGTATGGCACCATCACATTAATGGATTACATTTAATGAATCTGTGTAGCTGGAGCTTCTGTTGCCCTCATGGAAATGGCAACATTGCCTTCATGTAGCAGAAAAATGTGTCTTGTATTTTTTGCAAGCTATTAGTTTATCATCTTATTTTGTGATTCCAGGCTTCACACTTCTTCTGGGGTTTATGGGCAATTATTCAGGCCAGATATTCAACCATCGATTTTGACTTCATGAAGTAAGTGATTTATCTATCAATGTAATTTCTGCTTATTAATTGGCTGTAACCTGTAAAATCTTTCAGACTCTCTCTGAAACAAGAAAACCCAAGATGAGGCCAAAGATGAGACACTGTTTTCAACCACTGCTACAGTCAATAAACTCTTGTCGTATGCCTCTTTACAAACATTATTTAAAATGTTTAATACATTTCATACATGATGCGGTTTACTATCTTGTTAATTTTATGTCTTTATGTCTGTTCTCTGTAGTAGTAGTATAAACATTATCACAATGATTATCTATGAGCAGGAATGAATGCCTTCATCCATGACCCAATGTACTTTGTCTTGTCTTTTCTTTTCAGATATGCCAGTGCCAGATTTAAGCATTACTTTCAAAAAAAGGAAGAGTACCTAGGAATGTGAAACACCAACATGCACACGTGATACTAAAGCCCTCTCCTTACTACTACATCCCAAGATTTTACTGAGTCAAGTTAGTAAGCAATCAGCTATCAGAGATAATGGAACACATCCTGTTTATGTGTGTATTATTTGTTCTCCTTTTACCTATGGACTTTGAGTCAATAAGAGAAAGGAAAGTGGGTGTGCAATAAAAATTTCAATCCCACAAGGTCTCACTGCATAATTTCTAATAGAGAATTGGGGGAGGGGGTTATTGCGTTGATTTGGACTGTACTTTGGCAACATTGTACAAACCTTATCACAAGAACTCATTTGTAAAAAATGTTAAATGTTGAATCTTTTGCCCAAGGTGCCTTTAAAACTCCAAGCAACTCAGCAGATAACGACTGTACTCATCCTCAGTATCAAAGAGAGCACTACCTTTGATGCTTTTAACACACAGTATTTCAGAAATGTTTGAAGTATCTAAATTGATGGTAATTATATGTAATTCCCTTCAACTAAAAATTGATTTTTGGTACAAAAAAAATAATTGTGCCCAGAAGGTTAGACATCTGAATTCTGCAGATCAGATTCATCAGTTTCAAAAGGACAGAAGAGTTGTGAGCAAGTTTAAGCAAAAGCTTAAAGAATATCTAGTTGTTATCAGTTTGTTTAAGTGCCATTCTTGCTTATGTTTGTCTGAGCATGAAACTTGAAAAATAGACAAACACAGAAACTGCGAGGTAAAGTGTCCGCCATGCTCCCACCAGATCTGTGTCTCTGTTGTAAGGCCTCTGGGAGAGACTGCAGTTTCTGCTTCCTGTACCTGTAAGCATTTACACATAACACACAATTCTTTTGATAAACACTAAGGGCCTGATTTACTAACAGCAGAGCTGGTTCAGACCTCCATGGGGCCCTAGGCAAAATTCTGCCAAGGGGCCCTCCTAACTGAACCCCCAAAATTTTCAACCGTCGCACCTGACACCCAGTGCTTCCACTCATCCCCCCTTTAAATATATTGCATATGTTATAGAAAGACTACAAACTCTGAATCACTTGTGTTGTAATTAAAACCATTTTATTTAGCAGATCCATATTGTCCGTTTTCTGTTGAAGTGGTTGCTAGGCAAACAAATTGAGTCGTGAGAAGACTTGAGCTTAACAAAACGACATGTTTTCGATTTACAATGACCGTGTCTTTATAAAATGAAAGGAGAGTAAAAATGCCATAATAAACAGCGTACTAACCTCGAAACATCAAACCAATACTTCAAGCAACAGTTTGATATTTCTCGGTATGATCTCACTCTATTAATAAGTGTTTATAATTTAGCACCATTGTCATAATATTTCACGAGTTTTATTTATTCACCAAGAATAAATCGTATCTGCGTCTATATTTGCCTCTGGGCTATCCAAGCAAACAAACTTCAATCTTAGTCAGTATGTATCCATTAATTTCCATTTTGTTAAGTGCAGTTGTAACTATACAAGGCTACAACTAAAATTATAGAAGCTAGCAAGACGCACACAGAGACCGGGGATCCCCAAGGGCTCACCGCCCTGTAGGTCTAACACGGACTGTCCCTCCCTCTCTCCCACCAGGAGAGGCGAGTTATAGGCTTTACCTGACTGCTGCTCCCGCAGTTCATTTTCAAGTTCCTTCCTCTTCCTTTTTTCATTCCCCGAGGGATAGCTCCGCTTCATCTTTCTACACTGATGATGCAATGATGCGCATGGGTAGCTATCTGACGTCCGCGACGGACAGTTACGTTGTCACGTTTTTTTTTTTCCCCCACGGGGCCTTTATTATAAATAATACATTTGCGGGGCCCTACGCAACGTGCGTAGTGTGCGTATTGAAATAACCGGTACTGACTAACAGGATTGCGCCCATTTCTGGCGTAAAATAGCGGTCGTAAACATAAAACGGTATTTACTAAGCGAGCGCGGCGCATATTAACGCTTTGTGGGTGTTGACGGGGAGGACACAAAAAGGTGGGTGGAAACATGCGCAAATATTTGGGAGGAGCGAAGATAAGTGCGCCTAATGATGTATTGCGGGGTATTTACTAAACTGCCTGGCAAGCGCACATCTCTGATGTGCGCGCTAATTCTCCGCCTCATAAAAGCACGTCTTAACCAGGAAGCGCATTTTCATTTAGTCTGAAAACGTTGATATGGCAGCAGTGATAAGAGAAAGGCGAATAAAGAAGACAGAGACAGTGCACAGAAATATTTTTTTCAACTCGTATAACACATTTTCAGTTAAATTAACCACAAATCATTAGACGGTACAGGTTAACCAGCCACGCAATACTTCAATTACTGAACCAGATCAGAGACGACATCTAACCCTCCAACTGGAGATCACATTCCATTCAATCAGTTGGTAAACATTGCAAATATTGGCACCGGATCATTTCAAACAGTTATAGTATCAGCGGTTGATATATCTCATCCTTCACATATATTCACACAGGTACTCGAAGCATTGCTATGGCGCACTGGTCAATACATTTCCCCACTGCCAAACTGAAATTATAGACATCAAACAGGACTTTTTTTTAAATCGCAAACTTTCCGAACGTAATATGAACCATTGATTGCACCCACGTCCATTGTAGTGAACCCATGTCCCTTGTAGAAATTATTAATCTCGCCATGTACACATCTATATTGTTATAATAGACAGTTTATGCATTAATGCCACCAATAGCATATTCTTTATAATCGTGTTCTTTTAAACATCGAACTGTAGGTGATGGCGGGCAGAACAACAATATAGCAGCGCACACATTGAATCAGGTTCCGTGATTGAGCGAACGTGAACCAATATATCTATCTCCACTTCGCGGAAGCTTCATTTTCTTTTCCTAAATAAATACCACGAAAAATGCAGAAAAACACTGTGCGTTAATGTGCGAACGCAGTTTAAGCAGCGGTCGCAATGTTAGTTAATCAGGCCCTATATAGGGCGGAGTAAACAGTTTGCCCAGCGCAGATCTGGTTTGATAAATACCAAGTAAAATGCGCAAAAACACTGTGCATTAATTTGCGAACGCAGATTAAGCAGCGCTCACATATTAGTAAATCAGGCCCTAAATATCACTAATGGTTTGATGCTATCAAATATGTGCTTTGACTGTTATGATTTGCTTTTTAAAATCTGGATCAAAATTATGGCAAATTATTAAGGCAACATAACAATTATTATGAATATAAATTAAATTATTATGGCAGCGATTATAAGAGTGAAAACAATGGCACTCATAGTTATGGAAGTCAGAATCATTTGCCATCACATAAGCACATTTTGACTATCTTAACTGAATGTGAAATCAAAACCAGCACCACCAACAACAACAATTTAAGTTCAAATAGCAAAGTCTTTATTTTCCTGATTGTCACTTGATCTCATTGTTTTAGAGCCAGTAGAGGCTAATAAATACAACAAAATGATATTATACACTAAATAGCTTAAAATACAATATTTAACACAAATATGTGTTCTGTGTGTATGTCTGGGATCTATGTGTGTGTGTGTGTGTGTGTGTGTGTGTGTGTGTTTTGTGTGTGTGCGTGTCTGTGTGTTACAGTTGAGGGAGGCTGACTAGTCACAACCACAGGCAGCACTGTGCAGGAGCGTCAATATTCATTCATTCTCTTTTGAAATTAAAAGTGTCAATGACATAAAATTAGATAAATTGCCAAAATTGAAAGAAATTCAAACTTGTGTGCATCTTAGTCACAACCTATGTGTTGTTTTGTATAATCTTCACATCAGAATTAGTTAAAAATACACTTTATATCCAGTGCTTATAACACTTAAAATATTCAACAGAATCTCTACAAAGGTTCAGTATATTTCTCGGTTTTATCTGTTTTTCAATACACCAATGACAATACATCTCGTGACTTGCCTTTGAGCTTGAATCAGCTTAACATTATTTGGCACAGAAAAATGTACAAATTTCAAACAAAACCAGCCTACAACATTGCTCTATGAAAAATGTAAAGAATTTCAAATAACTTACATTATTCAACTTGAAATAAAAAAGAAACTGCAAACATTAATTTAAAATACCCCTCCGCCCCCCCACCTCCAAAAAATGTAGAAAAAAATTAAGACTATGAAAACTATGGCCAGAAATAAATTCTTCCATATCGCTGCCTGATGCAATGACAACACTATGACATTTGGCAGCAGACTAGCCTGTTTAAAACCCAGTCTTTGTAATCACTTTGACTTAATGAGAAGTATGGATGAAATCATGCCTTATCACTGAGGATACCTTTGGAAAAAATGCAATCACTTTGAAAGTAGAGGTAACACTTGTATATGTCCCACTTTTGTAAACCGTATAGTTTAAGTGTGATGGTGAAATCAACTGTGACTTTACCTGCAATATCGAGGGAGTTCAGGTAATGCACACATCTATATATTGATACATTACACACATGAATTCCTCTTAAATGGTGGCATTCAGATTTAAGACTCATTTTTAAAACATTATGGTGTCAGCTCAAGATCTCTGCCTATCTGTCTTCAGATCTGTTCCCCTGTGTTGGCGCCTCTAACCCAAAGCTCCAGAGGCTTGAGTGTCTTCTTTTTGTTCACCATGAAGACCCCATGGATTGTAAGGCATTGGCCTCTACCACTGGGTGATCACAGAAAACAACTGGCAACATCCTGAGTAATTAGGCTGGAATTTCATTATGCGATTGTGCTGTTCAATGCCATTATAAATAATTTATTGATTTACTACTACTACTACTACTACTACTACTACTACTACTTTACTTTTTGGCACCAGTAGATCTTAAACATACTGAAAACAATGGGATTGAATGTCAACAATATAGTACCTAATTTCCCCACCCTCCCCTGGGTCTTTAAATAGTTCATTCAAAACACATTCACAAGCTGGCACAACATTCCTGAGTGAGCAAAGGAACTCCCATTGCAAACATTAATATGAGTATCAATGGGGAGTATGAGTCAAATTTTAGACTGAAAAAGCAATACATTTATTTTAAATACTATCATTTTAAGTTTCAAGTCCTGACAGTACAATGTTTAAACAGGCTACGACTTGACTATAAAAAGTGTCCATGAGGCAAGAAGAAGAAAATATATACATAAAAACGATTAAATAAAAATAAAAACAACCTAACTTCACACATTAAGAAATGTCTTAAGACCAACAAACAGAGTAAATCTAATAGGCTTAGACACATGCAATCTTTTAAAAAGTACAAAAAAAAAAAAAAACACATTTTAGCTGAAAAGTGTCACCGTCTCCTGTCCCTGATTCTGGCTAAATCAATCAAAAAATTGACAGGCAGAAAGACTACGAGCTTGATCGGTTGGTTTGGTGACAGTCCGAGCCAGAGCATGTGAGCGGAGCAGAGCAGAGTGGGTGGAAGGCTCACCACACACACACACAAACACACACACACACACACACACACACATGCAGTGGGAGTTTGTCCTCCAGCTCCAGTGCTTAACATCCTTTTCCCTCAGAACAAAACATGGCGCCAAACAGTAAACACCAGGATAAAAATGGATCCGTGTACATTTGTGTTCATAAATAATTTGACAAGGAGTACAATTTAGTCCGCCCACTCTGTAATTTTCCGTTGTGGAAATGAAAGTGTCGAATAATGGTTTGGGTCGAATAATGTGTTGTAGTGTCTTCTAATGTTTTCAATGTAAGACATTATTATTTTTTAAACTATTATTATTGCTGATACCCACCGTGGCACTCTATTTTAGCCTATACATGCAAAACACTGAGTTTCCATGACATCTGACATCTATGCTTATGGAAACATACTCCCTCTTCTTGTGGAGGCACACTCCCTTTCCAGATCAATGTTTTGGTCATCTATGTATCTTTATTTGGCATTTGTGTGTATTAGCCCACAGTTGTATGTAATACAGCTCTTTACCATGGCTAGGCAACGACTTGATGCCTAGACTGTGACATATGCCCAAAGGGGTCGGCATGGTGCGTGCCACTTGACTTGAAGGACATGGAGCGGCCGCTTCATTGCCTGCTCCGGGTCGATTGGAAAATCCTGGGGAGTCCAGCGTGCCCCACTCCGCTCCGCTCCCATGCTCCGTCCAGAACAGTCAGACCTGTTTGTGGGACTCTTTCCAAACAAGCTCAGTTGATGCGATACCTTTACAGAGGGAGGTGTGAGGACGCTCTTTTAGCGCTCACCCGCTCTCGTGTTTCAGTGTCACTGCTGTAGTCTGATTTGGGCTCGTTCTCAAAATCCTCATACATGTCTATGTCGTCCTCACCGTTGGTGGTTTCACTGGGTGTCAAGGTGCTGGGCTCCATCTTGACAGCAAAGGTACTCTGGATGACAGGAATGGCAGGCTCTGGGCTGCCAGAGACACTGGAGCAGTCTGATGGTATGTGAGGTGGGGGCGGGGTGTTCGGTATGCTGATATTACCTGGATATATCGTACCTGAACTTGAGTTCACAGGTAAGTCATGGGTTTGTGGCCTGACAAGAAAGAAAAACAGAGAAAGAGCCAAAATGAACATGCTATTTTAATTAGCATTGTGCTCCCACTGTCCTCTATTCATCACCACAGAGATGTTGTGACCGTGTCGTCTTCTACTGCTCTTTAAATGTGAAAGGATTCTTTATGGGGTAGGAGAGCATCTGACCTGTACTGTATGGACTATGGATCATTTACTCTTATGCACAGAGTGGAAGGAAGCAACATCATGCTTGCCCAACACTAATTACTTTGTGACGGCTGGAATAGACCAAATTAATACAAGCAATGTTTTCATGATTCAGTTGTTCCTTACATTTTTGGGATCAGGGTTTTTATCGTATCATTTGAACAGAGAACTGAATCAAATCAGAACTACTTCTGAAAAACGTATTGATATCATATGTATCATATCAATAACCGCAGTGTATACACACAGGAACCTTTACATGCACACAAATAGAAAGACAACTGTATGATGTGCGATGTGAGGTTGTACATGAGGTCAAGATTTTATGATTTAAATGCCTGTTCACTGAGGTTAGCTAGACTAACAAAAACAGCTAGTGCAAAAAAGAGTCAAGTGTTAAAAACTCTTAAAAGAACTTCTTTCTTTCTCTCTTCTTACCCCATGTTGAAAAACTGCCTCATCTCCTGCCGTCTTGAGCGCATCATCTGCTTGTACTCGCTGATGCGCAGCTTCTTCCCGTCGATGATGCAGGTTCGCTTGGGCCTTGGCTTGTACTTATAATTGGGGTACTTTTCCAGGTGGATCTTACTGAGTCGAGCCTGCTCCTCATAGAAGGGCTGCTTCTCTTGATTGGTCATCCCTTTCCAGCGGGAACCTAAAAACAAGTCAGAGAGGGTTAGTAACTATGCCTGCAGCGTTCACACTGTCCTTTATCAGATGGATTGTTCTGGACTTCAAATGTGATTGGCTATGACACATTGGAGCAGTGCCTATTATCTGATGTAGGCCAGCCATTCACCACTTCACTCAGTTAAATGTCATCTATCAGTTTTTGAAGACACTTCTTCAAGCAAAGACTGCTTCTCATTCTTCACTACTTAGCCAAACCAGCTCCAGTTAGCGGAGATTTAACAAGAACGGATTGTTTCTTTGTCAGCGTGTCATTTTGTTTCAATTTTGTGCACATGATCTATAATGTGTTAAATGCACCGACAGTGCTTTCATGGTATGGCCAATCATCATGTTCATCAACACCATCTTTTCTTTTTTGTTTTCCATTAAAATGTAACAAAATATTATTATCAAAAAAGTTCCTTTCCATTTCCAAATTTCATATGGCAAAGTAAAGCCTTTATAAATCTACAGAGTCTTTATAAAAAAATGTACGTTCGTAATAATGCAGCACACTACAGGCAGCACTATGAATCTGCAGTAACAACCCCAATATGTACAACAATTAACCCAGACTAAGTAAGCCCAGAAAATGAAATGGCTGTCCGTCTTCTGAATTGCACATTGCCACACAGAACACACCGAGGATTCCAGAGCTCCAAGGCGGTGTTTACAAAGGTTTATCTCAAGCCCCTCTTCAGGAAGCAAGACATGATGAGCCCATTTTTCACAGCCTGACACACTAACCTCCTCTCCAGCTGTGTTATTGTAGTGGGCAGTAAGCACTCAAACATACAGACAAGTCAAACGCCCACAGCCTCAGTTTGTCTCATTCTTGTTCAGAGCGTCTTCTGTTGATCTCTTCTGTGCCGGTGTTGCGGCACATCGTGTGTTGTTCACAAGAGGTCACTGGACCTGACGCAGTTAGTTAGTGTGTGCATTGCCGATACGCGTAGTTGTTTTGTTGGCATAAGTGTTCAAATGCTGTTACATTTATGTTCTTTTCCACCTCAGCTCAATGCCTGGGTTCCTCTCAGGACCATACTGCCCGAGCACAGTAGTCTGCCTTTGCAATCGGTGAGACAGTATGGTGATTTAGCCAAGACTGCCACCTAACTCCCTGTTTCATGAATGAAATGACTGTTTCTGGAACCTATTAACAGAGAGCTTTTAAAACTCAATGCATCCATCACTCCCGCCACAGACCTGCACAGCAGTGGGTCTGTACATGAAGGCAGGCTGGAGGCCTCACGGCTGGACACCAGCATCACCAGTCACTTAGGACGGAGCAAACAGTGCCCTAGCTTTCATGTGTTTTCACACACCCCCACCTTCCCCCTACCCAACACCACCTCCACACACAAATAAAAGTCATGACTCTGAGTGGGCTTCGAAGACCGGGGAAGGCTACAGAAAGTGTTCCACACTAGTGCTATATAGTTTGAATTGATGTCCAGAACCATCAGAAAAAAGGGAATGGACACAGAAAGGACTGAAATGTCCACAGCTTTATAGAACAATGTGTAGAGACAATTCTTCAGCCTATTGCCTGCATTCTTAGTTTGATTATATGTATATTTGCTTGTACTTCCTTGCTTGTACTTCCTATATATGCATTGTATTTACATCTTCAGAACACAACAGAGAGCAGGACAGCGGCTTGTTTGAGAGTTCTATCTTACCCAGGATCTTGCTGATGTTGGAATTGTGCATGTCAGGGAAGGCCTGGAGGATTTTCCGCCGCTCATCCTTGGCCCAGACCATGAAGGCGTTCATGGGCCGCTTGATGTGGGGCTCGTTGGTGTGCCTCCCACGAGCCTCCCGGAACACCCGCGCCTCCACAGTGCCACCGCCCCCTGCTGGACAAAAAAACAACCTCATTGTGGTCACCTGAAGAAAACTTCTGGTTTTAATAATACAGTTTAGATAAGAAACTTTTCATGGGTAGAGGAAGGTTACATGGTGTGGCAGGATGGCCATGCATTACATGTCATTTATCACTTACATCTGCACTTAAAATCTGAGTCATTGAACCAATAACATAATGTGCGTATGCAACCTTAAAGTGCAGTGGAGAATGGGTAGAGAGGGGGGCAAGGGATGAGGACAGAGGAGGGAACAGTTATGGGGCCCGGGGGTGGAGGACTCCTCAGTGGTGAGGAAACATCCAGTGGACAGTGCAGAGGCAGATACATATCTGTGTCTCAGCCCTCCTTGTTTACGGATACTATTTCAAACTAAGGCATGATGGATTCAGCGGACCCCTGTAAACATGGGTGTTTATGGGAAGCAGGTGCTTGAGGTGGTGGGGAAGAATGTTAAGTCTGTTTGCCTTGACCTGCTGATGTATTCTGTTTGGCACAATGTAAATTGACCAAGAAGAAGACCCGAAGATTGTTTAAGCTTGATCAGCTCAAAATGAGACTGCAGGACAACAAATGGAAATATCTGAGAAACTTTAAACTGCCTACTTCATAGCAAGTATTTTTTCAAGTTCAGAGAGAGGAAAGTCAAACCGTTTTAGAGGCTCAGGCAAATGCCCATACAATTTCACGTCATGTAAGGGGGACACTTGATAAAATTGTGTAAAAAGAATCAAACTACTCACCCTCCATATCCTCTGGTCTGGTTAGGTCAATGACCCTGTGACCCATCTTCATATCATCACCAAGCTTTCCAAGATGCTGCCCCAGACTCTCAAAGTGGGCGCGCGCCTGAAAGACAATGAGTCAGAGGTGAGCTACAGACTGACCAGTCAGGGTGGATCCTTCCTGCTCAGGAGTTATTCATCTTCTAGGGGAATTCTTCGGGATCCATCTTGTCTATCATAATGTTTTATCGAGGCTGTAACCCTTAAGTGGTTTGGCAAAGTGTAGTTTAATTGTTTGCCGAAGATGCATCAGTGACCACAGCACAATGATAGCCCAAATGAGTGCACTGTGACTAAAGCCCATGACACACCAAATCAGAGGTTTCTTCAATCTCCAGCTCTAGACAGGGGAAAGCCCCTTGAGCCCGTCGCTATAGGATCCAGGATTTCGACCATTTAGTGCAGTTTCTTATTATTTTTCCTTTTCTTTTTCCACAACCAAAAGACCAAGGGCTGACAACGCCAGTGTTATTTGTAACTTCTTATCAGACATATTCACGATTAGAAGGAGCGTATTACGAAACCTATCTGTGGTGAGTGAGTGGTGTGAAAATGGTAAGCAAATACTACTTTATCTAAGGTTGGTTTCCTCACAGGCGTAGAGGGTATGTGCTAGTTGGACGTAAACTATAGTCTTTGCAGCGTGTTGCAGCTTTCTGGCCCAGCCACAGGCAACGCAACAGTCGGACTTTGTGAGCACTAGTTCTTTGATATGGTTTGGGGTGTGGATGATATGTAGAGGGGAACTATGAGCTTGTCGGAAATGCATCAATAATACTTTTCACAGACACCACACTAAGTATTATTTTAAGGAAACTACAGTGCAGTTTGCTAAAACAACTGCTACCAGTAAACCGTTTACATTTCACATAATGACTCAAATATAATCTGTGCCATCAACTCACAACCTTTCAGGGATTGTAATACAAAAATTACCAAAAATATTTGTTCAACCGCTGAAGGGATAAAACCTCACTTAAGTGCAAAAAACATAAAATGATTATTAAAGGGAAATAAATTAAAAACAAAAGACGTAAAACATAGACAGTAGGACAGAGGAGACAAAAGGAAAGCTGAAAGAGAGCAGGAAAAAGACTCCTGGAGGACAATATGCAGGATCTTGTTTAACTCTGAGGCTCTGCTCCCAGTACCAGCCACTGTCTCTGATTAGCTGAAGGACTGATGCTTCAAACGAGTTCAGCATGTACTCCACCAAGCCACAACTACATTTATAAATGGCACACTCCAGGCAGCAGTGGAAAAAAACAGGGCCCAACAAAAAGGTCCACTCCCTCCTCTCCCTCTCTTGCGCACGTCCTCTCTCTCTCTCTATCTCCCTCCCTCTCTTTCTTCCTTTCTCTCTCTCTCTCTCTCTCTCTCTCTCTATGATTTGGTGGCAAGAGGAATTTTGTTTGACAGGGGAATGGTTGCAGTGTGAAGTCATTGGCGTGGTAGCCGCTGGCAGGGCACATGGAACCTGCAGACGTTTTTATTGAGGGCCCATGTCAGCGCCGCAGAGCAGGCTTTAATCAGCCCGACCACAGAGCAGGGCCCAGCATGCGCCTCAGGGCTGCCGCAGCTCACTGCAGGGCTAGCAGGAAGGCTGCGCTGCGGCTCCTGCTCAGAACACACAGGACAGTGTGAGGAGCCCCAGAAATCCATTATAAAACATACATGTAAGAGATATCTTTCCAGTGCCATTGAAACCAAGTTAAAGGGCACTGGTACTGTTATGACTTTTAATACTGTAAATACAGGTCTTAAAAGAAGGTCCTTTCTTTCCTATGGTTATGATATTTATGTTTTCAAATGTTTCCAGTATTTCCATTATTTATCAAATTAAAAGTGGCCACCAAATCTACACTTGGGTCTAAATCAGGTGGGTTGGTCTAGGTTACTGGCTAAACAACTGATGTCTGTTAGACACTCAAAAGAAAACTATCACTAGTTTTATCATACCAATGCCATTTCATTTAGGACTGAAACATTTCTAAGGAATAATAATTGTTGCATCCAGAACATCTAGTTGTTTGACCTGTTAATTAAAAAACATACCCAGCCAACGAGAGGAGAGAGAGAGAGAGAGAGAGAGAGAGAGAGAGAGAGAGAGAGAGAGAGAGAGAGAGAGAGAGAGAGAGAGAGAGAGAGAGAGAGAGAGAGTGGCAAAGACAGAGAGACAGTCAGACAGATAAAGAGGGTGGGGGTGGCCACTGTGGGCACTATGCCACTTCAGTAGGGGTTTTATTGGCATGGAATAATAGACATCACATGCTGTAAATAATATGTCAATAAAATAACTTTACTGGGCTTGCCGACAGAGTATTTGGTTACATCTGCAGTCTTCCATTTCTGGAAAGCCATGATGATGATCGTCTCGTCTAAAGCAGGGGTTCCTCTTAAGCCTGACTCATCAACTGCCATGGTACATAAACACCACAGCCAGAACCAGTGGTTTGCAGCTTGATCTGTCCTATCCAAGAGCAGCTTTCTTACTTCTGTAAGGAAGTCAGAAAGGGATGTCTAACACACCTCACACACATACTACACGTATAGTCCTGAGTAGTCACAGTCCAGAGCAGACTCCAAAAGGCAAGAAAAAAATAGAATAAGTAGACTAAGTCAAGCGATAAAAGAGAAAATGTACACTTGACTCAAATTTACCACCATTTACAGACAGGCACATTGCTTCATGACTTTTCTCATAGAATTCAATAAAGCACCTGACTAAAATAAAAATATTAAGAGGACTGCCAAAACCTGGCACCATATAGAAATAACTAGCCTACTTACTAAACTTGATCATAACCTTTTCTGAATGAAAAGTGATCAAACATGATTCTCCCCATAGCATTGTCACAATTAGGAAAGAAATTGTTAGTGCGTAGTCTAAATTATAACGCAACATCACAAAGTTAAAAACAACAACAACAACAACAAAAAACAGGCTCCGGGCCAACAAGAGGCCACCAAAGCCCAAACCCAGAGAGGCACCACAGATGCTATTCCTGTGCCTTTTGGCAGACGGTAACAGTGGATGCGCTCTGAAAGGGGAAGTCAGGGTAAAGTGATACTCCACAATACCACTGCAGGCTCAGTGAGTGCCGGCAGCATCTGTGCTCGGGGGGCTCTGACGACACGAGCGAGGCCAGGCAGCCACACACTGCAGCCGGAGAACGGCCCAAACTGGTAATTTACTAGACAGCGGCAGGAAAAGAAGCAGAAAATTGCTTCCAGGAGTCTCCGTCACAATCTGTAAAGGCCCAATGTTGCCATCACTCACACTCACATGGGAGGGCATTACAGAAGAGCAAAAAAACAAGATGTGGAAGAATTAGAGAACACCAAGGAAAGGTCACAAACTGTTTTTCTTTTTTTTTTTTTTTTTTTTTACATCAGATGAACTGGAGAATAGTAAAATGGCCGTCTCTGAAGAAAGAACTGAGTCAGAGACTAAGGATTCCATTGCTCATCTCACAAGGATAGGTTATGACTTACTATTTAAGATAATTACAATATTTCAAAAGTCCTGTTATATGCCACGGTTTCTGAAAGAATTGCTTACCATTGCCATTTCCTTTCCAATAAAAGATACCAGTGTAATACTAAAACACTGACAATATCTAGTCCTCAACAAGACTTGAGGAAAATCTTCTATTACGTGTATGTCCTACAATGTCCTGAATGGGATTTTGTGTGGAAATAAAAGGCCATTCACTTGCCAGCTCAATCTCGTTGACTAGAAATTCTCAGACGATCCATGAAATCCTTCACTAGGCAAAGAGCTCTTTTCACAACCCCAGTGGTGAAGTAACATTTAACAATTAACAACAAAATACACAGCCTGCCACATTCAGTGGAGAACAATTATTTAGGGAAATGAGGGACCTGGCTCTGTAAACCCAATGAAATCCAAAGTTTGTATCATTGTGAAAAGTTTATAACAATGTGGCTTCCTTTCCTAACGTTATATCAAGCTCCTACCTCAACCTGATATTTGGAGGTTATTTATATGATCTTGTATGTACATGCTGACCTAGTTAGAAGAGCTCTTTAATGGTCTCTATATAGATTTAGTTTCATATCCCAGCTGCCAATATCATTTAAATTTATAGGAATAACTGAGCAGGCAATATATAATCTGGCAATTTTTTTCAATCATAAACAAAATAACTATTGTAACAATGGATTCATTTTCCTTGTGAATAAAATACATATTTCATTGACATTGTGCATAAAATATGAAATTAAAATAATAAATGTATTGCCTCCATGTTGGTTCAGACACGATGGTTTGTATCAATCCAATCTCAAACATTAACAAAACCTATGACTACTTTTCCATCACATCAACATCAGTCTCCTCTGCTTCATAGTAAGATTTCATAAACACACCATTACACTTATATGGTACTTTGCCATTCTCATCCAGACCTCTTGCATCTATGAATGTATGAAGTTCCATTGTTTTTGACAATACCTTATACATTCAAACCAGAGCCTCTTGTGAATACGTGGATGCGTCTGCTTCTATAAAAGAGTATGTCCTACCTGGCTGCCATTGTGGAGGTTCATGCCGCTGAGGCTGGAGAATTTAGCATCCAGACCATGCTGCTGCTGCAGCTGCTCCCTCTGCATCCTCTCCCTCATCTTCCTCGCCTCCTGGATGGCTTTCATCACCGCATCCTGGTCCCCAAACAGCGCTGTTGAGTTCAGACTGGACAGGATGTCTGCCAGGATACAATGCAGTGAAATAAACCAGGTTGAGTGATTTCGAGATTTCAAAATATATAATGTATATATACTGGTCCAACTACCGTATCAATAGCATTTGATGGAATTATTTGTAGTGTTAGGGAGTGATGAACTGCATGTAATTAACTATTTTCATATTAGCATAGTGGTTCAAGTAGTTAATTACCTTTTGCCATTTTTTTCTGTCGTTTTGGGCCATATTTTCCCATTGCTTCTCTACAGTAATTAACCCCCCTTTGACCAGCCCTCCTGACTGCTGTGAAGGCATGCCCAGGCATTGCATTCATCAAGCAGCCACCACCAGACTTGACCTTTAGTGTGCATGTGCCAAATGGATTATTGCTATTTATTAACAAATGTTCAGGGAAGTTGTGCCATGCTATTTGAGAAGTTACCTGGCTAACTGAGTAGTCCTGCTTGGGCAATACCCCACCTTGTTACCTGGCTAACTGAGTAGTCCTGCTTGGGCAATACCCCACCTTGTTACCTGGCTAGCTGAGTAGTCCTGCTTGGGCAATACCCCACCTTGTTACCTGGCTAACTGAGTAGTCCTGCTTGGGCAATACCCCACCTTGTTACCTGGCTAACTGAGTAGTCCTGCTTGGTGCAATACCCCACCTTGTTACCTGGCTAACTGAGTAGTCCTGCTTGGTGCAATACCCCACCTTGTTACCTGGCTAACTGAGTAGTCCTGCTTGGGCAATACCCCACCTTGTTACCTGGCTAACTGAGTAGTCCTGCTTGGTGCAATACCCCCACCTGGACTCTTGTTCCTGTAAGGCAGGTGTCTGACTGATGGCCAGTGTACACATAACCAAAGCTGAGATTCCTTGCATTCTCCCATAAATAAGGTATTTATGTTTTTGGTTTATGGCACTTGTGTGGCATTTTTTGCTGGCAAATTCATTTTTGGGTGTTATATTTTGTGGTTAAGTTGACCAAACTAGATTTCTCCCAAGAGTACCTTTGCTGTAGTTGAACTTCCTCCGGTGTGGAGTAATTGGTAGCTTGCAAAGCTATGCTTTCAAAGTAGCTTCCCCAGCACTGATTGTTTGATGTTCTGAATATAATACACTTGCAAAACTGTGTTCAGAATTACCCTTACCAATGCTTAAAAACTAGGGTGCGATGCTACATGTGTGATTAAAGACACTGAAACACACCCAGGCTGCAAGCTCGCTGCAGTTGTCTGGCTTATCCAATTAGCAGATAAAAGCAATAGACTATAAGCTTGGGTGGTCATAAAAAAGACAACATAAAAAAACATCAGAATGAAACATAACAAGAGACTCTCAGAGAGTAAGGCTTTAGAGAAACCACAAAGATCAGTGAAAATGCCCTACACCTAATGAGAGGGTTAAGACTGACCTTAATAACAGACAGCACAGGCAAGACGTCAAAAAGAAATAAAGACAAACAATGACACACGGAAGCTCGTAAAAAGTAAATGATGTTCTCTCATCACAACCACCCTCATTCATGCGACTTTCATTGGCTTAAAAACAGGGCTTTAACTTAATATTAGTTTTAAATACACCTATACACGCTACAATGTCTTCACGTGTAGTCAGTGAGGCTGTGTTTTTGAACCAAGTCTCAATTAAATGTTATTATTCCTCTCAGCGGCTTTCACACAGTTTTTGGGTGCGTTTATGTACGCGCGCTCGACCTACCAAGTGAGGATCCACGGCTCATGTTGGGGATGGGGCTGGCACCTTTCCCCAGGCTGTTGGGACTTGTTTTATTGCCAGGGAACAGGCTGTGTGAGGGGGATGTTGAGGAGCGCAGAGACTCCATGCTCTTGGGTCGAGCTGAGAGGTTCAGGGGCTGAGTGCCCTCATCCTGGAGCACACACAGAACAGAGGAACAGATATGCATCAGGTACTGGAGCACAGACAGATGGAGAACAGAAATGTTACCTCCACACACAAAATTCAAAGTACAACTGGATCATAAAAAGTGAACTCTTTAATCACAGTCTTGCAGAGTTTGCAAAAATGTTGATGCCTGAGTTTCTGTGAGATTCTGGGTCACCTCTTGCTACTGTCGAAGATGTGTTTCTAGGTATCAGAACAAACAAGTCTTTAGATCAGTGTCTATGGTCATTACTGTTTGTCATTCAATCAAACTCAGTGGACAAGTGGACATCTAAGACCTCAACTCTCTCATTATCCCAGGGATGTCTGTTTGGGAGCAGCCAATGGTGCATCCCTGCACTTAATCAGTGGTTCATGACCGTATCACATTACCGCCAGTGGTTTACAGGGAGGCTAACTAGCATGGATCTAATTTGGTTGGAGCCTGAGGGCCCAGAGGAGACAGCCTGATGTGAGGAAGAAGTGGGTGAGAGCATGGGGCTCAGAGCCAGGAGAGAAAGACAAATACAGAGAGCGAGAGCGAGAGAGAGAGAGAGCGAGAGCGAGAGAGGGTGGGAAGGTCCCTCAGCAACTACTGTTTAGTGACATGAGTTATGTCCCTGCTCTATTGCGATTCTCACTTGAAAGATTCCTAATGGACACATGGCTCTCATTAGAGGACGCAGCCTGGGTGATGCAGGATGCTCCCGGGTCAAGTGCTTCCACACCACACTGGGGCGGGAATGTCACTGTAGGGTCTTTGTCTTAATGAAGATGGAAAGAGGCGTAATGGAAACCTCCATTTTCATTATAGTGTGTGTATCGCATTGTTAAATGGATAGAACAAGGCAGGCGAGAAAAGGGAAGAAAGAGAGAGACTGACTGAGAAAGAAAGAGACTGCCTGAGAAAGAGAGAGACTGACTGAATGGTCAGTCTAAAAACCAAACAGTTTAAAGTGTGTGTTCCTGTGTCTTTCAAGCATAACCAAGATGTTCATGTTTAAAAGTTCAGGGGACATTTTGAAACAATTAACAACACTACTTACACAAATGACTGGATGTAGTTATGGTGGGAACAGTGATGAAGTGATTATGAGAATACATGTGCACTGCATTCTCTGACTCACTGTTTGACACTCACACAGTGAGATATATACATCCAAATACATCCATATTATAAACACCAAACCTTACATACTTCTGGCCACCAACTGTATGTTTCATCTTTGCTATGTTCTTTATCTATGATAAGCAAGAGTGTGTCTTTTGTCATGCCTGTATATCTGCCTGAATCCAACTGAACTGAGGAGGGAGAGTGTGTGAGTAGACGAGGAGATTGAAGAGAGATAGAGAGAGAGAGATAGAGAGAGAGAGAGAGAGAGTAACAGAAAGCAGGAGGAGCTGGTACCTTCATGTGTGTTTGTGGACTGGAGGACCTCTTCTCACTCTTGAGGCCGGAGGGTGAGATAGGCCCTGAGGTGTTAGCTGCTGAAGGCTGATGGAGGGTGGACATCTTGGCGCCGGGAGAGATCTGCATGCTGGCCAACTGGGCGGCGTACAACTGCTACAAAAGTGACAAGAAGAGCTGTTAATTTCCTCCGTGGAAATCGCTTTTTCTTTCCTTGTCTTTCTTTATCTCCTCTTTTGAACTCTTTTCTCTGTGACTGTTTCAGGCCATTCAGCCTTTTCACACAAGTCAGTGAGAGGGGAAGCCTGGAAGAAACCCCATTAGAGGTCTTGAATACATATCAAGAACACAGACGCAGTCGAGAGGCCACAGAGACATGGCAGGCAGACAACATGATGTCTGCGCTTTCTGATCCTTCTCTCTCTCGCACACCCCTCCCCTCCTCCCTGTCCCCTCCCCGACAGCAGAACCAGCAGAAGCTCCACCACAGGGAGATCAGGTTTCTCTAATCGTCAAAACTTGCCAGGTCCACTGAGACTTAGAGGCCCACCGCAGTGCCTCCAAAGCACTATCATTCTGTCAGTCGAGAGAGAAGGAAGACTTGTGTATGAGTTAAGAGTGCGTGCCTTTTTGTGTGTTTGTGTGTGTGTATGTGTGTTTGTGAGGGAGAGACAGATAGAGAGACAGAAAGAGAGAGGAAGTGTGTGTGTGTGTCAAAGAGAGAGAGAGAATCAGAGAAAGGGGTACATATAGACCCCCACAATCCCATTTCTTATTTTCACCCCTACCCCTTGTTTTCAAGTGCCCACTTGATTTTGAGTTGCCACTTAAAACAAAAAAGTATGAGACAGGACAACCAAGTGAAGCCCTGTCCATAGAGATGTATGCCCTGCACTGATAGGAGATGGGTGGGGGAGTGTAGAAATTTGCTGTTGGATTATTTTTTTCAAAGCACGGGACATGGAAATTACTTTGGAGGGCCACTACCCCTCGCTCCCTTACGGAGGAGTAGGGCCCAGCGTTGGCTTAGGATTGGGCCATAGTCCTGGCCAGCACTTTCTTAGACATTATGAAAAGAAAGCACAGAACAAAAGAACTCTGACGTAATGGTGCTTATTTGCCTTGGAAGATTAACCTAGAGTCTGCCGGTAAAAAAAAACACACACACACACACACACACACACACACACATATATATATATATATATATACACACACACACACACACACACACACACACACACACACACACACACACACACACACACACACACACACACACACACACACACACACACACACACACACACACACACACACACACTCACACACACACACACACACACACACACACACACACACACACACACACACACACACACACACACACACACACACACACAAGCATACAAGTAAACACATGGAGACATATACAAATGGGGTGTAAATGAATTGAATATTAAAATATGACAACAGAGGGGCAATTAGTAAAAAATATTTATATTTGTTATTTTCTTTTTGTCACAGTGAACTGACACCTTGTTACTGGACTGTTCAACTGAAGATCTCTTTCTAATTACATTTAATGACAGCCATTCTCTTTTTCTTTTTATATTTATATTTATTATCCCTATTTTTCATATTTACACTGTAAAAATTCACATACATTTAAAAAATTTACCCATTTACTTATTTATTTATGTATTTAAACTCAACCTTTCCCTTTTACGTAATGCCTTCAAATAATTTCATATCTATGATCATCCTGCTCTAAATTGTGTTACCGTAATCCTACAAACAGTGGCATATTTTACACCAAAAAATCTGATATTTAGTTTTGCAAGATGAATTTTAATTTCAATCTCGGAATAATAATAATAATAATAATAATAATAATTCATTTTATTTGTTGAGCACTCTTCATTCAAGCAGAATCTTAGAGTGCTTAAAAACAGCTCTCAGCAAAAGCACAGTTTAAGACAATTATACGTTTATTAAAAAGTAGGAAATGCCTTTCTAAATAAAAAGGTTTTTAGGCCAGTCTTAAAGCAGTCCAGTGTCTGTGTTGCCCTTAAGTGGTCCGGGAGGCTGTTCCACAGTCATGGGGCTGCAGCGGAGAAGGCCCGGTCTAAAAGTTTTGCCTTGGAATAGATTTGTATGGACATACTCCTCTATTTTCATGTCTGCACACCGCTTTACCAGTAATGACCTGTATTGGCCACAGTGAAATGCAAGACATTACAGTATATTGATACTATTAGCCGCGCACTGACATGGAGCAATCATATGTTTTAGAGATTAATGTATATTACTGTCTTCTCAATTTGGCATATAAATTCTCCATAAGGAAATAACTATTTATCCTTTTTGGATCGCACAATTTCACACTTTTGAGTATTATGCCTTAATAATGTCCCCATGTCTCTATATTATATATATATTTCCTTCAATTAAATGCAATTCATTTCTCCAATGGCCCCTTTAGGAACAAATCCATAAAAGCTTTCCATGCCATCACAAAAGAACACCCAAGGAAACAACAGACCCCCTGTCTCCCCTTGTGTCTCTGAGAGCATTACCACTATATTGATCTGCTGATAAAGGCTGTGCTGGCCCACACCAGTACCAATATTGGGCGCCCTAGAGGGTTAAGTTTGAAGAGGGGACCCAATAGGACTCTAGGGGGATTTTTTGGTGTCCCACAGCTACGCCCTGTGGCTTGATTCATGTGAAGATCTGGGAAACAGCCTGATGCAGCCCTTTTTGGCTTTATAGCCAAGAATGTAAGGGAAAGATTGATTATCAGTTCACAATCACACCCCCTTATTTAGAACCAATCCCCATCCTCAATACTACCATCAACACAAGCTAGACTGCATTAAGTGTGTGTGCAGTGTTTTTTCCTGTTTATATGTTTGTGTGTCTACACGGATGGAATGTTCTTGGACAAACAGCTTACTGCTTAAAGTCTGCTCTGATGGGTATCTAAAGCCTGTTTTTCCACCACTGGCTACTTCCTGTGCCAGTACTTAAGATGTGGAGTGTGTTGAACAGGCTGCCTTTGATATGCAACCTGTACACAGATGCATTCCGACATTCATAAACGGTTTCTCTTTCAGCCACATGAAGAGACTCATCCTGCCTTTCAGGTGCACATGTTTATGTTGCCGAGTCCCTTGGGGTCCATTCTTGACTACTCTCTCAGTCAAGGCATATACACTCCACTCCACTCCACTCCACTCCACTTTACAAAACGGGACAATGCATGCAGTCCGCTGACTATCATATCAATCTTTTTTGTGAAGTCACAGCAACTGTGAAGTTCAACACATAGTATATTTGAAAACTATGAAAGAGAAGATGCACAAACTATTACTGGAGAATGGGATAGTCATATTGCATACTTCTCTCTCTCTCTTTGTATCTCTTTAATAAATCAGTGCAGTGCAAAGGATGAATATGACACACTAGGGGCCCTAATTTCATTGACTGGCAATGAGTAAAGCAACAAGCAACGAACAAAGCCTGTTGCGCATGAAAGTTATCGTGTGGTGTGTGGGAACACTGCATTGACCCTACCCATGTTTGCTCTAAGGATCTTGGTTATTGTATAAAGATAATGCTCATTGTTTTGCTCGTTGCCAAATGTCCGTCAAGGAAATTATGGCCCCAGAGCTATGATGACACACTCGATAGATTTACAACACTGTCCTTTGTTTAACACCCTGTGGGGCTTCAGCCGTGAGAGGCAGGGGCGCTCCTGACATGGGGCTTGGCTGTTCATACCTCTAGTGCAAGACCTGACAGGTGAACATGAGTCCAGAATATGATTAGGCAGAAAAGACAACTCAGTTAAACATTCAAGCACAGAGCTGCAGCCTTTTGTTCATAAAGCTTATGAGCATACCGCAGTGAACAATGTGTAACTCCTACAATAACACTAAACACACTTAAGCAAGATAAATTGCTAACCGTCACATCCACTCCCAGCTGCAAATTTACTAACACGTTAGCTCCTGTTTTAGGCGTAATTCTGTTGCAATCTTAAAACACGGCATGGTATGTACAAACAGCAGTTCATCCGCATTCTGCTCGCTACAGGAGTGCAGCACGACAAGTTGCATTCTTCTGACTTATACATATGCCTATATGGAGGGGTCGTGGGAAAGGTGGGAGTTTTGGGCAGAATTATCGGAGATGTGCAAGGAGCAACATGAATATGTATTCTGTTGTATTTATGAACACTGCAGGGGACAGCACATTTTGCCTGTTTGTTCTAAAGCAACCTTAATTTTTTAGTTTGCGTTTTTATGTCTTGTCATTGCTTTTTCACTTCATCCACTTACCTACGTGTAGATGCTTGCTACACAAATTAAATTGTTTGTTAAAGTTGCACAAATAGTTTAGTTTTAAATGGTGAAGAATTACTACCCTGCATTATCTCTCTGTTTGATGATACCTCATTAGCATGGCAGTTCCCCCTCCGGCTCAACATTATGTCTATCTGGTTCTAAATGTTCTAAACATGCTCAAGACATAAACTAAAGTACTAAAGCTAATTTAATAACTTGGCATATTCATTTAGCTATTTTAACACCTCAAGCAAAATCTAAATGGCAAACGTTGGTGGGTTAGTGCAATGCTTCCACACATGAAACAATAGCTTTAGTTCATGCACGACAGACTTCGCCCATTGATGGTTGCTTTGCTTGATGCCCTTCAATGAAATTAAGGCCCACTGAGTTACTTTTAAAGAGAAACACTATTCACAATTATAATTCAATAATTATAGAATTATATTAAAATAATGTTTTATAACATATCTCATATACATAGATTTTCATAACTTCAACTAGGAATTTAAAATGTTATTCATTATAATGTCAATAAAATAGAAAAACTTTTGTGTCTACTCTAAAATAATGAGATACAGAAATGAAGTAGAAGTCAATCTTGTTGTTAGTTGCTTGTTAGCTTGTTGTGATGAGCTTGCTGATTGACCTTGTTAGTATTAGCTGTGAGATGTCAGGGGTGCATACCTGCAGCTGTAATGGGCTCAGGCCTGACGCAGCAGCAGCTGCCATGGTGGATGGAATGAACTGCATGGGGTAGTTATCACCTGTCAGGGGAGAGAGAGAGAGCCACAGAATGAAATACTGTGCAGGCAACAATCCATCCCCTCATAATTCCCATCAGCCTATTCTTGTACAGCTCAAACCTGTCTCTGTCAGTCAGTCATGTTCAGTGGCACATGTTGTGCAGAAAAGAGGGAGAAATTGTGACACTTGTTGTAGTCCTGAAACAGGGGAATCAACACTTCTAAAAAGTTTGATTTGTAAGTCCTGCATTTTAAGGCTTTATAAACAATTATTATTTTAAAAACACATGCAATATTTTAAAGCTATGACAGAAATAAAACAATATATCTTGTACCCTCCTGGCCTCTGTAATTTGCAACAAAAAATGTCAGTATGATTGAGCAGTATTCACTCAGTCATAGAAGAATGAATCAGAACCCCTCATATCCTCACACAAATACACACAAACGCATTTACTCCGGTCAATCCTTCCTTGTGAAAAACCATTTGTTCTAAAAGTCTTAGCATACCAGCACTAAACCTCATCATTAGCACATTGTCTCGGAGGCATTTCCTATCCGCAGGAAAGGAATGTAACATGGAAGAGGAGCAGGTGGTGCCTCAACGTTTACCCCGTCCTACTCTAAGAGGGGCACTGCCTCAGCAAGCCTTAACAGCTCTGGGCTGACATTGGCCATGGCCAAACCTATTACCTAACATTATATTTCATTCTCCAGGAGAAGTTCACACTGACGGATTGATTATAAAACTTCTGAACTAATGTCTTAATGTCTAATACACCTTGAGTGATACACAAGGACAGAAAAAAGAAGAAAGAGCAGGGTGCATGGAGTTTGCAGTGAGTGAGTAATACCTGGCTTGTAGGACAGCCCTTGGGGGAAGAGGAAGCTCTGCTGAGCTGCGGCGGCGGCAGCCAGAGAGCGCTGGTCGTGAGGGAAGATGGGGATCATGAGGGGAGGCATGTGACCCTGGACCTGTGGACAGACAGATGGACATTCAAGAGGTTAAAAACCGTTTCCTCACGACACTTGATTTACTTCAAGAGGCATCAACCAGTCCCTTGCTAATGTAGGTTGTGTATAACAACAGCATCATAGTGGCGTACAATTCAAAGCATCAGACAAAACGTCATATTTTAACAGACACACCATACTTCTTATCCACCAATGACCCAAAAGTGGAAAAGGTTTCTCAATTGGGATTGGTGGCACTAATTAGCCTAAGCTATCCTTTTGGTGCAACATTAAATCGGTAGGAAAGATATGAAATAATGATAAAAGCAGTGGAAGTTAAGTTGTTAGCCTATGATGAGATGAAATGAGTTGTCGGTAGCATAAACAAGAATCACTGAGCTCCAGGGAAACAGTAGGGAGGCCTCCTAGCCTCAGAAAGACTTATTTAAATGGTTAAATCTAAAGCTATCAGGTTTATATTGAATGTTTATCAAACCCTTGGTCCTCCAGGGATTTTTGTCTTTGTGTACACAGCACTGCTAATTGGTGTACACAATTTCGGTCTCTCTACAATATACAGTTTATCAGCTCTTCAGAGGATTCGCTCTGAGGAACACTACAACTAAAAGATAACGAGATACAAAATTAAAAAAAACTACAGCCCACAAAAATAAAAGACTATAGTTCAAAGCAGATCATGACCAATTGAAGGTGGGCAGAGTTAACAATCTCACGGCTATATTGCTGACAATCTTGAAGTTTACTGAAAAGCTTAAAAAAAGAGGTGTCATGTCTGTCTGTGAATAAAGCTATTTTCAGCAGTAGAGAAAGTCTTAGAAACTAACAAAACTTTTTTTTGCTGAGGTTAAGTTCCTGGTTCAGACACAAAGAAACATTCCAGTGGCATGTTCCAACGGTAGCACGACGGGGAGAATGAACAGAGGGGAATTCGAGGGAGCAGCATCACAGCTCTCTGTGTGGAAAAATGGAGAAGAAGTAAGAATGGCTCCATTCATTGTTGCTTCTCAGGGGAATACTGGAGCAGTGTGTGTGCGTGTGTGTGTGTGTGTGTGTGTGTGTGTGTGTGTGTGTGTGTGTGTGTAAGGGGGGTGGTGTAGGAGTTGCACAGGGGCTCTTCCAGTGCTCAGAGGGATGAATGGGCCTCGGCCTCTCCAGGCCTAAGAAAACATGGGCCTCACACACACTGTTAACTTTGCAGCTGCCCCCTCCCTTTATTTCTATGACTGTGTGTTTGGGGGGTGTTTTTTTAATTTGTGGAAATGAATGGGTCTGGCATAGATATATTAGTCTGTCTATGTATGTCTGTGTAAGTGTGTGTCGGGAGGGGGACAAGGACGACATACCATGTGTAGAACAGGAATCCATTTCAGAGCACAACACAGTGAATGTCCAATTAAGTTCTAGGAATGGACTCGCTTGTGGTCAGTATTAATTTTATATTTTAAATGTTTTCACCAAGTATGAAATGTTCTAATTCCTTTCCTGTGGACAGTGCAGGGTTTGAGCTCTTAAATTAGGATCAATGGCACACTGAGACATGAATGAACGAGTCATCAATAAACATCAATACATTGTCCAATCAATGAACAGAATAAATACCTAAGATTAGGCCAGTGGACTGATAGATAGATAAATAGATAGATAGATTCCTATATTGATCCCCGAAGGGAAATTGCGGTGTTTCAGCAGCAATTCACATAAGTCCCAAAACACACATAAAAAATGTATGTAAAAACAAACTACTCTACTATTAGATTAAATAATAAATAAATACAATTTGAGATACAGCTCAAACTGTGCAAATTAAATGTAGAATGTGCATCTTGCATTGCCACTCAGGAGATAAGCCTCATCGCTCCTCAGCACAGAGAGTAATATTGTATATTCTATATTGACGCTATTGCGGTGGACAGGAATGACTTCCTGTAGTGGCCCTTATTACAGTGGAGCTGAAACAGTCTCAGACTGAGAAACACTCTGCTGTTTGACTAGTAGGTTGTGTAGGGGATGTGAAGTGTGGTTCTTTATGTTGAATAGTTTGTGCAACATCCTTCTCTCAACATACGACTCTAGGGACTCCAGTCTCCAGCACAGAGCCAGCATTCTTTATCAGCTTCAGTTCAGTTTTTTAGTGTCACACTGGCTCTGATGCTGATGCTGTCCCAACAGATGTCTCTTCCTGTAGATGGCCTCAGTGTTACATTTCAAGCCCAGTCTGTTGCCAGGTATCTGTAGCCCTCCACCACCATGATGGCATCTTCTACTCCAACATCGGGACGGTATGCAAACTGCAATGGGTCCAGAGAGGTTGTCACCTGAAGTCTGAGATTGGCCAAAACCTGGTCTCTCCAGGACTTTCATGATGTAACATGTTAAGGCAACCAGTCTACAGTCATTGAGGGCAGATGGAGAAGACTTATTTGGTACTGGAACAAAGCAGGATGTCTCTGGATGTCACGTTCTCCTGGCTTAGACTAAGGTTGAAGAGGTGCTGTGGAATCCTGCATCTCTCCAGCTGTCTCTTTACCTAGCTGCTGGGAACAGACAGTCGGGTGGAGGAGGTAGAAGGGACGCAGTGTTTCCTGACAGGGGGGGGGGGGGGGCTATGTGAAGTCCATGGTGGGGGTTGCGGACGGGCAGACACAGACACAGACACAGACCTGATCACAGAGGAGGTGTGAGAGTGAAGCAGCTGTGGGGGCAGGGAGGGTCCGTATGGCTGGGGGAGGTGGGAGGTGGGGGATGGGGGTGGAGGCAGCTGAGGGTCCTGTACTGAACCTCTTGAACAACCCATTCAACTTGTTGGGTCTGTTCAGGCCTCCTTCAAGCTGATTCACCTTCACCTTGAACCCGGTGATCATCTTCATTCCTGACCACACATCCCTCACGTTGTTTTAATGGGGCTTACTCTCCAGTTTTCCCCTACATGCCTCCTTGCTCTCTCCCAGTCTCTCTTTCAGCTCCCTCTGTACACTCCTAAGTAATTCTGCAGTCAGTCATGAAGGCGATGGCATCTCTATGGGGCTTACAGAGAACACCCCAGACTGTGGCCTCATACATGCCTGCAGAGTCTCGTTGGCTTCCTGTGGCGACCTCCCCAAAATCCCTTTGGTCACAGGCTGCCGCTGAACAATGGCTGTAACAAGCTATTAAATACTGAATATTGAATATCTTCAATGTTTGTAAACTGTCATGGCGTCTATAATTCTACAAGCCTCAATCTTCCCTGCAAAACCTTGAATATCCATGATTCCTCTTGCATAAGTCCCAGTTCCTGCCAAATCTTTGTAGCCATTTAGGCTTCTTCAGTCATCCCATCAAGCATTCGTGACAACTATCCAGTAAACTGAATCCAAATGGCACACAACTTCTTTATTTCAAGAGAAAAGACATGAAGCAGTGGATATCCCCATGGTAAGGCTGCCACCAGAAGGCAATGCTGGAAAACAAACAACCTTTCAAAAAAAAATGCTACATTCTATCTTGTGTACTTTTCAGTTCTGGCCACAGAGTAACAATTGCAATACCCCTCATGCAAGGATGTGGGGAAGCATGGGGAGAGGGGAGACCACAGACGTGCGTCGAGCCTCAGGCATGGCTCCAGTGATGTGGTGTCTGCATATGCTGCTGGGCTGGGGGAGTAGGTGCACATATGAAAGGCATTAGGCTGTTGTTGAAACAAAGACACCAGCCTGTCAGCCACTGAAGAGCAGAGAATAAGCCCAGCGCCTCATGCAAACCTTATTTCCTTAAGTGTTTATGAGAAGATATATAAAAAAGATGAAGAGATAGGTGGTAAAAATGCAGTCAGAATTATATTATTGATTTGTTGAGCAACTTTAACACCATATTGATGATCAGCACCAGGGAAAATCATTTGTGAACCATTGAGTTTCCCCAAAAAACATTGGCCCTCATTCTCGATCATTTTCTGTAATTCTTCAGAAATGTTTCTTACGCGACTTCGTAAAAACAACGTAAGTGAAACGCTTAATAATTAAATGCGTTAATAAGCAGCCGAAGTCTTCTCAGCTGTGTTCCCCCGGATTAGTTTCTTAAATTGAAGCGCGTTCTCGTGAAAGTGGATTTGCATACATACACGTCCCGCCAGCTCCTTATTAGGGCACGCAGCCATAGCCAAGTGTGCTGTCGGAATTTCCCAAATCCACACGAAAGCAACTCGTAACAGGTGTTCATTAATAAGGTGGAGATCTTTTCTTACGTTGAACTTCTGAAGTCCATAAAACACATTTAAGAAGTCACTTTAGGGGGGCACTGTGGCTCAAACAGTAGCCCTGTCCACATTTGGGCTTGAAGCTCAAGGAGGTCGCGGGTTCGAATCCGACCCGATGCCATTTCTCCTGTTCACTCCCCACCTCTTCTCCCTCTCATTTCCTGTCACAATCTTCACTGCTCTGTCAATTAAAGACATAAAAAGCCCAAAAACAAATCTTTAAAAAAAAATAAGTCACAAAAAATCGAAGTGTGAAGACAGGTCACGAGTAGGAGTATAAATTGCAGTCAGTGCTCTTTTCTAAACAGCCACCATAAGTGTGAAGACTGGTCACGAGTGGGAGTATAATAAGCAGTAAGTGCATGTCATAGTTAAAGATTGGGTTTAGTGCTTATTTATTTATTTACTTACATTTGCAGTGTTCGTTTACATTCACATTCAGTCTTTTAGCAGACGCCTTTGTCCAAAGTGACGTACAAGGGAGAGAACAGTCAAGCTACGAGCAATATAGACCTAGAGTAACAATACATACTACCTCGTAGAATCATGACTATAAATGTGAAACGTAATTGTTAATGATACAAATATTCTCGTATTTATTATTATTATAATTATTTTAATCCAAGGATGTCTGTAGAGTTGACGTGAACGCAATCACCGACGGGTTTTCACAAATGCAACCGTTAACCCTTTTAACACGGAGTTTTTTCAAATGTCATTCCTCAACGCGATTTCTCAAATAACCACAAGAGGGCCCGGTGGAATCGCATTTGAGAAGATTCCGGAAGAGTAACGGTTGCTATTTCGCGTTCTGAAAGTCTTCTGAAGTTCAGAAGAAATCGCAGACGAAAAAACTATGGAGAATGGCAAATCTTTTCCTTAATCCACCGAAGTGGAGTTCAGAAGAAAATCCTTCTGAAAGTCTTCCCAACTGCTGTTGAGAATGAGGGCCATTGTGTTTTAAAATTCAACAATGGCTTGTTTTACTACTTTGTGATTGATTCAGTCGTGTCAAGATGAATCCATGCCAATGGCCAATACCATGTGTGGAAACAGATCCCAATGAGCAAAGTGAAACCAATTGCATTCTCAGCGTAGAAAAATGTATTGAGGATCTGGTTGAGGTTGAGAGTCTTCTTGGTGAATGTGTAAGGGATAACGGCCGACGAGCTGTCCAGTTCTACAAAGATAATGGACGCTGCGGGGCAAAGAACGCCACGACGCGCAGCGGAGTGGTGTTGCGCCGCGAAGTCCATTATCTTTGTAGAACTGGACAGCTCGGAGGCGGTTATCCCGTTTATCTCCCGTTTACAACATCCAAAAAGTTTTTTATTTTTATTATTATTTAGAATTTCCTTTATCTTTAGGAAACTTAATATGCATAATAACCTGATGAATTCTTGATTTGAAGCCTAGTGCTCCCGTTAGAGAAAGTAGTGCGTTTTTTGAAGAAAAAAAAACGTTACGTTGGTTGTCAATGGTAACCATTCAAGAGCATTGATATGGAACGGCGATTTAACTTTTCTACTGGGACTACGTCCAAGGTGTCCATCTATACGAACTTATTGTACACCCCATTAGCCAATCAGAAAACAGTATTTCGTTCCAGAGGGAGATAAGTCAATATAACACATTCAATGTGTTAATATTACTTTCACTCCCTGATGCACCCCAAGAAAACCCATCCAGAGGAAATGCCACCCGTCTGCTGAAGTTATAGTCACTGCCATTGCACACTGGGTGGACGAAGAAAATGAATGGAGGGCAATAAACCTGATTTTGATTCTGATTAACCTGATTCTGAGATCAGCCAACAACCTACCTGAATCTGCTGTTGTAGGACATTGATCTTGTGCTGCTGCTGCAGGAGCTGCTGCTGTTGCCTCGAAATCTGACAAAAGAAGCAAAGAACAGAGGATCTATGGGTTTGATGGCAAATGAAGCAAGACAACAACAGACAAAGACAGAAAGTAAAAAGGGATAAAATGTATGGGAATGTATCATCTGATAACGAAAGCACAACAAAATGAAAAGGCAGACATGGTAGAGGGGAAACAGGGCATTTTTACATGCATGGGAACAGGATCAGGGCTGGTTAATAAACAAAACCAAAAATGATAGTAAAACTTCAAAATGCACAGTATATCTGATGAAAGAGCTGACATGTTTACAAGAGAGTTGATTGGCACCATAATGCCACAGGGTGGGACTTGAGAGCCTGTAGAGAGGCTGTCAGAAGATGATTGTTCCCACCCTCAAGCCTAGCCTTCATTACCATCAATGCATGAGGACTTGAGGACTTCTTTTGAGATCTGTCATCTTAATGCTCCACCACAGAGACAGCATGTTCACTCCCTGAGTCCTCCTGTGTGCAAACGTGCCAGGATTGTTTTGGTTGGGCCCTCTTGTGACTGACAGCAACAACACGCATATGTATGCAGTGCCAGATGCCCTACACCCTGCAGTTGTCCTTCTTTTGCATCAGTCTGAGGCCTCTCTGTTTGAGTACAGAATGCTTCAGCATACTTAGGGTCTCTGGCTGTTTGAGGGAGACATTATTTGAACCTGGTCTAAAGTCCGCCTATCCTGGGATCTCTCTCTCCAGGCTTCCCTAATCTAAAGTATGCATTTTTTGGCCTTGGTTTTTGGTTTTTAGAGGTGGAGATATTATCTGGTCAGAGTTGAGCCTCACCTGATCCTGCTGCTGGCGAGCCAGCTCCATCTGCTGCCGCTGCTTCTCCATTTGTGAGGTGGCCATCTTCTTCTGCTCCTCATGGGCGGCCAGAAGCTGCTCCCGCAGACTGATCAGCTGAGTGATCATGGTGGAAAGCTGGTGCTCCTTCTCCTCCAGACTCTCTGGAGTACCTACCGCAGAGTGAGTGAGACACAGAGACAGAGACAGAGACAGAGGGAGAAAGGAAGAAAGAATGCAAGGACAGGGTTAATCACAGTTAAAGCCAGTTAAGAATGTACGTAAGGAATAGCCTGGGTGCCATCCGTACGGTTATGGTTCCTGCACTTCTTGATGTGTTCTCATTTCATTTTATAAATCTGAACTCTAACTGTCAATTCGCGTGAACGGTAGTTTAAAAAGAAAGACAAACGAACTTAACAAACTCACTCACAATACAGTTACTCAGAAGATTGAAGCCTCATATGTAGCCTCTATATGTCTATGAGCAGGAAGGCTTCTCATCATAATAAACATGACCGACGTGGAAGCCGAAAGGTCTAGCTTGATCGAGCAGACGATTTAGTCTGTTCTTGATAATTTAGAAGGTATTTCAGAGCTAAAACACGAACAAAACAAAGCACTTAAAGCTTTTCTTTCCGGGAAAGACGTCCTCGCCCTGCTACCAACGGGGTATGGAAAGAGTTTAATATATCAACTTGTGCCTCTAGTATACAAGAAGCTTGCCGGCAGTTCTGTGTTCCACGGAGTGGAGAGGCCGATTGTTATCATCGTCTCTCCACTCGTGCTTTTTTTCGTGGTTCAGCTCATTACGTGACGTCATAACCAAACCAAAGCGGGTGGAGCGATACCAGACCGTTATTTCACCGAGAAGGCAGCAATCAGTGGAACGCGTAGAAACGGAAGGCACCCAGGCTACGTAAGGAATACTAGCTGAGGCAATTATAAAGGCATGAAAAGATACAGTATAAAGTTGCATTTTAATTGTGGCAATTGATAACAGCATGTATATTTTGGTAACACTGTACTTCACATAACTGGACAGTGTCATGGTAATAAGCAGGTAAACTCCTAACAACCCACAAATTGCTTAATAGTTTCCAATTCGTCGTTTCTCATACAATTGTTGGCCTAATATCTTGTAATATGGAATTACCTTTTGAATGTATAAGTAATGGTGAGATTTTAAATGTTGTGTTGAAATGATAAGATATAGTATTTTTTCTGGTAATTACCTAGAAACAAACGGCATGGTATCAGGGCAGGAAAATACTGAATTGCCTTTCCCCCCTTGCACACACAACACAGTCAAAGTAATACGCCTACACTTCTACTAACTTAATAACATTATGTATTCAGTACTTAAAACCTTGTATTTAGTTGACCCAACTTAAAATGTGTAAGTTTTCTGAGCAAGTGAAGATGTTTTAATTGTATTGGTGTTAAGATCCCAGCGATCTAAGACATTTGTATTGTGTTCTGTTTGCTACTGTTTACGTGTTTTCCTATGTTTGTTTTGTTCCTGTGATCAGGCCATGTGCGTTTGTTTATTGGTTGCAGACTCCGCCCTCTGCCTTTCCCCTGACCTTTCAGTACTCACCGGTTTCCCTTTTTACCCGTGATTTGTTGGCCTAATTGTTTCTCCCTTGCCTTGTTAATTCCCCTTATTGTTTTCACCCGTGTATTGCTCTGTTCCCATTCTTTTCGCTGAAAGTTTGTGCATGAATTCGTTTCACCTGTGTTAATTATCCTTGCCCCAATGTATCGTTGATTGCTTTACCTGAAATTTTTCACCTGTGTAATTCTGTTCCCCCTGCTATATATTGTTCTGTCCCTCTTAAGTTCACTGTCGGATTGTAATTCTTATCGATGCGAATCTATGTCTGAATCCTGTGTTTTCCGAGTACCTGGTATCGTATATGTTTTCTGTTTTGAGATCTTCTGTGTTTTGCCTACGGGTTTCTGTTTGCCTGTAATCTCTTTTGGACTTTCTGATTTTTGCTCTTTTGTGTTTTTGCCCTTTTTGGAATTTTTGTGTGTTCTGTTCTGAAGAAAATAAATCTAAAGAGTTTTTTGCAATCTGGTTTGCGATTGGGTCCTTGCCGTGAGAAAGCCTAACAATTGGAATGTATTTGTTTGAGTAAACATTGCCTGATAACTCATATTTTTTAAGTATCTGACGTCATCAACGTCTTTCAGAACACCATTGCAGAGTTCTTGTGATGAGACACGGAGACAGCAGTCTTAAGGTAGAGGAGTCGTTTAGTAATAGAGAGGTTGGAAGGTTCGATTCCCCACTCCTCCATACCAAGTGTATAAGTACCAAGTATAAATTTGAAAACTAAATAAATCAGTAAAGCCAATGTTTAATTTTGAAATATATGTGTACTCAAATTGTATTATGTAATCGTTACATCAAAAGTTTTAAGTACACTGAACTTGTTCAGGTTTACAGTGTACATAACTGAATTTGAAGGTTGAAGGATTATATTGCTAGTAGTTACCTAACTGAAAGAGTGAAGATATGGGTATGATACATCAGTCTTTGGACTACTATTCAAGGCTAGTCATAGCCATTGCAGATAAATGAAATAAAAACAGGCAATTTGACCTTTTTCCAGCCCTGATACCATGTAATTGTCAGGATAGGAATGCTTTTGTTTGTGGCTAATTACAGCTAGAAAATACTGTATCTTACCATTTAATTTCTACTTTTAAAACCCTACCATTAATTCTTACCATTACTGCTATATTTAAAAGGTAATTCCACATTAACTTCAAGATATTACTATTTTATTACAGAGTTGTTACCACAATAAATGGTGGATAATTATCTAGGAACAATTAAGGACTTAGGGTTGTTACGAGTTATGTATGTAATGTTATGTAATTTTATCCATTTATTAAGGTGATAATAGCCACTTATTTCCAATATGTAAAGTACAGTGTTATCCATATTTACAATCCATAGATTTCTCAGATGGAAATGATAAGAATGATGTTGTCTGAGACCTGAGAGCTATTTGCCTATTCAATAGTTGGGCATTGGCCTTGACCAAAAGTTGCACACTCGCTTTAGAGGCTACAGTTGTGGTAACTTAATTTTGACAATATTCAATAAGAGACAGATTATCGGGAATTTAGTTAGATTAGTTTTACAAGGTTTTGTAAATTGTCAGTCCAGATGTTACCGAAAATAAAGGAGGTGCTTTAAATGAATATAGTCTAATGTATCAATGCATGCACACACATGTGTTAGTCATAAGTGCATCCTTGAGTGGACCATGTGCTAGTAATCAGCAGCATCTATGGTCATTCAAGCAGCATTCAAGCGTAGTATTCACAGTGAATATAACCATGTTGCTGGTAAAATCCTTTTCCAGATTTTTTATATTGTTGGTTTATGACAAATAATTCAGTTTTGTTTTTTATTCTGACTGCCTACTGAGCCACTGCCATCATCCCAATTGCAGGAAATAACATGCTATTGATGTGTTCGCATCACAGATGACAAATCCGTGACATTCATCATATTTCATATTTTGAATTGGCATTGATACAATACAAACATCCCTTGGTAGTTCTCTCAATCATCACATTTTTATCAACCACACTGCCACTTCCTACTGAGTGATTTCTGGGATCAGAGGATGGTGAGGACATCCTGTGATTTCACAGGTATGGCGGCACACATTTCGTAGAGAGTGAGGGCTTAGCTGTCCAGTGAGTTCTCTTATATGGGGTCTGGAAAACTTGTGCAATATATCCCTTGTTGCATTCTTTTCTACACGCATTGGAGAACCGCAATGCCACAATGAGTTGCAACTCAGCCCGTTTCCTTCCCTCCAACGACCAACATCTCCCCCTTCAGGTCAGCGAAGCCGAGGCCAGGACGGACCGGTGCCCGTTCAGACACGTGCTGGTATTGTCCTATCATCCTCCACACCCTGTGAGCTCGGTGTGCTGACCATGTTCAACATTAATGTGAATGGATGAAGCAAATGGCATCTATTCAGTGATTGACTACACAGGGACGTATATGTGGGACTGGCTTACCTTGGAACAATGCACTTTCTGTGTCTGTAAATGGACTCTAGATGTAGCAAAATTGGGGTGTAATTGCCCTCAATTTGATTTCTGACTTTTGAGCTTTATAGTTAATCTGATCAAATGGGATAACCAAGATCAAGATCTCTGGGTTTACTCACAAAAGTAGAGTTATATTGTCCATATTTACAGGAAGAAGAATGAATGAAAAATCACAGCAGCCAATTAAACCAATCCATCTGTCAAATACGCATACAATAAAAGCAACAGGCCTAATCCATATGATGATAGCAAAGGGTACTTTGAGGGGCTTCATTTTGAGAACAGAATTTAAGAATGATTTGAATTGCACTACTTAAGATAAAAGCATTGCTATGTGATGTCTGACCGTTTCACATTTCAGTCTGTCAGCACCTGCCTGCCTGCCTGCCTGCCTGCCTGCCTGTCTGTCTGTCTGTCTGTCTGTCTGTCTGTCTGTCTGTCTGTCTGTCTGTCTGTCTGTCTGTCTGTCTGTCTGTCTGTCTGTCTGTCTGTCTGTCTGTCTGTTGTTCTCTATCCCTTCTTAGTATGGGATGTGTGCAGTTTGGAAGCGTCATGAATGGTGTGCATGTCTCAGAGGCTCTCCTGTATAAAGACCCTGAGGCTAGGTGAAGGCCGGGCAGGATGCCCTCACACACACAGCACACCACACACGCCTCAGTTGGCAGCAACTCTCAGCTCAAGCCCAAAAGGCCTTTTGCCCTCTCTGAGACATCCCCCTATCCTTTCATCCTTCTCTGTGCTCTACCCTCATTTTCTCTCTTCTACCACTACTGCACTCTGTCAGGCTTTTGATGTCATTTTCTTGATTTTTTGACTCAATTCTTTCTGCGTTTTCGCTCCCTTTCTGTTACAAATATCTGCTTTAAAAACATATCAGGGTGACTCTCAACTGACAAAGACCACAGTCAATTGATCATGTCATCTGAACTCTTCCCATGTACGGATTTGGCTTTACATTTTCAGATGTATGTTATATCCTAAATATGGATATACATCGTTCCACCATTACCACTGACCATCAAAATAGAGAGAAAATGTTTCTGAATCTCTAGCCAGTGCTACCAAACCACTTATTTCACAAATGCTGGAGGATAATGAAAATGATCATTACCGCATGCTAGATTGAAAGGGCTTAAATGCAACACATGGCACTCATACTATGATTATATATAGATGACATCCAAACTAAACAAGGCACTTAAAATGTAATCAAAAGTCAAGACAGCCACCTCAGCGGTGAAAGCAATCGGTAGAATTTTAGGTTTTGAGGCTGGCACTGCCTTGGGCATTATGCTATTTACATTATGTAGGACTGAAATAGGCCTTCAAATTAACACACATCATGCCATGCTCATGTCTAAGAGGTTTCAAAGATAAAAAATACTTGTTGATTTTCTAGGTAACAGTACATTCAGACAATTAATAGGGAACATTCAATTGGATAAGCATGCTTTTGAATCTCGTTCAACGGAACAGAGATCTCCTTGTCTCTATATATCACTTCTACTGTGTGTCTGTGTATGGCATGTGTGTGTGTCTGTGTATGGCGCGTGTGTGTGTGTGTGTGTGTGTGTGTGTGTGTGTGTGCATGTGTGTATTGGGGAATGGTGATGAGTGTCCTATAAGTTCAGTTCATCATGAAACTGAAAACAGAAAGGGGCTACATCTTAAAAAAATGAATGTCAGCCCTATCTAACACCAGTACACAGGGAGTATTCAACCTGACAAGACCTCTTATGTCTGCTTATGTAAGACGTGCAGGTGAGACTGAATGCGCTTTCTGTTCCATAATGACTGTTTATTTTCTCTCCTTTTTCATGGAGGAAATGCTTACCATTTTTAAGGGAGAGTCAAAAGCACTTTCATGACCAGGTTGAAGAGAGAGCAGATTGTCTGCAAATAAGTGTCTTATTTAGAGTGTTCGCCGTGGCTGGGGGTGTGCTTCAATAACTTATTTCAGGGCCAACCCTGCATCTTAGCTCAAACAGCATTTACATTCCTCTGCGAATGCGGTCATTCTCCCAGTTGAGGTTTTTTTTTAGGGGTGGGGTAAAATGTGTTGGTGGTGTGTCCCCTGGATAAATGCTGCTTTCATTTTTCATTTTATCTGATGTGATACAAAGCACAATAAGGTGGTCATAGTCACTGACATACATCAGAAGGGTCATGTTCACCATAGACAACAAATATGAGTGTGTGCTTGTGTGCTGCACTAAATTAAAGAATTGTGTTGAACTGTGCACCTTATTACAGTTTTTCACTGTTGCTAAAACCCGTTTTTCAAAACAATAACGGCTTTCTCAAAACTGCACACAGAAAACTAAAAACCTCGCACACAAAATGCTAAACCTGACACTCCCTTTGCAAGATGACTCTTTGCTATCAAATCTGTTAACTGTTCACAAAATGGAACTCGTGTTTTCATTAGGTACACACAGCCATATTTTCAAAACACACACACATACATTCATTTAGTACACACAACTAAGCATTTGCTGCACACTACCAAGCATTTACAGCACACAGAAGTGCAAAATTGAAAACACAATCATCGAAACACACCATATGAATGACAATGACTCATTGAGACATTTCTCCTTTTGTAAAATGTATCAGTGTAGGCCTACATTTTTCATAGTCAAACATAAAACAGCAATACGGTTGTTCTCACAAACCATATTTAAAATTTCAGTCTCCTGTTCCACCAAACACTAGATTGTATTGACATAAAGTTGTATACAAAATGCTTATAGTTTTTCTCAAATGCTTACACATATTTTTTGAAAGCATGGCTCGTTTTCTCAAAACTCTAAACACAAATCCCAAATCAACTAACAAAAAATGCAAAACCCTTTATATCTCCTGGAAAATGCTACTTTGCTTTAAAAAAATATTGAAAGTGTGTTTTCTTCCTCCACAGTGTGGTTCTCTTTCAGTCCTGCAAAATACAGATACTGTGAGCACACTATATTCTATTGATATGCAGTACTACAGTACACAAGGCAAACAGATTTCGTACTTGTTCTCCATCCTGAAGGTTCTAATGAAAAACCATGAAAACATGGTCTACCACAGCGGCCCAAATCTCATTAGAGACCATTTTCCTTCTTCTTTCTCCTCCTCCTCCTCCTTCTTCACCTTGTCCTCATTCTCTTCATTCTCCTTGTCCTCCTCTTCCTTCTCTCTGTCCTCCTACTCCTCAACCACCTACTCCTCCTCCTTCTTTTCCTCCTCTTCCTCCTCCTCTCACTCTTACCCCTCTCCTTCTCTGGTTGTCGATCTTTTCAAAGTTTTCAATAGTTTACCAAACAAAACAGAGGCTCAAGACACTTTTATGGTGCCGTCCTCACTGCAAATTGGTCAAAAGACCTGAAAGTTTAGAGATTTGACTATTTGTGTCTTGCAGGTTGATGCTTTGAGATTTTACTTGAAAATTGTGTGCAACAACATAACTTTGTGTACAGTGTTTTGACAACAACGTGATGTGTAATTGACATCAGTGTGTTCACAAGGAAAATCAGAGTCTAATGCAGGTAAGGGAGTCTTAAGTATTTCCCACTTGGGGCGAGCGATTGATACATGACGTGAAGGTTGTGCAGATTGTGCCGAATTTTCGCTTTTTACTTCTTAACAATAGTGAAAAACTGTAATCTCTGCCAGATCTAACTGTTAAATATAATACATTTTCAACTACAGTTTCGAATTCCTTTCTATGTGAAGGTCTACACGCACTTCCTGGGTGTTTAAGGAAAATGTGTTGAATGTGAGATAAGGGGGCACCCATTGACAACCAATAAAAGCTTTTGCAGCCTTTTCATCTCCATGGTAACCAAGCCACTGGACCTAGGAGACTAAGCCAATAGCATTTTTAAAAACTTGTTATGATGTAGAAATATGGGTATGATAACATGAAAACATTGCCATTAGTATTATCGGTGAAAGTGGTAAATCACATTTTCACTTTGTTCCACCTCCCCAAACCCAAAATGAATAATGTTATGGTCATTAAGTTTCATGTCCCAAAGGAATATACAGACAGAAGTAGTCTGAAGGACACAGAAGGCCTAGTGAGCTGACCAGACCTGATACAACAGAAGTCATATCGTCATGGAAATATCTGACCTCTGTTTACAGTTTCATGCTGGATTGGTAAATATGCCATTCTTGAAATAACATGTTCACATGAGGTTCAAGTGGCATCTTGCAAGCAATTTGTTGAACATTTTCCATCAATGTGGTTGGATGGTCCACTTCTGCAATTGACAGTTTCCAAAGTAACAAAGAATTCCTTCTATGTATGACATGTACATATGCCCAGAATGCCTTAAAGTTGAACAGTAGTTGACTGCCGGCCTGAAGACAGCTGGCCCACCCCATTCTTTAGGAGCTCAAAGCCAGGAGGACTTTCAAACAAATCTAGACTGTCAAATCTAAACGAGTGTTGATTGAGAACACAGTAAAAATAATTAAGGAAAGGTCTTTAAATTCTCATGGAAGATCAAATAGAGGAATTCAAAACAATATATAAATAGAGGAATTCAAAACACTATACAGTATAGTGGATTTGTTAGAATGTATAAGTCAGTTAGTGGGTCGTTAATTGGCAGACCATTAATAAAATGGTAGACCATGAATACAAAAAATGAAATGTTTCAGATGATATACTTCAGAGCTTGATGTAGTTGAAATGGCCCAGTTCATGTTCTTGATGCTACATAATGCTCAGCTCTCAGCTAACATACTATCTTACCTTTGATCTCTCCCAGAAGCTCCCTAGCATTCAGCCTTTCCATTCTCTCCCTCCAGTCCTTTGACAGAAGCCTGTCCATGCAAGTCGATTCTAGTGGAGGACAAAAAATGATAAACCACTAATTTCACAGTTTTAAGAACTTTCCTTCTGAATAGCTGTGTCATTTGTTATAATGGCGAAAGGAAACAGATGAATCATCACTTTGGTTTGGATCTTCAACCCAATCAAACGTGATTTCATATCATACAGGCTTATATTGAAATCAACATATAGGATGAAATGAACTGCTTATCACTAAAACTTCCAAAGGCTTTCAGTAAGATTTGGAAGAAACAAGTTGGAAACACACGCAAGCTCACAACACATACGGTTAATGAGAAGATTTTGTTCTGTGAGAAAGTTTCTGCATCTGAAAGGGGAAAAGGTTCATGGGATTTTTTATAGATTAAAAATGGTTAAAAGGACAATGCCTCATTTGTGGACTTGATCCTAACAAAAGGACTTCGTGTGTACATGGGTATTGTGTGAGGCTTAGCATTCGGAAAACATATGCTGCTATGGTGGTCATGAGAGGCTTGTAGGAAATACAACTAGCGGATTCAAGACCATTAATTAAGGCGCTGATAGTTTACGAAGGATTATGGTTATTGTAAATAAGTTAATGCTCCCATGCATCACACGGAATGTGTATTATCAACATGTAACAACAACAACAGACTTTTCACTTCTTTTCAGGGTTATTTTGTTGTGTGTGGTCTCATGATGGAATGTATATGGTAAGAACATATTTAACGGGATATGAATGAAACTGACGATACGTCGTGTGAATTTCTAGAGAAGTCATTTTTACAGCATGTTAAATCCTCCTCATTCTCCTAATTAAAAAAAAATCACAAACTTTGTACACGATACCTAAACAGGTTAAATAGGGCGTCATATCTTTGTGCATGTGTGTATAACTTGGTCTTAATATTTACAGTCGGAGCCAGAGCATCTCAAGTGTCATGGAAGCCAAACACTCTCCTAGTGGGGCTCACATAAAACAGAATAAGGGCCAAGATTTACGAAAGCACTTAGGGAAGAAAATACAACCTGTAACTCTATGCTACATCTGTGTTCATTCCCGCTCAAATCCGACACGATTTATGTTCTGGTTTGATAAACACATTTGAAACGCGCGCAGGCGAAAAGGGTGGCGGGGCGGATGGGAGAGAGAGGCAGCTGAAGAAAAGACTGGAAGAAGAGGATAGAGAGAGGAGGAAGAGGAAGAGGTTTACCATAGATGGATGTCGAACCCATCATCTTTTATTAGACCTGTCTTTACATAGCAAACAAGAACATCTCCCTTCTATTTTAACATATTTGTTGGTTAACACAGAACATCTCTTTAATCAGAATGGTTAACCTTGGTTACATGGTTTCAGATCATTCCCGTCGTATGTAAATTAAGGAATATCCAATTTGGCCACCTCCTTGGATCAGAGCTCCTCTCAAAGGTATCTGATCACTAGCACTTGACAACTAGGTCACACTGCAAACCCCTTATGGGGATCCTGCTCTAGTGCCATTAAGAAGACCCCTCATTATTGCTATCTTTAATAGCAAATAGCCGGGATGAGAGGCATGACGTTTAAAGAGGACCAGTTATGCTATTCCATTTTAAAACACAGGAGCTCGATATATAGTATTAGAAAAATTATATGTTTTTGGAATATTGAAGCATGTAAATCTACTCTAGAAGTCCCTAAAAATGATCTATTCATGTGAACAAGAACATGGAGTGTTTTGGGCAAATAGAACAAACGTATCACCTGGCAATATAAGGAGCAACATATCCTCTGTGCATCCCACCCTTTTTCCATTTTAGGCCTACCCCCTCTCTTGACTCGTTCCACCACCAACAGCAGTAGCAACAGCAGTAACAGGCTCCTCTGCGTGTGTTTATGTGCTGACTGAAAAGTGTCTGTTACAGTTTTTCACTATTGCTAAAACCCGTTTTTCAAAACAATAACGGCTTTCTCAAAACTGCACACAGAAAACTGAAAACCTCACACACAAAATGCCAAACCTGACACTCCCTTTGCAAGATGACTCTTTGCTATCAAATCTCTTAACTGTTCACAAAATGGAACTCATGTTTTCATTTGGTACACACAGCCATATTTTCAAAACACACACATACATTCATTTAGTACACACAACTAAGCATTTGCTGCACACTACCAAGCATTTACAGCACACAGAAGTGCAAAATTGAAAACACAATCATCGAAACACACCATATGAATGACAATGACTCATTGAGCCATTTCTCCTTTTGTAAAATGTATCAGTGTAGGCCTACACTTGTCATAGTCAAACATAAAACAGTAATACCGTTGTTCTCACAAACCATATTTACAATTTCAGTCTCCTGTTGCACCAAACACTAGATTGTATTGACATAAAATTGTATACAAAATGCTTACAGTTTTTCTCAATTACTTACACACATTTTTTTAAAGCATGCCTCGTTTTCTCAAAATTCTAAACACAAATCCCAAAACAACTAACAAAAAATGCAAAACCCTTTATATCTCCTGGAAAATGCTAATTTCCTTTAAAAAAATATTGAAAGTGAGTTTTCTTCCTCCACAGTGTGGTTCTCTTTCAGTTCTGCAAAATACAAATACTGTGAGCAGTATTATATGCAGTATTACAGTACACAAGGCAAACAGATTTCGTACTTGTTCTCCATCCTGAAGGTTCTAATGAAAAAACCATGAAAAACTCATTAGAGATGACCATTCTCCTTCTTCTTTCTCATCCTCCTCCTTCTTCACCTTGTCCTCATTCTCTTCCTCCTCCTTGTCTTCCTCTTCCTTCTCTCTGTCCTCCTACTCCTCCTCCTTCTTGTCCTCCCCTTCCTCCTCCTCTCACTCTTACCCCTCTCCTTCTCTGGTTGTCGATCTTTTCAAAGTTTTCAATAGTTTACCAAACAAAACCGAGGCTCAAGACACTTTTATGGTGCAGGCCTGACTGCAAATTGGTCAAAAGACCTGAAAGTTTAGAGATTTGACTATTTGTGTCTTGCAGGTTGATGCTTTGAGATTTTACTTGAGAAATGTGTGCAACAACAGAACTTTGTGTACAGTGTTTTGACAACAACGTGATGTGTAATTGACATCAGTGTGTTCACAAGGAAAATCAGAGTCTAATGCAGATAAGGGAGTCTTAAGTATTTCCCACTTGGGGTGAGCGATTGATACATGACGTGAAGGTTGTGCAGATTGTGCCGAATTTTCGCTTTTGACTTCTTAACAGTAGTGAAAAACTGCAACACATTGTGTATGTGTGTCACATCTGGCAGCATAGCTTCTCCATTGCTCAGACAACACAGGAGCCAATACAGTAACCAAAACACAGCAAGGGTCGAAAGGGAGCGAAAGAAGACAAGAGGGAATAAGTAAAGATGGAATATTCAGAGTTGTTTTGCCCAAAATCAATCACTGAAGTACTCAAATTCACGGTTGCAAATGTAAGGTTGTAATTTTAAGGATTTTCCTTGGTTTATCAACAGTGGAATTTAAAATAAATGTGGATTAGGTATCAATATTCCAAGATCCCAATTTCTTGGGAATAAAAACACAGAAATTGTCAAGTTTTATGGATAATTTACGTAATTCGATTTGAGGCTATGCCTTTACAGTTTTTCCCAATCGTTTTCAGGCATTTAGCGAATCATGGGTCAACTTCATCTAATGCTCACATCTTCTTTGCACAGCAAGAGTCTTCTCTGGCGAATGGGTTAACCATTTCTCATTGCTTTCACACAAATTTCATTGAGTTTTAACACACTTTTCAAAACAGTTTACACACTTCTCAGAGAAAGACACAAAACCTAATTGAATAACCATGTCAACACATTGCAGACACTTAGTAGCAGCCTACTGGCACTGCTCTCTATATTCTAAATATCGTCAGCACCTGTGTGAACTCTCTGTGCAAAACTAATCAAGCAGTTCTCAACCTCTAAAAAAGGGTCAATAGATCGAAGTTGATACTACAGTTAGCATGTATCGAATAGGCCACCAGGATGAGGACAAGGAAGAGGTTGTGGTAGAGGTAGAGGGGCCCCTGTCAGGGGATGTGGCATTCGTGTAAGATGCTCAAATGAAAGTAGGGCAAGAGTCATTGATCTATAGTGAATCATGACCACCATGAGAGAGGCTGGCCAAATGGTTCTTTCAAACCTGAGCTGTCATACTGTGGCATCAATTGTTTGTACGTTCAGCAATGACAATGACACTTTGCTGGCCTTCACAGTCAATATAATGTATTGTGTTTCACTGTATTTGCACTCTTGGCAACAACAATTTCTATACTTTTGTAAAGTATGTATACAGTATACAATACAATGTATACTGTAGTTTCACTAAAGTTATTTACAACATATACGGTCGAATTCTGATTACTTTACGTAAATTTACAGTATTTACAGCTTATTGCACTATTTTTACAGAATCAACACACTAGCCCAAACTGGTGGCAGGGGGAGATTGTTCACTGCAGAACAGAGTTGACCTCATTTTGACGTACAGAATATACATGTAATGTGGAAAAAGGACTGCAATACTGTAAAAATGTTGTGTCAGAATCTTTGCCATTTTGTGCACAGTAGAACAAATGTTACGTAATCATATATATCATCATGATATAGTGTTTAGCAATACAAAAACAGAAATACTAAATTTTACTGTATACAAATGTGCAGGTTTCGAATACTTTCTGACAGTATATTCCTTAAGTAAGAGTGGTCAGTACAAAACCCAAATTGTAGTACGTTGTCAGTGGTAAAATAGTCAATACTGGGAGGGTGTTGCACAAAAGTTGAAGTGAAGCTTTCATAGGTTAATATTGAAAGCTGTATTTTGAGTTTTGCTATCCATTGTTAAATAAATGAGAAAACATACATTTTTAATTGAGCACAAATTGTAGGTTTTGAAGGAATTGTTTGGTTTTGATGGGTATGTGATAAGTTTTTGAGAAGGTAGTGTCATTCTGCAACCATCATATAGTGTTTTGGTCATTTCAGCTTCAGTTAAGGGCTGTGTGTGAGCTGTTTTGAAAAAGTAAACAGTGAATGGAAAAATTCGCCAAAGCGATTGAGAAAAACTGTAATTCAACTGTTGAAAGATTATCTCACTTTTATTGATTACCCATTTACAAAAAAAGACACCGCCACTTTTTATGAGATTATCCATCTGTGTGTGCTCCTTGGATATAGTGAAGGGATATATGACAGCTAATAGACTAGAGTAGTCACATGATCGTTTGCACTCTTCTCACTCAAAAGATCAGGCCTGCAGACAAGAGTCTCATTTTAACAGTAGTGGTAACTAAGGAGCTGTTTCTTTATGCTTCTGGGATATGGTAACCATGGAATGTTTGCCATAGTAAACACATAAATAAAATATACAAATCCTTGTTCTTGTATGGTTTTTGTTTACTCATGAATCTTAAACTGTTTTTTTTCCTATTGAGTATGTTTTATATTACACTCACTCCCTCAGGGTCAATTTTCCAAGTTGACCATGAGGGTGAAGTGCCTGGGGTTGTTTGGGGTTTTATGTATACCTGTCAGAGGCTCTCAGCAGTTGAGCTGTCCTCCACACTTTCAAGCAAAATCTGAAACGTGATTGGCTAAGAACAGAAAAAACTACCACCTCAATACACAATAAGGCTTTTGATTGGTTAGGAAAGAGGAGGTCTGCTTCTGAGTTGGGTTGTGACCACAAGCTTCTGGCTGCTTGTAAGGCCGCACAAACACAACGCCACAGCTCACTCACAGATTAGTAAATACATTCAGACACACAACATAGACTTGTCCATTCAAATCCATATTTCCAAACAATCATTCAGTTGGCGCGACATCTGACAGTTCAGCCTGGTTTTGTGACAGGGCTTTTGTGACAGGGGTATCTGATGCTGGAACTTCACTTGCAAAATAACTCCAAACATCCTTTGCCAGCAAATCCAGTCCTCACCAACCGGATTGTAGCCATATTACAATCTAATTCCCTTGCAACTAAATGTCTTTCAATTAGAATACATTAACCACAATTAAAGAGTGCCAACAATTCTCTAAAACTGTGCTTAGACTTTAGTAATTCTTGTTTAGAAGGTTTTACATCTGGCATTGGAATTGGGATGTGGCCAACAGCAACACAGTGGAGCTTTAGCTAATCTGCCCCAAGCACTTCAAGCCTGATCCTATTCTCTAGCTGAGCTTTCACTGTCCCCATGTTCCACCGGCCCGGCCTCCGAGGGAGTAGATGTGTCACACAATGTGCTCTGGGATTAGCCACGATGCCGATTAACACCTGAGATTACGCCTTGAACCTTGATGGACAGTGTCAGCTGACAGAAGCAAAAGAGGGGCAAGATGGGGTCAGGTGACATCTCGCTAGGTTTGGGGGACACAGCTATTAGTGGATCAGCAAAGAGTATGTGAGGTCGTTAAACAATAACGAACATGCGGACATAAACTAAATGTTATGCCCTTACATGCATCTAAACTCTATCCATATAATACATATAACCATAAACACGCACATATACGTCCATACACACATTGGAAACAGTTGATATATTCTGAAGCTCCAATGCTCCATCCCCCACACCCACACAAACATATAATGTTCCAAATCAGCTGGAGGGGCAAGTGAGACTCCAAGCCTAACTGGAGTGCGCTTGTGGTTGGAGTGGCAGCAACAGCCATGCTGAAATGACCTGTCACCACTGCTGCCCAACAAAGTCAGGGCCCAGCAGAATGAGTTCTTTTGTCACCACTCGAGAGGCCAGGCCTAATGCACTCTTTGATGTGGCCCCCCAGCTGCTGCCTCCATCACTGATGACGGGATCCCCAGGCCATGTTGGGGTTCAGGCAGAGCAACAACATTCTTGGCTTCCTATATACCAAGTCTACATGACTAGGGGTGAGACTGGATGCACCCAGTCATGACCCCAACAGAGGGTTAACAGGAAGAACCTGGGTGGGGGCCAGGACAGAGTGCAAGTGCTCCTATATGGAAGAGAAAGGTAAAAAAAAAAAAAAGGTCATATGAGGGAATCGTTAGCCTCAAACCTGTGAGCCTCTGTAGGTAGCTTGACCACCAGTGCTGTTAAACCAATAAAAGGATAAATCAAAATAATAACTGTAAACTGTTTGTTCAAAGTGCAGCTAAGCTTCAGTGGTTACACGCAAGACCTACAATGCAAACACATGGTAGGAAAGAGAAATCCAATTCACGTGAAAGCTTCACACTACATACTTCACCCATCAGACACCAAAGGCACGTCATCAACGACAAATCTTTCCCAACAATATTCAGGCTTCTCTCTCTAGGCACCCCTTCTCTGTGACTGGTTCTGATAGTCTAACTTGGAAATGAGAAGAAAGTGTTTCTTCTAGGTGTTCAGGCTATGGAGCAGACTGGTCATTTCCTCTCAACAGTTAGACAGAAACCCAGCCATAATCTGATTCTTCTTTCAAACCAATGACCAGGGCTGGATGGTCGAAGGGTTGAACCCTGGTCGAAGCGTTGGTATTTAAGGGGTATGAGAGAGAACATGCTGTCTCAAACAGAATTACATGGCCTGTAACATCAATAAAATGCACAACATACTGTAGATTGATAAGAATGACCTCATATGACTTCTTTTAAAACAGAATTACAATGTCAAAGCTTCACTCCCACATACTTCCTTTTTCTTTGACAGACAATGCAGAAATATCTTGAGAGAGCAAGTCTGCAAAGTGCCCCTTGTAAACAATCCATTTCTCCTAACATGCGCTTCAGCACCAGGACACGATCTTTAATAGAGCGTCTCCAGCTGTGACTGCCTTTCTCACCAAATGGAGGCCGCCACTGGAGGTGAAGGCCCTTCTCATTCAACAGAACACTCACAAGTACTTACAGCACTTTGGACAATCAGTGAGTGAATGGCCATTGGAGAAGTCAGCCACATCATGCTGCGTTACCACAGAGCAATTGTGAGTGCAGGGGTCAGGGCTGTTAAGCTAATGCGATTTTATTCTATTTGATCATAGAAAATCTCACCCACCCCTTACAAACCTCCCCAATCTCTCTCTTATTGAGCTCCCTTATCCACAGAACAAGGCTCGAAGGCTCAGTGGGACTGGGGCTTAAATTCTGTGCATACTTCTGTTTTATACACATACACTGAATACTACAGAATGTGGAACACAGAATATACCAAGATGGAAAAGGGGAAACTCATTATTTTTCCAGTATTTTTTGATTATTCATGGTTATGCAAATATAAAAGAACAAATAATAGGATATCATCTAAATAACTCAATATGACCACAGATACCTTCACTTTTCACCAGGCTATCGATGCTGTAAACCACACAGACCCTAATACAATCAGACCCCTTGAGCACAGTACTGTAAACTAACATCTTCTACCTACCCCTGCTCCTACACTTCTCACCATTTAGACACATGGATCCTACTGAGGAAAAGAAAGCCAAAGAAAAGATGAAAAGATGTCTATCAATATCCATAAAAAAAATCTATCCCAAACTGGCTTATTTAAGCTTATTGACAAAAACTCCTCCATGACATTCCTTACCTTTTCATTTTGCTCATAACAATACCAGTGGGGAAAATAAGCAAGAAGTGTCAGAGTGTCAGACGTTTGACTGCAAATTTGAATGAATAGTCCAGGATAGAATATGAAGGACAGATGACTTCTTGCATGGCGAGGACAGGACAGGCCACCAGGGAAAGAAAACTCTTCACCGTAAAGAGATGCTGAAAAGTGGTCACATGGGTAAAGGACATGCACAGAGTGGGGCAGAAGTTAAAAGTAGACCCTTGTGTTGATGTGACAAAAGTATGATCTGCAAAATATGGCTGGATTCCTTGAACTGAACTGTAGTTCCATTCTGATGGCTATCACTGATCTGAGATCTGTAATCAATATTTCAGATTGATCTGACTAATTGGGAACACTCTGAAGAGACGTCCTCCATGCCTGCCAATTATAGTCAGTCTCTATTGTGTGTCTCATCGAAGCTGGCAACAACTGCTACTTTTGTCTAAAGCTAGTATTGTGTTGTACTAAAAGTGCAGTAATGAAGTATTTCTTCTTTTCCCGATTTTTCTGAATTTCCACAAAAATGACTGAAGAATGAGGCAATTGTTAGTGTTTTTGTGATTTTGTGATTTTGAGAGATTAAGACATTAAGACACATTTCTTTGAAACAGAAGACATTTAGATCTTAAGTGAAAGGGAATGTATATATTATCATTAAAGTATGATTATGAGGTTAAAAAAGTACACCAAATTATAATATTATAACACCAAATACTGTTCACCACATGACCTCATTTGTATTTGCCATATTGAAAATGCTGCTTCCTTTAAGCAATATACGTATTGGTTTGAATTATATACATATTCTGATGTAATCTTCACAATCAGATATTTTCCTCATCTTCATCACATTCAGTATGGTGTTAACTAAATGAAGGAGTGAATTTAACATGCAGGCATGTCTACAGTATACACATGTGGGAACAAGTCTGTTCAGCTACATCTATTCAAATGATCCAGTAGTAGTTCTGACCCCGGGGGAAAATATTGTTCACAGACGGTGTAAGAGGGAGCCTGAGGCTATCTCACTAGATATACTGGTTCAAAAGCATTTTAAGGCTTTAAAAACAAAGATAAGAACAGAAAGTTCTCTATTAAAGAGCAGTTACCTGGATACAATTCATAATAACCAATGCGATGCAACAGCATATAGACAGCATTATCCACTGCCGTGGTTTACCACTATAGTACCACTATCAAAAACAAATATTAACTGTGATTTTAGTCATAAGGTTGCGTTCAATGATTTGCATCAAAGAAATTCATTACTTCAACTAACAAAAGTAAGAATTTGTAAGTGTGTTTTGGGTTTAAAGTAAGGCAGTGGTGAGAGAGTTTGTTTTGTGGTATTCATTTTAAGGTGGCCTATGGTTGAGAACATGTAGTAGGTTGACTTCTAGTCATTAGTAAGATTAGATACTGACTCATTTTTCACTAGTAACACCAAACTCTATGGCTTATATTTTCATACTGAAAATGATGTTCAGTGTTCAGTGTCTTCGTGTACGAAGGAATTGTAGATTTAGTCTCCTACCATCTTGTTCAGTCTTTGTCATCTCCTCCAGCTTCTTCTGCTTGAGTGTGTCCACCACATCAGCTAGGCTGCCCTTGCGTCTCTCTGGCGTCCCGAAGGCTGATGCGTTCAGGGGGTCGGTGCGCTCCTCTGGCTTGTGTGGGGATGACACATTTGAGTTGCTCAGGTGCGAATACAAGGAGCTCACCTTATTGCTGTCTGAGTCCTAGAGAAAGTGGAAAATCCCTGTTATTGTGGCTGTCAATGTATCACATTGCTACAACATTATTGTATCAGCAATGGCTTGATGATCTCAACTGTGTGAGATTTCTGTTAGGATGAAACCATAAAAATAACCTTTAAATGACAGTTGCTTGCAGGGCCAAATCACAAGTTGCCACAAACTGCCTAAACGGCAATCCAAAGAGCAGGTGATTCACCCCAAAGCTGCCAACTCCCATGATATGATTACATCCTTCCTACAGTGGGCAGCCATGTCTGTTGAGCTAACTAGGTGTGACACAACTGTTTCCACCGAACTAGGTGTGACACAACTACTAGCAACTAAGGTCATTCCAAATTCAACCATGTTTAATAGTAACAAGTTGTGACATGATGGCTGCCGTACATGAAATTGCTCTGCTGCTGTTAGTAGACTTCTTCTCTCAGTTTAAACACTCATCTGTGTGCTATGGCTGTAACAGAGGCCTTGCTCTGGGAGCCTAGAACACTCCTGGCCCAAACTTATGAGGGTGCAGGAGTAAGGGAAGCAGAGACAGGGGAGGAGCAGAGAGGAAAAGAGAAAGAGAGAAAGGGGATGATGGAGGGAAGGCAGGCAGAGAAAGCGAGAGAGAGAAAATGAGAGAATTGAATGAGAAAGAGAGAGCAGCTGCTGTGCACTGCTTCCATTTGCACCTGGTCTTCAGAGCCATGTTGTCAATATAAATGGTCGTGAAAGTGCAATAGGCAGAAATTAGGATGGGGTCTTTCCTGTGATTCCTACAAGGCTGAATGTTTTCATGAACTGCAGAGGATCTCCTGGATCTCTGGCCAAAGTGAATGTCCATTTTTAGTTAAAGTATCTACGTTTAGGAGATCGAAATCAAAATGCAACTCTGTTCAAATAGATTTAAGTATAGATGAGATAGCATACCCATTCAGTACTATTGGTTTCCCTGACAGCAAGTCCCTTCCTTCAATCCAAAACCTTTGGGCATTATCTAGACATACTAGTAGTTCTCCTACTCTACCCCTCCAACAATTGAAGTCGGTAATGAGACTGTAAGATCTGAAAATGAGCAAATAATGAAAGCTTAACTGTTCAGTCTACAGCTGGTTGTATAGTTTACATTAGTGTCAAACAATCCTCAGCGCTGCTCACCATGGAGAATGATGGGCATGAGACGGTGGGCCTACTACATAAACTATGAACAGAAGGACAAATACAGGCACCAAGACTAAATGTGGGGCTGCAACAGCGGGGGGACACTATTAGAGCACTGTTTGAACCAGACATAATTGAAGCCAAGTGGTCGTGACTCCAAATGTGGCCTTTGTATTTGTGTGTATTTCACATTTTATCACGTGACATAATGTGAAACCGTACATATTGTTACAATTTTCTTTATTTGTAGTTCCCTTTTCAGGTTAATGTACAGCAGCTGACTGGGCTGTCGTGTTGGGAGAACACTGGTTATCTTACCTGCGGGGCAGAACCAATCACATCCAGTTCAGAGTCTTGTTGGTGTCCGCTGACGGGCTGTGGCTCCTCCGTGTGTGACTGTGGTGTGGTGGGCATGTCAGGGTGATCAATCCTGTCTCTGTCATCGTTGTCCCAGCTCTCTGATTCCCGACCCCTCTCAAATTCTCCCTCAGAACTTGGGGACATGGGAGAGGAATTTTTGGAAGACATTGCACTGCAACAGAAGAACATAAAGGGCATGCCCTCAATTTAGAGTGCTTAAGTATACCGACATGAAGCAGCGAATCAGTTCAGGATAGTCACTGTTATCTTGCCAAGCTGACATCTATGAGCTTAATGGACACATTTTATTTTAAAAGGCTTTTTCCTCATTCATTTATCAGCATGTACTGTAGAGCTGCCTGCTCTACACAGGCACTGCCATCACTGGCCCCACCTCTTCTAGGTTAAATTCATAGCATTTGCAGTCTTTAATTTGCGTGTTTCATCTTTAATGCTCACTGATTTATCAACCCAACTGTTCTGCCAAAACCTATTGTACAGCTTCAGATTGTCAGCTACTTAAAATGTATTTGATTGTGGAGATTAGGAAGTCCCAAGACAGTCCAAGCCTTTATTTTGGTGCAGGAGATGTATCTTCAAGACAATAGGTCAAATAATGATTCACCAAAAATAGACATATCACCTAAAATATATTTAAAATGTACTGAGGCTTCCTCATGAAGGTCTTTGAAAGTTGTGAGCAGCTGTGGGATCAAAACATAAGGTTGTCAGGACAACTTTAATGAAAAACACCTAATAAAATTGCAAGAAATCTGAATTAAAATCCACATTCATAAACAGAATAGTATTTAATATTAAGATGATTATTTATTGTGAACAGGAAAGGCTGTGCAAAACTGTCTGGACAGTGCCTCACAGCTAAGAAAACAGAGGGGCTTGCCTGAGGCCTTCTGGGAAATTTCTCCATCGAAAATCATCAATTTCAATTAGTTAACACATCAATCCATAAAATCACACTCAGCTATGGGAAACACAGTAGTCAGACTGATCAGTGGTTATGCTGAGATTAACAGAATCTCGTCATTTGAAAAGAGCCCAGGGTGCTCCTCAAGGGAGACTGACACACACAAATGATTCTGTTTGACCCAGTAAATCAGCCTGTATTATTCCTGTAGTTCTCTGTGTCAAATGACCAGCCTCTCAGGCACAGTAGAATGCTGAAGCCCTCAGCCATCACTCAAAGTGGCCTGCAGAAAACTCTAGGGGGTTTTTAGCTGCTGCCCATCTCTCCTGAGGAAGCGTTTTACATGACTGACTGAATTGTGGCACGAAAGCTATCATAAATACAGTACTCCCTGACCTACTTTTAATGGCCTGGCCTGCTCATATATTGAGCCTACCTTTGTGATCTATGACTATGATAGATAATCTGCTTCTCAATCAATGAACACTCCGAGGTCCTACCACAGACACACAGAGCCAGAAGACAAAAGGTAGACACCATCCACCCATGCTCAGATGGTGGAGGTCTAATACTGTCTGTCAGCTGGACTGAATAATTCATCAGGGTGTCAACATGGTTGGGGGTCGTAGCCATACAGGGTAGATGAGGAAGCAGGGGCACAGAGGTTCCTGGCTGGTGCGCAAAGATAAACTGGATCAGAGGCAAGTCGTGTAATCACTTTTCAGAAGAAACCTCAGCCACGTTCCAGGCCGGCTTTATGGTATGATGACATCAGTGACTAAATCCATAACAGTTGGGGAATGTGTCCATTCCAAGCCCCTCCCTCATTCAGCTCTTTTGCCTACTACATTACCAGCCAACCCATCCCCCCGTCACATGAGGTGCACAACCTGCATAAAGACATCGTATTACACTACAGCAGTGTGTCTGGAGTGAAAGGCCAAATATATATCGCTCTTACAAAGAGAACCAATATCTGCTGCTGCCACCATGTTAGTACACCCCTTCAGTAAGTCCTCTCTTGATAATGACGTGATGCCCGATAACACCTCCCTGGGAGTCACCCTGAGGCGTTAGGGGTGGCTGTGCCTCAGGGTTAGTGGCAGGTCGGCCTGACCTTTAACGAATCCTCATGATGTTGTCCTGCCTCATGCCTGATTACACAATTACAATGGGCAGCCAACAGGCCCCTTTGAATCGATGAAGGAGCATGAAATCCTGCCAAGAAGAAAGAGTCTCCTCTCCTTGTGTGTTTATATTTAGCCTCACAATATTGTATTTATAGGGCTCAAGAGTTGCCTTCTTGGAACGGAGGTCTTGTATGGCCAGGAATGCTTAGACTCAAATTGTTGCCACTGATAAAGTTTCATCACGCAAACAGACCAAGTGTCATTGCCCAGGCCTTGGCAAGACCACGCCTAATGTGATTACTGGTAGTTATCAGCACCCACTGGGTAACTCCTTTAATGTGGTCACTGAAGCTTTCAAATGCACATTTTAAATGTATTGGCAGAGTGGCATTGACTTGAGATCTTACTTGAGCCAAAAACGCACGTCAGACAGCAGTATTTTAAAATGACCAACAGGAATACAGTGTAACATTGATCAAACCACAGAACGGAACAACTGTAAAATGTTATTTAGGAGAAAGGTCAGATGTCACTTTCACTTTCTACATAAACATGCACAGAAGTAGAGAAGGAAAGACCTAAAGTGAAACAGGTTCATAAAGGCATTCGTTTACAAGTAACATGAGACGCTCCGACACCCTAATGGTGAGAAAAGGGTGAGAAAACAAGAGGAGCTGACCGGCAGCCAAACAGTGCAGTTCCAGTGAGCAACGGCCCCCTGGGAATTGCATGTTCCTCAAGGCTGACCAGAGGAGCTACAAGCCTGCTCATGTCTGGGGCAGTGCGCTATGCACAGCAGTCTGCCTGCCACCATAAACACTCCTATTCATATTTTCTCATGATTACCAGGCCAGCCACACACACTATTTTAACACTGTGTCTTAAACCATCCACTTAAACACAACCATTCTCCTAAACCACTGACCAACACATGAGAAGAGGAAATATGCGTGTGTATTTAAGATGACTTACAAATACTAAATGCACAGAAGAATTATACAGAAAGTATAATGCAAAGTTCAATCAAATAATTGGGACACATACTACTGTAATCTATACATACATGTATGTACATCCAGGACTGACACATTAAATATATATATATATATATGCATGACGTACATGGAACTGAATTGTATTGCCATTCCTCTCACAAAATAGCCCCTCATTCATTTATTTCCTTTCCCCTTCACCTACTCCACACCTACATACTTTCAAGAACCCTGAAAACGTGGTTTAAGTACCTGGACAACCACATCTCTACTATAAATAATGTCTACAAGGGGTTTGTCACATCAAAACCAAAGCAAGCATTCTGTCAAACCCAAAGGATTCCGTCAGGAATCTTCAACATTTCACAACTTGTTCTTAAATGGGCCACTCCACTGCTTTTTACCTTTACCTCATTGCCACAAAAACTTTAACCTATCCATTATTTTTTGTATTTATTTTACAGCTGTCCATTGTTCTGCCCTACTGGCTTTCATGATGCCACTGTTCTGAGAACAGGCTTAGAGAATAAACACAACCATAGGTTCAAAGTTAACACCAAGAAGATTTATTTACGTGCAGATGAATGAGGTCGCACTCTCAGCATTAATACTGCTTTTGGTCTAGGCAGCTGTCATAAGTGTTCCAACCACTGTTAGCCATTCATTGTTCACTATTCTACAAAGGACTTGGTCAACAGTGTGTTGCAATGTCACAAAACTGGAAGAAGAAAGGGGTGGTAGAGGGGAAAAAAACAACTCTAAACCAATATCAAGGATCAAAGTCCAAACAAAAGAGGGTTCAGTGGTTCAAGAGGATAACAAAGTGAAGGTATGAGATCTTGACCACCTGCTTGCACAAATGATGAACAAAATGTGTCAAGTTACCTCTTGAAGTTTGTGATATATGTTGGGTCTATCTGTAGGGTATGTAATCTGTGTAAGGTCGTTTGAGTTCAGGGGATTAACCATAAATATATGACTATGCTATCGTAACACTACGCGTGTATGACATGCTGTAACTGCATAATGTCTCTATTCCTGTTAGACAGACATCATACCATGTTTGCTCCCTGTGGCACTAGCCTACCCCAAGCCCCATAATACTCATCAAGCACTCTCATTGGCTAATGCCTTCTTATAGGGGCTCCCTCTTTCCTGGCCAGTGCTCATGGGCACTCATGCATCATAACAAGGGGCTTACATTGCAGAGTCACTACAGGAACAACTTGGCACAAATAATGCACTCCTTCCTAACCACTCATAAACCTGTCACACCTCTGTTTCCCTGATTGCCTTTCTGTCCATCTGCCTCTCTTTCTGTCTGTCTGTCTGTCTATCTGACTCCCTTTCTGTCCGAGTCTCCCCTTCTTCCTTCCCAGGGATTGCATCCAGCTGCTGACATAGGTTAGGCCCAACCAGAAAAAAAATGTGTAAAATGATCTTGTAATCTCGTTCTAGGTTTCCAACCCTGCTACTCTAGACAAAGGCCGTCTTTGTAACGCTGCAACAAATCACAATAACCTCTATCAATCAAAACAATACCGAAGTCATACATTTGATCAACTTAGACACTCTGCATACAGTGTCTCTCTCAGATCTCTATTAAAGGTATTTACGGTGGATATGTGTCAGTAAAAGCTATGTGGTGACAGAAATGAGTTGTGGCCTTATGATTTGAATTAGTATACTGTATATGGTGTGTGATGGAGCACATACTGAAATACATACAGTATTTCAGCTGTCATCATTATTCCTCTATTTGTCAGTTTTCATTCCTCTGGTCTAAGGATGACGACATTCACTCTTAGTCCCACTTAATGAATACAGAACTTTTCCACAGAGCATAGACAGCCTGAACGCTGACTTGGCCTCCTCACAGACACTGTTTGCAGGGTCATGACTGTGGCACTTAAACATGTAAATAATCTCATTACACAAGTGTAAGCTTGGTGAATGACCTCGCCATAACAAAGCAGGTGGTGTAAACAGGTCCAATCCTATTAACCTGACATTAAACATGAAGATGACTACAATTCCCACAATCCATTGAGCATGAAACAGTTTAGGTAAACTATTACATTGAAGAGACAAAAAGTTCCTTTGTAAAGATATACTTTACTTAAAATCAGGTATATAAAATATATCAAGGCAGTCTTTATTTCTCTGGTTTTAAGTGGGGTTTCGAGCACTGAAGTTTGCTGGAATATTCTCTGATGTGTAAACATCTTAAAGAGCTTGTCCACTTTCTAACAAATTCCCTTAATCATATGTCATGACAATAATGTGTACTCGTCACATCACAGTCATGGAGGAAGTAAAGTGGTGAGGCTGTATGAAATGTGGTCAAAAGCCCAGCACACTAGTTTAAGAAAAGCTTTTGGAGAAATATTACGACTGTGCAAGACTGAATAGCTTTATCATTTTATAAAAAGCTGAGCATCAGTGGAAAGAGGCATGCTTCTTCTAACATATGATTAATCCAATGGACTTCACAGAAGTTCAGAGAAATGCAGCCAGAGGCTTAGGACTACTGTGCAGCCACTTCTCTAAATCTCTAGCTCACCTTTAGCTCACTGATATGAAGTGAATCATACAGCATATACTGTATGTGAGTGTGAGGGGAAATCAGGGAGGCAATAAGGTGAGTCACTGGGTTTGGAGGGAGAGAGAGAGAGAGACTTAGGGAACTGCTCCCCATTTTCTTTTCGCTATAAGCATTTGTTTTCCTCCCTGAGGCACATCTGCATGTCACAGCAGCTCCTGCTGTCAAATCTGCAATTACAACTCAGTGTCTGTTTGTTCAGCGCCAGATGAGCGCCGACAGGAGCGCACCATACTACAGCCAAGCAACATGAAATACACACATGCTGTTATATCACAGGAGTCTTGTCTTGACACATACACCCCCTTCACTAAAACACACACACACACACACTCCCTCACATGCTAACCCAAACATATGGACGCACATGCATGAATGGACAGCACACACACGGTGTATTTTAACACCTTGGAGCAAACATTTCTGAAAAGAAAAGTGTGAGAGAAATCATTGTTCTTCTTAACACAGTTGGCCTTTTCACCGAAGCCCTGCCTTGACACACACACACACACACACACACACACACACACACCCCTTTGAAAGAGGTATGCTTAAGGTTACAGGTCGATCCCACTAGCACAAAGTACTCATTGTCAGCAGTGGGCCAGACCATTCTGTTCAATGTAAAGGCCCTAAATGTCCTAACTTCACACACCATTGTTAATCAGAAGTGGAATTCAGTACCTTTCTTTCCACATCTTTTGAAATTCCATACCACTAAATATACATGGAAAGAAAACACGTCGGAAATGAATACCTGTATGAACCCCCGTTTTAATTGTACAAAGCTTCATGCACATGAAATGTTACAGAGATCATTATCCTCCTGTCTAAGCCATGATCCGATAGTGTTGTGTATGCTATAACCTGTTCATTGATTTTCCTCTGTCATACTTGTCTAAGTTCATAAGCACTATAACAGGCCTGTTCTCTAAGACACTCTATTGTGTGTTTCTTTCTCACCTATTCTATCCAAACTAAAGAAGCTGAGGATTCTTCTGAGTGCATGAAGGATAAGGACTATGTCATCTCATCTTGTTGCTGTAGCTCTATTGCATACACAAAAAAACCCAGCAACAACTCAGTCTGGCAGAAAAATCCACTATTCCACCACAGGTGGTGGCTGGAGTTACTAGGGCAACTGTGCTTACCCTTTTAAGATGATCCTGTGTTGTCCATTTACCCATAGAGAGAGCCACCTTTAGCTCAATGGACACAGATGCATTAGAGGACTCCCTACCAGACCTCACTGTTGTTTTTAAAAATTGAACAAATATAATGACTAGCCCCCCACAAATGCCCTTTTTTCAGCTTGGCAAGTCACTACACACACGGAGAGAAGAAAGAGAGAGAGGGAGCAGATATCACAAATAATCGTATTAGTGGTTGCATGAACCAGTTACGCCACAATTTCTTTGACTGATTGTGTATAAATAAATAGCCCTAAATGGCAAAGCAATGGTCATTGGTAGAGCATATTGTACCTAAGTGTGAATGGCCAGGAGAAAATGAATGGACAGACAGTCTGTTGACTAAAAGGTTATGGCCAGATCCATCTTCTAGTATAAAAATTAAGGTTGTCCGATTATGAACGTCCTAGTCATTAACATAAAAATTCAATACTCAAGCTAAACAGAAGCTCAACAGAACATGTTACGGTGGTCAGAGTTACGGTTGAGTACTGTGGGGATAGTTTAAAGACTTTGGATAAGTTGAGCCGTTTTTCCTTTAACACTAATCTTAGCTGTTCTAAAGTTAGCAGAAAGCACCATGACCACTACTGAACTGGGAGGAAAAACAGAATGACCCCGAGGAAGAAAAAGGGAAAAGATGTTATGGCAAAGCTTCCCTCATGAATTTTCTCTCATCTCACTGGCTGGTAACACTTGCATTGCTTTTGGTGTCATACAACAGCTTTGCACAGTCACATCACTGAGACAATAAGTATAATTCTTTAACGTGTACGAACCATTTGACTTGGTGTCTTTACTTGTCTTTGGACAAAGGCAGTTGACAAACAATAGAAGAACCACAGAAATTTTGCATTGAAAACCACCTTAATTCTAGAGATTAAAAAGACAATGAGAGATTTACCTGTAAAACAGCCAAGAAGTTCCAGCCCATGCCACTCCCTTTCTCCTTCTCTCCATTCTCTATCACTCTCTGTCTGACTCTCTATTTCTTTCCCTCCCACTAGCTCACAAGCTTGCTTAAACACTGAACACATCTTGCCTAATCAAAGTTGACACATAGGGGAGGATGTGGATTAGCGGTGGAAAGATCCAGTTAACTTGTTGTAAACAGTTGGCCGAGGAACAAAAGAAGATTGTCAGAATCTCAGATTTGTCCATATCAAGCATCACGATGCTACAGTACATCAGATCAGCTGAGGTCAGGAGTGGTAAAAGACAAACCACACTATTGGACAACAAACTGTGCCAGACTGAGACAGTAAGTTACAACATTGAAACAATGGAACCCAAGTATAATCATGCAAATACTTTGATGTAAAGAATACAAGTATGGCATACAATCATCATTCCCAAAGGTCCTGAGATCATTCCCAATGACTTGCTGTTGGATCCTAGCCCGTCCTTAGCATGGGCCACAAAGGCCTTTTATTGGATTACACTCAAGCTGGTCCGTAACAAGCTGACAAAACTCTAATCATGGAACAGACCTCAATTAGGCTCAGTTCTACTTAAATGATTAGATGGCAAAGCACAGGGGCAGCCAAATTCAACGGGAATTCATTAAGGTCAACACTCAAGCATTCTATAACAGGGATATGGGGCACGAAAAGAGCAAAAGACGACTGCATGAGGAAAGAGCATGGGCGGTGTGACGGTGTTCTTTTTTTGGCAAGTAAGCATAGGCAGGGTCAGGCCATGGTCTAAACACATTACATGTGTAAAAAATACGTTCATACATGATTTTAGTGATGTTTTTCAGCGTCACAGTTATTCCACAACCTACAGAACATGCACACACACCCACACACACCCACACACACACACACACACACACACACACACACACACACACACACACACACACACACACACACACACACACACACACACACACACACACACACACACACACACACACACACACACACACACTCACTCACACACACAGACTACACACACATACAGGCAAATTTCACTCTGACAAAGACAATTTCAGTTCAGCTCCAACACCGGAACTAAACTCAGTGACTGTCAAAACAACACACAGACACTCGCACCAACAGGCACACCTGCTTGCGTGTCTTTGCAACAGTCAAAAGAAGCACTCTTGTGGGATCCCAGCGCACTCCCCGCAGATCCCTGGATTGCACGACTGGCTCGTCCTAAGCAGTGTGTGTTCTTCCGAGGAGACGGCTCCCTGCTCAGAGAAGAGACCCAGCTGCAACCACAGAGCGTCAGCGCCAAACCAGCCAGATCTTGGCCGGGACTCAGATTATCACGGACGAGCAGAAACAGCTTTCCCCATAAATACAACATTAGGGTATAAAACAGATTCAGACACTGACTCACACACAGGAAGTGGATAACCCAACATTTTGAGCGAACGGGGGATCAGACAACACGATGGCGAGGCCTCAGGCATAGAGCATTTGAGGTGTCCAGACTGCCAGAGCACCATTCTGGGTATAATGATATGGCTCTGTGGGACTGGTCTGACTGGTCTGAAAACTCTATTTTGACTCAGCACTTGGATAAGGGAAAACTGAGCCTTCCTATTTAATTCCCTCAATACTATATTTTTCATAATCCTAGCCCTTTATTGCTCCTTTCTATAGCATTTGAACATTTCTCTCTCTCTTTCTTTTGCTTTGACATCACTGCCAGAGAATCCCCTCCAAACCCACAGTGGTAATAGAATTGAGACAACTGATCATCTCAAGGAAGTAGCAGAAGGTGCGGTTTGGACGCCGCCGGGGGAAAAAGTGAGTAAGCCACCGAGATGCTCGCTCTCCTCTTCACCACACTAAAGAGGCGAAGCAAGGGGATCATATGTAGAGCAGGCCACATTTCTAGGATGAATACAAATTAAAAGAGGGAGGGATGCATAGGGTGGATCTGGTTAAACAGTAACACACACCGCTCTGCCACTGTACATCTAGCCTGTATAAACATAAAATCCTCTCCTATTCAAAAGTGTAACACACCTTTGAACAACACACTAAGCCCTGTTTCTACTGAACATCATTTCACAGGTACAGCTGTTGATTCCTTATCAGTATATACAGTAAACATGGATATATATTACGGTACTTAGATCCTACCCCGGTTATTCTACCTTCCTATTCCTATTCCTATTCTACCATGTGTGTATGTGTGTGTGTGTGTGTGTGTGTGTGTGTGTGTGTGTGTGTGTGTGTGTGTGTGTGTGTGTGTGTGTGTGTGTGTGTGTGCGTGCGTGCGTGCGTGCGTGCGTGCGTGTGTGCGTGCGTGCGTGTGTGTGTGTCTGTGTGTTGCGGTGGGGGGTGGAGGGTGGCGCTGGGGAAAAGCACTCCATCAGTTGTATGGGGGTCTTTGCCAAGCAATGTTTGAATACCACTGAACTAGATGCTATGTTCAACCACCACAGCATGTGACACACGAGAGCCCAGCCGTCTGCTTATGGAACCAAACGTCTCTGGGGCCGAGATCCTTTTCACTCGCGTATGAGGTGGTCTAGGTGCTATGATACCACAAGGATGCCTTGGAGATTTGCATTTGTGAATTTATTTACAATCATTTCCCAAACAAACATGGCTCTGATGACAAGTGTGTAGATATGTATGGGGAGGGGAGACTTACACCCAAACTGATGAGTGAGACTTGGGACAGAGGAGGCCCGCTCCATTTCAGTCAGTTTAAATCGAAGCTCTAAGTGAGCAACCCCTTTCTCACAGGTAGTGAGTACAGACTGTTTTTGTGGTGTATGACAGTATGCTTGTCTCCATCTCCCAACACAGACATAAGAAGCTATGTTGCCATGAAGCTGAGGCCTGAGACGAAGATGTCTGCTCCCTGCCTTACAATCTGCTGGGCCAGTAGATGGAGATAGCTTGCACAGATGAATAGCATAAGATATGAAGCATCTATTTCTGACTTTTATGGGGGAAAGAGAAATATGCCTTACTCTAAAAAAGACACATGCAAAGCTTCTTTGGTGAAGTGAATGACTTACAAACGTACATCTTCTACTACCCCATCCAACAGTACATTACATGGAAATAAGATGCCTCCTCCCTGTTCTATAATTCTTTATGGTCAGAGTCACTAAAGAGTCTGTACTTCATACAAAAGAGAGAGGTTAAAGGCACACTGTGTATGGTGTCCAACATATATATGTAGTACATTTATGGTCATTTTTAGAGGTAGAACATGTGAATACCAGGCATGATTCCAGAGATCAAGTGTTTCTAAGGGATAAGGGCAATGGCCTTGACCATCTGATCCTACTAAACACATACAGCCTGCTCCCTTACCAGCCATGCCAGCATTGCCATTAAGTTTCCACTTTTGTAAAGTTCAGTGCAACATAAATGATTGCAATGTGTTCCCAACTTAATGAAGATCAGATGTCAGCGAGCTCTAACGCAGTTAACATTTGACACCGTCTCATAGACAGACACAGACCATCACACGCTAATATGCAAGTGTTTTGACATGGGTGACAAGATTTGCCCGCTAATTCTGAATCGGTGTAACGGAATATGAATATCTTTATATGATATAAACCCTTTCAATCCATATGACTGTGTCCCTTTGTGTGGTGACGTGAGGCCCCCCTCAAATCAAGGCCAAATTCCAAATATGGCATCAACCACGCAGGAAATGTACTGAAAGTTGAATTTACTTTAAACACGACATATATAATCCGTATACATAGAACATATTGGTACTAGTGCTGTCAAACGATTAAAATATTTAATCGCGATTAATCGCATTTTTGTCATAGTTAACTCAAAATGAATCGCGATTAATCGTAAATGTATTTATTATATGGCAACGACAGTACGAGCATTCTGATTGACTAATGGGTAGTCATGCCAGCCGCGTATTGACGCTCTAGCCGGTCTGCGGTCTGATAAGTATTGTTATTGCACACCCCATCAATCTTAAAAATGAGTGATACCATGTACCAAGTACTAAACATTACATCCTTAAAAATTAGCGATATATCAACAGCCATGAGCATGTATTGATAGAATCAGGACTCCTATTATGAAATTATCTAAGAACAGGAAACCAGTCGAATGTCGTGGTAACATGACAGTTGAAGAATAAAGACTCAAAAATTCGCGAACATTTTGATATCGGGTAATACTTTATAGGACTTAGTACAGGTCAGTACAATTCAGAAGCAGCGAAAATGTGTAATTGAAAGTGATGATGAAGACTTGACTACTGTAGTTTGAAAACCTTGTGTAAATTAAAGCCATTTATGCTGAGCCCTGTTGTCCGTTTTCTACTTTTCTATTGATCTTTGTAACTTGAAGTTAGCAAGTCATTGTTTGCTAGGCAACACCTGAAACACTGTGTCGTGAGAAGACTTGAGAGCTGAACAAAACGACATGTTTTCTATTTACAATTACCATTTATTTTCAAAATTAAAAAAGAGCTTAAATGCCATATAATAAACAACTTACTAACCTCGACCGTTCGGTCATGCAGGTACATCAGACTTCGGCCCCGCCGCATCAACCTCGCTATCGCTCGGTCGATACGTTACGGCCTCTGTCTGATATTTACCTGCATGACCTCACTCTCAGCCAGTAAGTAGTTATAATCGCATGTTTTATTTTATTGAATAACAACATTGCCAAACAGGACGGTACAAAATAAAATTATAAAATACACATTTTCCGATAAACAAGGACCCAGCCTAAAGTGAAAAAAATAAAAAAAACCTTTTATTATTAAAGCGTTTATCGCGCGATAAAAAAAATTAACGGCGTTAAAATGGCCTTGCGTTAATGCCGTTAATAACGCGTTAAACTGACAGCACTAATTGGTACATTCGCCAACATTTGACACATATGACAAATTTCACTATGTCAAAATGTTGAGAAAAATGTCATGTCTACTCACATAGCTTTATCTTTGTCCCTGCATTAATGTCTCACTGGTTGGATAGTTTCGCACACATGAATGTGACCTGAAAAAAGGAGAGAACCTTCAGTTCATAATGCAATGCAATGAACATGCAACATGTACTGTTGTACTGTTGTACAATGTTTCATCAAGATTGATTGAATATAAAAAGATAAATAACTTTACAAGCCTTAAAAATAGAGTGTCATCGTCAGGAATGACAATATCTAATCCAAGAAGGTAATGAGTCTTCCATCTGCCTAGGATGAAACCTAGTAGATACATAACCCAGGTACTGTGTTTGAAGAAATATTACAGAAAGGGAATATTACAGAAATATTACTTCCAGGGAGAGAGACAAACTATGCTCTACGCTAAGTGGTACATCTTTGTCTTCTGTTAGAACCAGGGTCATACACAGCCAATGGAGAGCTGAGAGTTTACACTCATGCCATGTACAGACGAAGTGTAGTTTGTCTGCGTCCGTAAAGTTCAGAATACAGATAGCCCTATCATTTAGACGAACACTCTCTATCCGCACACGGTATCCGCAACGATCTGAATCGGGGGTAGAAAGTGAGTAGATTTGAATCAGTACGGGGGCTGGTGTTCGTCTGCACGGATTCACGCAACCTGATGACGTCATTGACCCACGTGATCGCTTTGCGATCTCCAACCAATATATATATCACTTGTTCTCCATTTACATAGACTGGGTCTCGAATTCACTCTCATTAATCCAGCCTACTGATTTTTGTTTAGCCTCCTATCTTGATCTAATTCTTTTTATTCAGACGTTACATAACTTTCATGACCACAAATATTAATTGGCCAGCGAGCAAAGCCTCATGGGAAATGGGATGACAGCCATGTCATGTTGTACTGTTCCAAACTTTTTATTATCAATAGAAAATATAATTCATTTTCGCATAACCTTTAGTCTGACCACTGATTTTATTAACCACCATAATGTAATGTTGCTAATTGGAGCTTGCATGTCTTGTGTAATGTGTTTAACCGTGTGCTGTTTAGTCTTTTCTTCTACGTTTTTCACGTTTTTTCAGTTGTATGTAGGAGCGCTAAAGCGCCACCCACAGGCGTGGGGAATGTACTACAGCCTGTTCAACAATCTGGTGGCTCCGTTTTTACGCAAATCTCTCGTTACCAGGCTCCGTCTTTACGAAATTAAAAGATTCGATTTGTGTGAAAAATGAACCCTATTCAGTGAATCTAGGCTTCATGTAAATGGGGTTTCACTGTCTTTGAAAAGTTCTGAAAGTTTTAACAGACCACACACACGCATAAATCCATCAAGAGTGAACAGAGGGAAAAATTGCTTGGTCAGAGTTCCACAGACCACAAGTCAAGACTTACCTCTTTATGCTTAGTGAAATCACTATAAATGCCATGTTTGAACCTGAATGACCAGCCTGAGGTTGTATTCAACAGACCATCATGAGCGACCCTTTTCATTGTCCTTCAGGAGGACCACTCCTACTGTGATTCCTACAATTAAAGTTATGAATTGCCCTTTTGTCTGAAAGCACCTACTGATCCAGTCTCTTGGCGGACCTGCATGTGTCCTTTAGCTTACTCTCAATTCCTTTGGACAAAAATAAATTCAGTTCAAACTAACTTAATACCAATGCAATTTGCTATTCATAGTATTCACCTATCACAAGGTGAAAGGTCAGCTCCTGACTGCTAACCTACATCAGTGAACTAAATAATGTTTTCCTGCCCAGGTGCCCTGAGTTGCAAAACAAAGCACTCCTGCAAAGACAAAGACCAGTATTCTCTCAGGGGTGACAAATTCAGCATATCATTGGGTTATTTAGTGATGGCAGCCACCCAATCAGAGCACTGCACAGCTGTTAGAGCATTCTGTAGACTCTCACGACACAGCTAAAACATGCACACACAGAGACACACACACAGATGCTCATGTACACACAGAAACCCAGGACAGGAGGATATTTAGTCATTTCAGGCTTCCTCTAACAGCCATGAAATGGTACCTGTTTACTAGCTGCACAAGGTCAAAGAGAGGGCATTACTTTGAGGGCAGGGCCTCAATGACATCCCAGTGTGGAGCAACCCCAAAACTCAAAGGTCGCATTCATAAAAAGAAAGAATTTTTGCCACATCCACAAAGTGGATTGCTGATGCTGACTCTAAGAATAAAAGTGGTGAACTTCATAAGGATGTCTCAAAGCAAGCTGCAAAAGATTACGATGGGATCCTCCTTATGTGATGCATTCATTAAGTAATGGAAAAGTAACCATAGCTTCTGCAGCTACTGCATGTTGTATTCAGATTGCCAGTTACCATGCACAAGGATTTAATGACTTTCTGGATAAAGATCTAGGCAGCACTTGCAATAAAAGCCAACAGTAGGAAGACTGGTATATGTGTATAGTACATTGATGTGGTGTTGTCTTAATGGGAAACAAAGAGTTTGGGGCATGTGGCTACAAGCTACACACAAGCAGCCTCACCCAAACCAAGAGGTAATAACATTTGGTAATCACTTAAGGGCAATTCATAAGCTCCACAGAATAAATGCACACATCAAACATGAACAGGCTGTTCCAATCCAGAAATATGCCTTCAGCATGAGAGCAGCATGAATGCCGAGTGGAGATTGCTCCCCTTGTCCTTTGCTGTCTTTCTTTGGTTTGTGAGAGAGCTTGGAATGCACAGACACGTCACTGCATGCATGAGAAACTGAGGCCACTGTCACCACACCGCATGAGAAAGCACGTCTTTGGTATAAGTCTCCTTTCTGCTTGATCTCTGAACGTGACGTGGCTCAATGCCAGTTCACAAGTCAACCTGAGAGCTTACTCAATCTGATGTGTAAATGCCTGATGAGTAACAATTGTAATGTGCATTTTGAGATTATTCAGCATGGGTCATTTGGATGTCATGTAAAAAGCCAGGAGTAGAGCACTGAAAAGGTATGACACATAAACATTCTGTGTGTGGAGGAAAAAGGGGGAGAGGGAGTTGACATGACATGTACATTATTGCAGTGGAACAGGTGGTTCTGTGGTGGGGCTATGGTACTTGACCCTGCAGTCCTGTTCTGGGAACAGCTGTCTAATGGGTCATGCAGCTCAAATGGGGGTAACAGAAGAGCAAGCTTTACAGAGTGGCAGATTTGTTTGAGTTTAGAGACAGACTTTCTGAGATGCACATGTGACCAGATTAGATGTTTGTCAGTCATAGTCATGCTGCAAATTTATGAGCTGCGACTTTCTGAGCATCCTATGCTTTGTTCATGACTTCAGCTCAGTGGGTCACACCACAGTTGTACTTCCTGCCACAGAGTCTACTCATACTATCTCAACTTCTAAATGTTTTTTTTTTTTCTGACCCCTCTGTGTTCCCTGCACTATAAGATCATAAGGGGGGCACCAGCACTGGCCTTTCAAGGTCATGTAGGTGTGAAAGCATAGGCCCCATGCAAGTGCAAAAATATAAATAAGGCTATGAAAGAAGAGTCTGATTACATAATCTGCTTATACCAGTTGCAGATACCCATGTTGAGCCTTAAGATTTAGGTGGGTTGACCAAATAGCTGAAGAGAGACACAACTCCCAGTATAACTGGTCAAAGTAAAACACAGGAATGCCTACACGACCAATTCCATTTGTCTGATTTCCTTTTTAGGTTATGCACTTATGACTATTTTCCCCACACACTGACCGGGTTGTGGTGGGAAGAGCTGAGAACCTGTGTGAATGAAACTGGGGACTTTGCACTGAAAACACAGTTGTGTGCTACAGTGGGTTACTGGGTTTTATAATATTATAAGTAATCCTTTTTAGGATCATGACATTTTTGGGGAAAAAAGGTCAACTTTCAACCACATTCTGCAGTTTTAACTAACATCACAAAACAGCATCCATATGAAGTGCTAATTGAGATCAGCCAAAATGAACTCATAGCTTCCACTGGGGCAAGAAATAAGATAATAAAATACTAATCGATAAATTGGCAAACAGTGATTGAAAATTGAAATTGAAAACGTAAAACGCGAGAAGCATTGAAAACTTCTTTAAGAGCCCACTGAACAAGGAATGTAAGGGCACATTCTAGTATTTCATTACATATTTAAAGCAGTGACCATCAAATATTTAACTAAATAATTGATTTTGTCTGGCATAACTTTCTATGTAAGTTTTGATTTACTTGGGAATGCCCCGCAAACAGGGAACGTCCCCAGGACGTTAACAGCACATTCGCAAGGTCCCCAATCGTCCCCAATTGGTCCCCGCCACAACGTTCACTAGAGGACGTTACCAGAACGTTTTTGACGTTCGTAGCAAGTCTACGTTTGGTCCTTCTGTGACGTTCGCATGAGTCTTAAATCAGACTTTTAGGGAACCTTATAATTTGGTCTGTCAGCACACCTCCCCAGGACGTCATTTAAAAACGTCCCCGTAACCTTTACCTGCAGGTCCTCTGCGTGACGTTCGCATGAGCCTTAAAACGGACTATTAAGGAACGTTATAATTTGGTCACTCAGCACACCTTCCCAGGACGTCATTTAAAAACGTCCCCGTAACCTTTACCTGCAGGTCCTCTGCGTGACGTTCGCATGAGCCTTAAAACGGACTATTAAGGAACGTTATAATTTGGTCACTCAGCACACGTCCCCAGGACGTCCTTTAAAAAGGTCCCGTAACCTTTACCTGCAGGTCCTCTGCGTGACGTTCGCATGAGCCTTAAAACGGACTATTAAGGAACGTTATAATTTGTTCACTCAGCACACGTCCCCAGGACATCCTTTAAAAACGTCCCGTAACCTTTACCTGCAGGTCCTCTGCGTGACGTTCGCATGAGCCTTAAAACGGACTATTAAGGAACGTTATAATTTGGTCACTCAGCACACGTCCCCAGGACATCCTTTAAAAACGTCCCGTAACCTTTACCTGCAGGTCCTCTGCGTGACGTTCGCATGAGCCTTAAAACGGACTATTAGGGAACCTTATAATTTGGTCTGTTAGCACACGTCCCCAGGACGTCCTTTAAAAACGTCCCCATAACCTTTACCTGCATGCAGGTCCTCTGCGTGACGTTCACATGAGCCTTAAAACGGACTTTTAGGGAACTTTCTTATTTGGTCTCTCAGCATAAGTCCCCAGGACGTCCTTTAAAAACGTCCCCCTAACCTTTACCTGTGGTTCTCTGCGGGACATTCGCATTCGGTCCTTCCAAAACGTCCCCTTGACGTCCTCTGATGGTCCTCTCTGAACCAGAAGTTCCGCTAGAGAAATGTTTTTTTCATTTGCCCGACATTTTAATGATATAGCCTATTTCTGCTTCTAAATTAGCCTATTGAAGAAAACTGACGGCCTGCATAGCTTAAATAATAACATAATCAGGTAGTTTAGAATGCAACATGTTTATTTTCCTAAGTTTACAATGGGAAACAAAACATTTATGTCTGATGCGCGTCAATAAGTGGCCTTTAATCGCAACCTGCTGTGGCGTTAAAATGAGCGCCGCAACATGGTCATTGCTCTGTTCAATGAGAGCAGAGATTCTTAAATTATTCGACCCTCTTGTGAATCCTTTGCGTCGCCTTTTCGCAGTGCTAACAGATCATTTTACTGTGACTATCAATTACCTCGCACCTGAACCAAGAGAACTTGTCACTCCATAACGACATAAACGCCCGACATTTCAGCTTTTTCTCTGGTGATGCTGTTCGAACATCTAGGCTTCAGGTATTCAGTGTTTGGAAAGTTCACTTTCTACATGAACTTGCTCAGTTCATTGTTCATAATTAAAAAATTTGAACTAAGTTCACAACTCCAATTTTCAATATGCTGCGAGTGCTATAATTTTTCAAAATCTCTGTCTGCAATACAGCTCTCGGCTCTTCGGCGCGCTCACACACGGCAGACAGTATAATAAAAGGAAACGCGCAACACTGCAGGTATTACAGGTTCATCCTCGTCAGAAGGTTTACCCTCATCAGTTGTGTTTGTCCTCTGAAAAAAAGCTTTTAAGGCTAGTCTGCTTGGCCATGTTGGATCCTTCTCACTCAGTTCGCTCCTCGTTTGAAACCGAGGGTTTGCGCTTTATTTAAAATGCAGCATATGCGTGTTGTTTAATAACTTTCTAACGGCAGATTAGCCTGTTCCTTTAAAACATAATAAGGGCAGTGCACGTTTGCTTTACAGGCCTAAATATTAGGATTGTTGTCAAATCCAGATTGTGTTTGCGAGACGGAATTTTTAAAGAAATTCCAATCAGACAATTTGACCGGTGAGCTCTTCGTTCTGTTGCAGCATCTTTGAAGGCCTGTGGAAAGCTCAATATGTTAAAGCTAGACACTTGGTCACCTTCCTATGTATGCATTGTATTGGAATCATGCAGACATTACATTTATAGCACAGATCAGTAAAGAAGCATTCATATATATTTTATTTCATCATTCTTAGTTTGGCTAGTTATTCTGCCTCCCTGCCCGCACGTCCGTGATGTGCCATGGATGTTAATTAAAAAAGGAATCATTACGGTAAACCCTCAATGCGTAGTGACTGAGATTGCTACAATATGCTTTTCCTCAAACCCTCGGAAAAAAAGACTAAGTTTGTTGGCTGTCTCACACTGTGATAAACGTGCTAAACTGACACAATAGTAATCAGACAGTGTTAGTACAGTGGGTAGCGATCTGGTTTAGTAATAGGAAGGTTTACGGTTCAATTCCCATGCCCGCAATCAAGTTTGTAATCGTGTGTGTGTGTGTGTCTATGCATATCATATGAATTGTGTAATATAAATGAACTTGTGTGTTTGTGCGCCCTGTAAGCAAAATGACGGCTCCGCGATCTATTATTATTTTATTTTCTTCATTTAGCTCAGCAAAAACGGTCTTGCCTGCTACGTCCGCGGTGCATCTTTGAATAACGTACCCAGGACGTCTAAAACACGTTTCCCAGATGTCACCACAATGCCCTCAGGACGTTCTTGCAACTTCCTGCAGAACGTCCCCAGGACCTATAGAAACACGTTCCCCAGACGTAACCGCAATGCCCTCGGGAGGTGCTTGCAACGTCCTGCATAACGTCCCCAGGACCTATAGAAAACGTTTCCCAGTTGTCACCGCAACGTCCTCGGGACGGTCTTGGAACGTCGTGCAAAACGTCCTAAAGTTGTCACGGGAACCATACACATTTACGTTTTTAGAACGTTCAGAGACCATTACAGGACGTCTAGGGGACGTAATTTTGCTTACAGGGTGATGCCTTTTAACAGTGCATGCATTACAGTAGATAGTCTTTAAAATACATCCATGCACCCTTTCTGTAAACATGAACATATGGATGCCCATTAGATGCGGGGAACACAACAGATTTTTCTAAATGACCTTTCTTGCTTTCTCAGAAATAGGCTCATGGGAGAATCTGACACGTTGTGTCAAAATAAGTGGTAAGTATATTACAATAGAGTATATGAGAGTGGACAGATGACAGGTTGGTAGGCAGACTGTTCATGACAAATGAAGCACCATCCCAGGAAAAACTTGTTCACCTAGTTCACAGACAGGATGGAGACATAAGTGGCAGGTCCAGACAACTCAGCATGGCTCAGGGAGTGGGGAGGCCGTGGCTCCGGTGTGAGAAGGGGGTTGGTGAAGAGCAGTCTGCACATCTGAAGCAGATCTTGTGTGGAGGAACAAAGTCTCCTGCATGAAGTTGTGGGGGAGACAACTACTGCAAGCCTCTATTCAATTCTGTGTCCAGCTGTGTCCACACCGTGCGGAGGCACAAACACAACACTGAAGACATGCATAGACCCACAAGAGCATCTTCTCTTCCATGTCACTCATTACCAAGATTACAATATTACAAAGATAGAATCAGTGAGATGTTTCAACCATGGCATTCTGACCATTCAGAACCAGTGAAATAGATCAGTAATAAATAGCCAATTATTATGTTTCAAGCAACAATGGTGAAAATATGGTATGATTAACAACTATTTATTTTATTTCTTCTGATTTAGTATCATTAAAAGGAACAACACGACAGATCAGTTTTGTGGCCATGACTAGGTAAAGAAATATGATTTTAGCCAGAACCACTATTCTACAAGAAATCAGATCATCCCTTCACCACTGTCTGGGTCAGTTACATATGTGACTATTTTGCCAGTTAGAACATCCTTGAGTGTAATATTGTAAAGTATTGTTGTGGTGATAAGCCAATAGTGGGGGAGAATGGGGGAAACCCATTCACCTTTTCTGAGGTTTGACATTCTTTTGCCCTCCAGTCCCCTCCCAGTGTGTGCTCCTGTTAAACATGAAAAGGCTCGCTGGGTCTGAAAGCTGAAGGCTTTCCAAGAGATAGGGACATGAGGTTAGCATTATGGGTGCTGAACGCCCGACAGGTGGGTCACATGGGCGATCTCTAATGCTCCTCAGGCAACCAGACATATGGTTCTCATTACTGCCCAGGAGTGCCATCCAAAATAAATACCTCCAGGGCTCAACAACCACTACTGTTTGTCATATCATAGCATCTACAATCTGCTGTCTGACCCAGAGGAGCCAGGAGAGGCATCTGTGTCACTCTCTCACTGCCTCTACCTCACAGCTATCTCACTCCATCTCTCGAAGCTCTATCTCACTCCATCTCTCTTAACTCTATCTCTTACTCCATTTCTCTGAGCTCTATCTTTCACTCCATATCTCACTCCATCTATTTAAGCTCTATATCTCACTCCATCTCTCCAATCTCTATTTCTCACTCCATCTCTATCTCTCACTCAATCTCTCCAATCTCTACCTCTCACTCCATCTCTCAAAGCTCTATTTCTCACTCCATCTCTCCAATCTCCATCTCTCACTCCATCTCTCCAATCTCTACCTCTCACTCCATCTCTCAAAGCTCTACCTCTCACTCCATCTCTCAAAGCTCTATTTCTCACTCCATCTCTCCAATCTCCATCTCTCACTCCATCTCTCCAATCTCTACCTCTCACTCCATCTCTCCAATCTCTACCTCTCACTCCATCTCTCCAATCTCTACCTCTCACTCCATCTCTCCAATCTCTATTTTTCACTCCATCTCTCCAATCTCCATCTCTCACTTCATCTCTCTCACTCTGTTTCACCCTGTTTATCTCATGCTCTCTTATCTCTCAATGTGTTCTTCTTCCTTTTTGGAATCTCTTCATCTTGTGATAAAAGAAACATTTGAGACATCAGTCGAAGAACATTTTTGTGATTTAAAGAAAAAAATATATATATTAAGGAGTGATCTATCAACTAAAGGAAGGCATGTATTCATCCCGAGACGTTCCCAACACTTAGCGGAGGTAACTGGATGTACCTTGTAGCCTGCCAGTGTTTAAATAACAGTGAGATATATAGTGGCCGTTCGGCAAGCAAATAATCTGGATATTACCACTCAAACCATTCTATCATCTCAACTATTTCAAACTGTTATGGTGAAAAAAAATGCAGTTACACGTTCTCAAGGGTCCAGAGGGAAGATGCGGGCCTTAAGAATATCAATTTCTGTCTCTTCTATTAAATCTGCCTTAAAACCTAAAAGGCACAATTTTATGTCTGAATGTCCTACTGAACGAATGATGAAAAAGACAAAGAGGCATGTTACAAAAATGCAGACAAAAAAAATCATTCTTGATACTGTTCGGTCAAATATCATGCTTGCACATCTCTTGAAACTCTGACTGAATCACTCAGGACATGAAAGTAAGTAAATTGCCGGTTGCAGAATCGAAGAGAGATACCATCTGTTCATGCTTATACATTTAATAAAGAATGCTCAGTTTCATAAAAAGGTTTCTGTATAATAATGACATCATAGGCACTGTAGCCCTGTGTTGGGGTTGAAATTTCAAATATGATCAGCCCTAAACAAACTACTTTGGACACTTCATAGGCAGATGCTTGAATGATATTTTTCATCCTGCTGTGGTCATCTTCAGCACACACGGCAGAACAGTGACCACTATCTGAGGACGAAGGCCACTGTGGGCTGAAAAGCATCCACACGTACACACAGCTGTCGATTAAATCAAAATGTGTCCATATTTAAGCACTAGTAAGAGTGGGGTTGATAGAGGACATTCCCACGGCTGTGTATGTATCTTAACTGTGTTGCTTCATCACGTCTTTAATAGGATTTGGTGTGGAATGTTCAGATTCTGGCAGATTCTGAAGATTTTTATCATCTGATTAACATTTGATGTATATTCTTCCTGACCATCTGTCTCATTGTGCAGTCCTTTCATTAAAGTCTCTATTCAATAATCTACCATAATTTGCATCTGGATTCTGATTAAGAGTTTTACAAGGTCAGTACAAAACAGTTAAAAACTATGTTTGTGTTTTTGACTGTGAAGCATTTGTTCCATGGGTTCTTAAAGAATAATAATTACATTTGATGAACATACTCCAAGACATACTGATGCCGTTAACCTTCAATATTGTTGAGTACAAGCGTATAGTGGATGAAGCTACACAGCAAACAGTGTGTTGCACTGAGTTTATTCAGGGGAGGAGAGGAAAAATGAAATCAAAATTTCACTGCTTTGGGGGTTTCTCCCCCTTTTCCACACCAACAGCACACTGGGTTGGGCCATCCCTTAAGTCCAAAATGATGACAGTTTGATTAGAAGCTATGCAGTGAACCGCAAGCCGCCGAAACACCCTCCCACCATAAAAAAGGCTTGCTAACCAATCAGCTTCCTTGAGTGCATGAAGAGACTGCCTCCATCGCTCATGCCTCTAACCACAGGCCATGAGCCGGTGGAGGGATCTGCCCTCCCCTTTCTGCACATGCGGGTCTTGATGCCTGAACAGGAGCCTGTTCCAGATGGACAAATGGGTGGGCCACCCCTCAGAGCTGCCACCAAACATACAGAGCCTCTTCTCTCATAGACTGAGAAGACCCGTGACAGGAGTTCATTTACAGAGGGGGGGGGGGGGGGGGGGGGACAGGCTCCTGTGGTAGCCTTCTCCAGATTGCCAAGAAGACTCTTCCTGGGAGGCATAACCACAACCTTTTTCCACCGCATTAAAAGCAATTTCCATGTTGTTTTCTATTCTTCAGTTTTATACAGGCAGGAAAGAACATACTCCAACCTTCAAGATGTTATATGTTATAATACTGTTTTAAGGGGCCTTTTCAATACAATAACATTACATCAGTATAGTCCTGGCTCCTAGTTATTCACTGTTTGGTTTTCTTTCAGGAAACTCGCATGTCTTCATAAAAAGTATGTTTAACCCAGCCAGAGAAGAAAAACCTGTGGCTCCTTGGTTGTAAATGTCTCTCGTGTTTTTTCGAAAGGAATTAATTTCAAATTCAACTTCAAATAACAAAATCTTTCCTTTCTACAAAAGAAATGGTCTTTAACTACCAGTTCATTTGTTGAGCACTGAATGGATCAATGTGCAGAGTAGCAAAATGACAACTGCCAGGGCAACACTATGTTCAATTGGTTGTGAGTTTTTTGACCTTCTGTTGACCACGTGTTGGACCATTAACACCTGTTGCATCTTGAATTTCTCAAACATGTCAAGGATTGCAGTCAAGACATTACGATACAATATGAACTGAACTGTTATAATTTAACAATACTAATAGTAACATTAGAGTTAAAAAACAAAATGGGCATTTAGACAGATGATGACTCACTAGGAAAGGGAAGGGTTTTAAAGAATTGCTAGCTTGTTAAAAACAAGCCATCAGTTAATGCCTACCACTGCTTTAACTGACAAAGGACCTGCTACTGTTGCAAGAAGTGTGATTTACTTTTGACTGACAGGTGGAAGGCCTCGTGAGTGGAACTGTCAGCCGACTGTCAGCTGTGCTGACGCCCCACCAACAATCGTTAAGAGTGAACAGGCAGACAAACCATCAGAGCACAGCAGTTTACCACTGAGTCCCACCTGGACATAGCTGATCAAACCAGTCCTGCTCTCCCACGCCCAAGTGTCTGCTTCTCTGCAGCTCTGCCACGCTAAGATTTTGCGGATGGAGAAAGTACAAAATGGAATTAAGTCTTCATGGTGATGCGCTCTCTACAACCACACTATTAAAGCTGGGATAATGGAAATTCCATGCACGGATAAGAGGAAACCAGCAAAGGCAGTTCAGTGATGAATGTGGACATGTGGCACTGGCCTTTGGCATTGCTGGCTGAGCTGCTGCAAATGCAGTGAAAAGTGTTGAGAGTGATTCTATAACGTTGCACTGAATATCCAAGTCATATTTATAATGACTCATTCAAGTGACCACAACTAAAAAGGCAAAGAAGCATTAATACTGTGTGCAACTCTCCAAACAAAAAGCTGTTTCAGACTCCCTATCACCTCCTTCTGACTCCTGACCAGAAATGATAACGTAATAATGCAATTCCTCAAACTTCATCTACACGCACTGACCTGTATCAGTGTGTTTTCATAAAGACCTACAACAGTTCATGTGGAACATGAGCCACAGACAGTCCAAGAGATGGAGATACCCACACTATGCACATAAGTCAAGAATTTTTGCTGATCTTTGCAAATTATTCGGGTACACACCAATAGATGTTCTGTTCCAGTGGACAGCTGTCTAACATGTTCTTCTCCTTGGAATAGATTGTCTTTGTCTTTCAAATCTCTTAAATCTTTTGTCCATTGCAATAACAATTTAAGGAGTGTGAATGTTGTAAACACGGTTCATCAAGGAGCAAATCGTGAGAGACGAATAGACACAGAGAGCATAGATCACGTAGATGACAAATAATAGTAATGATCATACGATTATTATGCTTTTTTAAACTAAAAAACTGCACCCTTGCCCTTTTCAACAAAGTATGCTCTTTAAGGCTACCAGGCTCCAGAGCAACCATACGCTATACAGCAAACTGACTGCTCATCCTGCAAAAAAACAAACCTTACCTTAGTGAGGGACCAAACAGAACATAACTACCTTTACAATTTTATAAATTCAGCCATTTAATCATCAATGGCTGAACAATGCTAAAACTCACAGTTACTAAAGCATATCTTACATCATATAGGGATATCTCTCCATACGTTGTGTGCCTTGTCATGCCCAGACCCCAGACCACAAAACACAGATAAATAAACAAAGAGCTTTTTTAGAAATAGGAAAAATATTCACTTCATGAAGCATAAAAAGCAAAGTTACAGTGAAACAAAAATCCTAGACTGTGGCTCAACAACTTCATTGCACCTTGATTGATGCTGAAGATTTAGAAGGGCTTGTCTTTGTGCAATGTAAGAGGTGCTTCTCATTCTATTGACACATATCTGTCATATCCTTAATATTTAGCAAGCATAAATATATAATATCCATAATATTTAGCAGGCACATATATATCATACACATAAGCAGATATATACAGTATGTGCTATAAACCATCTTACACCAAGTGTTAGAGGATGAGATTGTTAATTCCTATTCTATCTTTAGTTTGGCATAAACTTCAATTATCTTTCTTCTTCTCAGAGGCCACATCAGTCAGTAAAATTATTAAAATATGGTGTGCACCATATCTATAATTCTTTCAGCATTCATTTCAACAAAATATTTATAGAAAAAAAGAGTGCAATGAAATAATTTCACAGGACAATCTTGCACAGGACAATCTTGCAATCTTGTATTATTCATGGATACAAATCTCTTTAGGGTCATTTTTGAACAAAAATATTGAGTCACTATTTTTTTCCAGACGCACTGTCAATTAAATAGCACTAATTTAAACATTTTCAGACTACACCAACTTCAGTGGAATAGTGCAACCGAGAAAAATAAAACAAAATAAAATAGGTTCGTTATTGAATAAATGTCGTTCGGATCAATTAACATATGCAAGTGTTTAATAAGAAACATCTAAACTCAGATAAAGGAACGAAAAATACTTTGAAGGAAAAGAGGCGAAACAATAAGCTTAAAGTAACTTGGTCCTGGCAAGAGTGGAGAAGGAGTCTCAGACAGTAGGCTACATCTCCGAGTAGCAAGTCAAACAATGTGCTGAATGGGCAGTCTAATTTTAAAACTGCCATTTGGACAAGGACGGTTCTCAGTGAGACACTTTACCTTATGTGGGAACTGCAACTCGGCAAGAGCTCAAAACAAAATGCCATACGCGATCAACTTCCAACGAGACACTGTTGGATGATGGCGCTCGTGGATTGTTTTTCAAGGCTTAACTGGTTTACCTACTCGTGTTCTCTAACTATTCTCATGGAATTATTAATAGAATGAAAATGTTACATCTTATTTCCACGAAAGAAAGACTGATGTTTTATCAGATTTGGTGTCATGTTGTGACAAAATCGTATCCCATCTAATGTTATTATTCCGTTTTAATGGAAGATGGACGTTGACTGTGAAATATTGGATATATGTTTTCACTGATAGTAACATCACCTTTAAAGACAACACTTTCAATACCCCCTAGTGCACTTGCACTATTCGTAGGGATGGCCCGTGTCAGAAGGTTCCATGCAAGTATATCGCCGCGAGCAGCGCACAAGTGTGAGCGTTATCTGAGATTGCAGGAGTGCCTAATTTAGGGGAAACACCCTTGAAGTAAAGCCGTATCTTCGTAACCCAGACAAAATTCTGCAAAGCAACACTTTCCCCGGTCCCTGTCCTCTCATACCCTGTCACAGAAAAACATAATTTACATCATCGCTTCTATCCTCACGATGAACTTCACAACACTGACGTCAAGATATCAGGGACCGATACACGTTGTTTGACCTGCTTTGCCCACTAATTATTTTGCCTGCCCACGTGTTTGATCATTGTTACCCCGACATACTTTATGCCTGTCACAGGTAACAGGCTGACACGGGCATATATCTTGACCCAATTCAACTGACACCAGTCTTGAAAGCATGGGAGAATAACTCCAAAACACAAAAAGTCCTTTCCACGAAACATTCAAAATCTGAAGAAACTATGTTAAAGTATCTTAAGCTTGGTAAACTTACTTCAGTTGCCTTTGTCCAGTTGCAGTTTTGTCCGCAGTGGGATGGATATGCGCGTTGTCAAAGGAATTGATCCACTTCAGAATGGGAGCTTTATTTAATTTATGGCTCACGCATTCTTGAGGGTCAATCGCACGACCCAGACGAAAGTTAGCTAAGTGAGAGAGATAGCCCAGACTATGAAACAGGATTTTTCCATTGCGATTATGGCCTATTTCTTTAAAGTAGGCTATGTGTCCAGTCCACCGAACTCCTGCGCACTGAAAAAGGCAACCCGACACTTGAACAGAACTTTACAGAAAGTCTTACAACTCTGTTCACTTGATGTGGCGACCAGAGCGCATGGCATTTTTATTGTATAGTACCGCTATGTGGACAAACTTGAAACTGCCTCCTATGGAAGCAAGCAAAACGTCGGACCGACTTACTTATATATTTCCTACAAGTGGATATTTCCCAAGTGCATCCTGTAGAATGGAACTTAATAAGTTCTTCTTTATGATTCTAACTATCTTATTAAGAATCGCACATGATGAGAGGTAAATAGCCTAGCCTACTGTACGTTCTACAAAATAAAACTTGAATTCGAATATAAACTGTCAGAAGTCTGCGCAAGTTTCAAGACTGAGTGTGAGGTGGTAGAAACCGCGATAGTTATAATTTTCTTAGATTCGGTTCATTTTAAAATACACTTTTTTGTCGTTGTCATGGGCTATGACAGAATAATGAGTAGTTTCGTAAACGCACATGCCTCCATTCCAAGTTCAGAAAGAAAGAAGTCTAAACGTTTACTTACCGGACTTTTTAGATCTTCTCGTCGCGTGGAGTCACACCGTAGGAGTACCAATGTATGACTGACATACACTAAGGATTTTGTGTGCTCCCACGGGCCGGAATTTGACAGAACGTGTCCAGTTATGTCTTAGTGTTTTTAAGACAATGTCACACCGATATTGGTTAAACGTAGATTAAGATATTGCTGACACGACGGCCACAACAGACAGAAATGTACCTTGGTGAGGCCATAGATATTCAAACGTTTCCCGTCCTGTAACGCTTAAGTGGATGGCCAAGGCATTGATTGCGTGGGGCAGAAGCCTCCCCCTGACAGAGAGGGATCCTCTGGGGAGGGAGGGGGAGAAAGAGAGAGAGAGAGAGAGAGAGAGAGAGAGAGAGAAGGAGAGAGATGACAAGTCCATAACTGCATAAAACAATCATCGTGAGTGCGTGGTTGCAATGCAGACTTCCAACTCACCTCTCAAACAAGTGCAGAACATGATAGTTTTGTATTGAAATGTAGGTCATGACCCAACCCAAACATTCAATTGAGGCTGTCCATTTTCAAACGACCTAATCAGAATTCTTACTAGGACCTTTTTTTTTTTTTTTTTTTTTACACCACAGGACTAGCCTTTATGGTTTGCACATACCTGTTTTGCACAAAGGCGAGGCTTTCAACAATGTTTATGTTTTCAGGAAATAACGTCGCTTTGTTTCACCTGCAGAGGTTGATTCGACCGGTGCCCATTTCATATCATGCCTGCTCAAGAAAGAGGTGCCGAGATTTAATGATACAGTAAGCTTAAGCAACCTTGTGTTTCGTTCCTTTATTTAAGGAGAAGGGTGGACATCCTCATCAGACCTATTGTATTTATGAGAGCTCAGATTGGGGTTGAGCCAAGGCTGCATCAACTGTGGTCAAGCCGATAGGCCTGGGAAATTAAATGTAAGAAATTACTAAATTGTACTAAACTAAATAAACTAAATAAATAGTGAGCTATTTATTAGCTATATAAAATAAATGTGTTTCTTCATCACCAAACTGTTTGTTATAAGAACACTCAAATCGATACAGAGAACAGCAGCGTATTTTATCACATACATTGCTGTTCCTCTCGATATTCCTCTTAAAACAAGGACATGACTAAACTTATCGGGAGGTGCAGTGCTAACTTGTAAGATAACTGGATAATGATGAAGAACATTTACAATGTCTGCATTACAAAACTCTGGTGAAACTGTGCCACCTTGTGACCTTCTTGAGAAATGCTATACTATTTTCTAAGATTTTCTTCATTTCTGAGTGAATTGAAGTTTTCATTTTAGTTTTTAGCTTTCATGATAATAGAATTAAGAAAAACAGAACAACATTAATTTCTAAGTGCATAGGTGTTCTTCTCATTGATAAATACTTTAAATACAATTAACAATAAGGTAAATAGCAAAAATCTTATTATTTTTTAAATAGATGAACATGTGTATGAACACATCTACTCAGGAAGTTGTTTAGAGATTGAAGTTTGAAAGAAAATGGTAACCCATGTCCCCCTTAGAAGCGGCGAACAGGAGAAAGAGCCCTTCTAATTAAGTCAGACAGAATCACAAGGCATAATTACATTTCATGTGACTTGTCTTTTTGCTTTTTCATTATAGATAATTCCTTCTGGAAGGGTGTGTGTGGCCCTGTTGATGTCCCAGACTCTCATGTACAACACCAAAAACAAATAAATAACTAAGCAATGTCCCCATTTTAGTAGATTAAGTCTCTGTGGGCTATTTCCAGGAGCCTTAAATGTGTCAAAATATGTTGAACATCATAAGGACAGCTTTGTTACACACATTAGTCACACATGCTCTGCCATTTAGTTGGATACTGAATGTTTGAAACTGAGCGAAACAAAACTGATTTAGATCTCCCTAAACTTTAAAATAAAATAAAAACAGCTGGGTGTGTCCTGGAACGACGCTACAGACACTCTGGGCTGACTGTGCATAAACTGGTCTTCCTTGAGCATCAAAGGGCCTACTCCAACTCACTTAAAGATGCTCGCTCACAGTTCTATTCCAACTTAATTAATAAAAACCCTGGCAACTCTAAACAGCTTTTAACCACCATAAATCATCTCCTGAAGCCACAACCATCCTCTTCAACTGAGGTTACAGAGGAGCAATGCAACAGCTTCATTGACTTTTTCAGATCCAAGGTCAACAACATTCGCTCTCAGATGTCAAGCTCCCCAGCTCTGCTTCCCTATGACACCAACACCTCATCTGCGAGTGTGCTGCCTCCTCTACATCTCGCTGAGGTTGGGGAGAGCCATGTTGAAGAAATCCTCAGAAAAATGAGATCGTGTACCTGTACCCTGGACCCCATTCCCACTGCTCTGCTCAAGTCACACATCCCCACTCTCAGTCCTTTCATCACCAAAGTCGTTAACCTTTCCCTTCAGTCTGGCTATGTCCCACCTGCTCTCAAGGTTGCTGTCATCCGTCCCCTTCTTAAGAAGCCCACCCTGGACCCGGAGGTTCTAGCCAACTGCAGGCCTATCTCAAACCTTGCCTCCTGTCCAAGGTGCTAGAGAAGGTAGTTGCTTCTCAACTTCAGGACCACCTCAAACACAACAACTTGTTTGAAAAATTTCAATCAGGATTTCGTTCAGCTCACAGCACTGAAACAGCTTTGCTCAGGGTGACAAATGACCTGCTGATGACAGCCGATGCAGGATCACCCTCACTCCTCATCCACCTGGACCTGACTGCTGCATTTGACACAGTGGACCACACTATCCTGCTAGAGCCCCTCCACACCACCATTGGACTATCAGACTCTGCACTCAAGTGGTTTCAGTCCTACCTTTCTGGCAGAACTGAATATGTCTCACTGGGAAGTTGCAAGTCCAGACAGCTCCCTGTCTCCTGTGGTGTTCCGCAAGGGTCGGTCCTCGGCCCCATCCTCTTCATTATGTACATGCTCCCCCTCGGACGCGTCATCAGCAGACATGGGATGTCTTTCCACTGTTATGCTGATGACACACAGCTTTATATCAAAACTGCCCCAAGTCCCACTGCAGCCATGTCATCTCTCAACGCCTGTCTTGGGGAGTTAAAGGCATGGATGAGCAACAACTTTCTCCAGCTTAATAGTAGCAAAACTGAAGCCCTTCTTGTTGGCACTCCACACCAGGTTCAGTCATCCTCCTTGACTCATCTCACCTTCGACAGCCAGGTAATCCCCCTCTCCTCCACAGTCACTAATCTCGGAGTTAGGTTGACTCTCACCTGAACTTTAATGATCATATAAAACACCTGTGCAAAACCTCTTTTTATCATCTAAGAAACATCTCCAAACTCCGCCCCACTTTAACCCTATCAGATGCAGAGAAGCTTGTCCACGCCTTTATCTCCTCAAGACTGGACTATTGTAATTCACTTTTCTATGGGATCACTGGCAAGAACATCCAGAAGCTGCAATACATCCAAAACAGCGCTGCCAGGATTCTGATGAAGGTCCGGAAATATGAGCACATAACACCAATATTACACTCACTACACTGGCTACCTGTCTCTTTCCGGATAGACTACAAAGTCCTTATAATCACCCATACATGCATTAATGGACATGCACCTCCCTACCTGCAAGAATGAATTACTCCCCAAACCTCCACCTGCACCCTCAGGTCTTCAAACAGCTCGCTCCTCCGCGTCCCCAAAACCAAGCTCCGCACCATGGGCGACCGGGCCTTTTGCTCGGCAGCGCCACATTTATGGAACAGCCTCCCTGACCACCTAAGGGCAACGCAGACGCTGGACTCCTTTAAAGCTGGACTTAAAACTTTTTTATTCAGGAAGGCATTTCTGGCCTTGTGTTAAATCTTTTCTGTTATGCTTATGTTAATATATTTGTTTTTAATTTTATTGTATTACTATAGTTAATTTCTAATATGTAGGCACTCTGAGATTCTTTGGAATGAATTATTATTATTATTATTATTAAATGACACCAGAGTTGTACTACATCAAGTCTTGTGAGGAATCATTTTAGCCATATCCTCTTTTCCAAAATGCAAGACTTGCATGTTGGAAATGTATGTGCACAATATAGTACATCCAGACAAAAATAGAATCAGTGCCAGAAACATCTTATTTTTAAAACTAAATTCCACTGTCTATTTAATATTTTGAATTCCTCGTTCTCTACATGGGTCCAGGTTCAGGAATGGGTGCAGATAATAGATGCGAATCCCACTGCAGCTATTGTCACAAACCAGAAGGTCTCGCCCTCTTGTACCTGTAAGGGCTATCTTCTCGGCCCATTTGTGTTCAGAATTCTTATTGAGCCACTGTTTGGAAGGACCAGACAGAGTGCTGTTATTATCTTTGGCACACAATACAAATAAAGAGGTCAAGCAGACTATATTTAAAAGCTCCAAACATCTGCTCTGATAGCCCTTCTAACTCATGCCTTTGTCACTAGTTTCTGGTCCTAGTTTCTTAAATTGACACAAAAGAGGAGTTTGTGTCTTTGAGGCGCCATACTCAAATGGTGCCTTTGCCTCACAACTTTAAAAAGTGTATAAAATCCCTACGTCCAGTTTCATCAGGCATTTACAAATTTGTGAGTATGTTAGAAATTAGATCTTATCTTGATATGAAACCCTTTATCACATCAACAGATTTAATTCAGTTAATCAGGAACTGTCTTGTGTTTTTAATAATAATAACCAGGTTCCCCAAAACCAAACATCACCACTGCTCTCAGGCAGACCAGGGCTGATGAGTCCGTCGAGGACATCGATGATGAGTTCTGTCTGACAAATATCCGTAACTGTTCGATACACATCAGAAATACTGTGATATGGTTTCTGTGGCCTAGGTCAAAAACCTACTGAAAAGAGAAAAATGCAAACTATAAGTGAGATGTAGACTAAGCCGTCAAAAACCTTAAAGCACCTCTTTCTTTTCCTCCAGTTCTTCTTGTAACCATGTGATTACAATAACCTGCAAATTGGGTGGAAAGCATGATTAGCTAAACTAAGCATATCCGTTACATCCCTCTGTTCATTGTCATGAAATACTGCAGTTACACCGAGGCATTTTACATCTGACAGTCATGAAGGTGTAAAATGAGACATGCTCCCTGCCAAAGTACATTGTAACTAATCATTAAGTTCCTGAGGCATTTTACAGATTAGGGCTGGCATCATGGGCCTGAGCACGTTCGACTGCATTCTCTGAAACTCAAAGTGGAAAGTTCCACCATCTGATTGGATAGCATCTTTCAGAAAAGAGAAATCAGGGTAAAGGTCAGTGTTTGGGTTCAGCTAGATAACTGAGGGTCAAACCAATTGTGGGAGTCAATTAAAAATACAGTTCAGAAACAATTAACACTTAACAAGAATGCTTGTCTAGTTTGAATTTAATGAGATATTACCAGTTTTTAAAACATAATCAAGTGGGGGCCTCAGTAAGAATGTGTAGTCTAGATGTATTTCTTTATTTGTTAATATGATCTCACTAAGTTTAACTACATAAACTACTTCAAAAACAGCTTCTGTTGACCTTAACTGAACCTTTCCCCTGGTGTATGAATGCCAGGTAGAGTCCATTAAACTGCACATCTGGAGGAGTCCATTCACTTCCTCATCTGGAGGAGTCTGTGTTGAACAGGACTCTAAACTAAATAAATTCAAAGGTGACAACGTAATTCTGTTTAGTTCTCGCTTTGATCATGCAACCGTATACATACAAGAAAAAATCAGAAAATCAGTTCAAGCCACTGAACCAAACAAGTGTTAGTTTAAGCACTTAAAAGATCTTAAAAGATTCACTAGGCCCTATTCCATATAAACTGTCACAAGGTTTATTGTCACCAGATCAAAATCAGTAAGAAGTACAGTATATGTAAGCCTAAGGTGGGATCATGTAGACTACTTTTAAAGAAATATAACCTTTTATCAGGCTTACTATGCATCAGAGCCATTTTCAATACGAAAATCTTAACTTTAACCAAGATACAGCTAGGTACATCAATTAATTGATCTTGATGTCATCTTGTGGACTTAACTATAAGTTACTCTGAGTTAAGCAATCACCTTTACTGCAGTGGCAAACAGAAAACGTCTAGACTCCTTCTAATTTGAACTGAGCCATGCTTCCTTACAGTAAACATCTAGACTCCTTCTCATTTGAAATGAGCCATGCTTCCTTACATGAGCTTAAGTTACACTTGAGCTGAAATGGCTGTTTGGACTTGCAACAGATTTTTCTTCAGGCTTTTAAAATCATTATAGTCATTAACCTGTTATGAGATGAAAATTCTACCCAATTATGATATAACATACATGCATTTAAAGGAGTCATCATTTCAAAAGGGAAACAGAAAAGGTATTCTAACATCAGTCTGTGATGACTCTAGGTAGATGGGTGAAAAACTTCCAGCTTATACTGACAAAAGAGAAGATTCTTTATTCAAGTTCATATACTCATAAACCTCTTTATAAATCTTTTATAAACTCTGTTCTCCGATCCCTCCTTTAACAAGCTTCTTTATGTGTCCTGATAAAATGACTGAACAATTTTCTTGGGCATGTCAACAAAAAAAGAAAGACATGTATAAATATCAAGAAAACATAGCAGTTACTGCAGATTGTCAGATGTCACTGACCAGAGATTTCAGGGATCATTCTCAGGTACATAAAGTACACATTTCATCTCTAATGTACACATACCCCAAAACCAAACAAGAAACCACTGAACCTTTAATATTGTGGAAATCTGGGCAAATAAAATATGCTGAAAGCATATGGAAAATATGTGAGGAAAAATAAAAATACAAACTCTCATTTCAAAAAATGTACACTAATTACAGAGAAAATCTGCTCAAGTTAAAAATAATCAGGTGCTGACAATGAAACTGAGTTTCTCAAGAAAAGGAAACAGCCCGAGTGACTTTCCATATTGTACACACAAACCTCAGTATACCTCCGTCTCTTTACATGCAAGTAATTCATCAATGTCAAAACAATGGTTGGACACTGAAACAGTGAGTGTAACTGATTGGTTTTCTGCTTTAGCAAATATATCCTCCTAAAAAGGAAAAGCATAATTTCTTTTGATACCACGTGTCATTATATTCCAAATATGCATACAAATTGCTGCATGTCTTTCACGCTGTCTTAGTTAAGGTGCTTGGTGGACAGATCTTCCACTTGATCACAAATCAAAAGGATAGCCATGGTCTATCCCATTCTGAGGACAGTAGTCTGAACATTTATCCAGTTTTAGACCTGGAAATTGCATTTGAGATGTTTTAAGCCAGCTCGAGCTGAAGAGATTGCGCCTTCTATAAAAATGTCCAGCCCTGGTTTCAATGCACTTTGTGTTTTCTTTTCTTGTGTTTTTTGTCCTTTTTCTTAACGGCACACTTAACACAGAACCACTGGGCATCCTCAGGTGGAGCAGCCGTCAACCCCACACAGGGCCTGCAGACAGAGAAACAGGGGTGGACTATGAATGATGGGGAACACAGTCTGTAGTTTTTACATCTCTATGGCATTTGAAGAGCACCAAACTGATGAGCAAAACAAGCATAGTATTGATATACTTGTGCACTGACAATTGCCTACTATACCGTGCTCATATACTTAACACTCGACTAGACAAGCTTCCCTCCAGCAGTAATACATGAATACGTTAAAACTCTTACCAGTGGTACCAGTCATCACAGTCATCACATCCAATCATTGGGCTGCCATCGTCAGGCTTGTTGCACCCAGGACAAATCCAGACGGTGTTTCCCCACTCATCACGGATCTGGAGAAAAAGGCACAGTATTCATGTAGGGTGAGATTTACATTCATATGTGAGCTTTAGGCTGACTTCATGCACTACTACACATTTGCCATTGGGATAGAACGTTTTAATATTTTCAAGAACCTTTTAATGTGTTTTACAGAAAAAAAAAAAAATGGGAAGCATCCCTGCAGAGATAGTGAAGATAACTTTACACACACATATTTTGTGATACCCAGAACTCACCACATAGGCACTGACGGTCTCAGTGACCACGCTGCACACTTGCGTCTTCAAGGAGCTGCCCTGTGAGAGGGCCATGGGAGGAGGCACTGGTGCAGCAGCCACAGGCGGTGGAGGCGCAGGAGTCAGAAGGGGCGCTGCAGGAGAGAAGATTGGGGCTGGAGGCTGTGCTGATTTTACACTCGCCATCTTGGGCGTCGTCATTTTAGGGACCTCAGAATTGGGGGCAACCTTGCTAATGACACTGGAATAGGGGGGAAAGCATGGTTAAGGCAGATATTCAGGTGCATCTTTTTCAATGTCTTACAACAAAACTGGTCGACGCAATGTGGTTGAGGGACTAAGTGTGTTCTTATCCTAACCATAAGATACATCCTGGAATGACATGTTAACCTGGAGTTTCTTCACACAGTCTGCACCTAGGGTCAAAGGGTTATATCAGTCTGCACCTAAGATCAAAGGGTTATATCAGTCTGCACCTAGGGTCAAAGGGTTATATCAGTCTGCACCTAGGGTCAAAGGGTTATATCAGTCTGCACCTAGGGTCAAAGGGTTATATCAGTCTGCACCTAAGATCAAAGGGTTATATCAGTCTGCACCTAGGGTCAAAGGGTTATATCAGTCTGCACCTAGGGTCAAAGGGTTATATCAGTCTGCACCTAAGATCAAAGGGTTATATCAGTCTGCAGCTAGGGTCAAAGGGTTATATCAGTGTGCAGCTAGGGTCTAAGGGGTATATCAGTCTGCACCTAGGGTCTAAGGGGTATATCAGTCTGCACCTAGGGTCTAAGGGGTATATCAGTCTGCAGCTAGGGTCAAAGGGTTATATCAGTCTGCAGCTAGGGTCTAAGGGGTATATCAGTCTGCAGCTAGGGTCTAAGGGGTATATCAGTCTGCACCTGGGGTCAAAGGTTATATCAGTCTGCACCTGGGGTCAAAGGTTATATCCCACCATCTATTGATATGGTGTTCAGTGCCGAATCCCGTGCTGCTTATGATTAGTCCATTTGTGATACCCTTCTATCCAGTGCGGTACATACAAATATGACATATTATTCAGGGGCAAAAGTACAGGCAGTGCTACCAGTGCAAATGCACTGGGGCCCAGAGTCATGCGACTGTGCTACCACATGGTGGGAGAGAATCCTTACGAAACAATAGCTATAGATACAAAACTTCAACTATTTTGGGTTCATCTGCAATATTTTAATCAATTTCATACTCAATTTTGTCATTTAGTTTGTTGGGTGGGGTGTGTGTGGAATGCTATTAATATATAAATAATTATATAAATACATGCAAGCCTTAACCCATCAAATCATACATAAAACACATGTTGCCCATGGCAAGGTACTCACATTTTGTCCTGGCCGACCCCCACCCTGAGAGTAAGCCTGGGAATGACAGGTGAGGGAAGTGCTGTGGGAGGCTCCACTTTCACCAGCACTTTCACCTGCAAAGGTACAAGACTCTGGTGAGGTACAAGACACAAGGTGACCAGCCGCTGCCTCATATACTTAATGTTTGTTTACATAATCAAAGCTGCCTCGAGCTGATCGGACACACTGCCCAGCTATAGACCACCCCCATATGATCAGCTTAAGGGATCCTCTCTGCATTCCTAACTAACTGCATAACCTTTTCTTTTTTCAAAGCACATTACCTTTTCCAGCTTCAGCCTCTCCTTCTCCTTTTCTCGCTTTTCCTTCTCTCTCTCTTTCTCCTTCTTCTTTTCTTCCTTCTCTCTCTCCTTCTCCTTGGCCCTTTCTTTTTCCTTTTCTTTTTCTTTCTTCTTCTTCTTCTCCTTCTTGTCTTTCTTTTTGTCCTTCTCTTTGCCTTTGCTGTCCCGATCAGGCAGGATGGGCGGGAGTGGAGGCAGCATAGTGGGTATACGCAAACAGCTGGACGGGCTAAAGAGCGAAAAGGGGCCATCACCCTGACCAAATGGAGTAAGGGACAGCTTTTTGTCCACTTTTCCCCGGTCCTTGCCCTTGTCTCGCTTATCTTTATCTTTTTTGGTCTTTTCCTTGTCCTTCTTCTTGTCTTTGTGCTTTTCCTTGTCTTTCCTGAAGATACCGTCAGTGCCATCTTTGGACTTTGATTTCGAGGACATCTCAGGGCCTCCGAGATCCCGCATCATAAAGTGCTCTCGTAGGTCGTCTTCCCTCAGGGAAAAGTCCTTCCAGGGAATTTTAGCCTCCTTAGGGAAATCCTTGCTCTTGTCTCGGTTTTTATCACGATTTTTGTCTTTCATTTTACCCTTCTCCCTTTCCTTGTCTTTCTCCTTTGGCTTCTCTTTCTTTTTTAGTTTGGTTTTCAGCTCTTTCTTTAGCTTCTTCTTCACATCAGCCGATGCAAACATCTTGTGCTTGTTCTCAAACACCTTCATCAGAGGCTCTGGGGTGGGAGGTGAGGCTGATGAGGACGAGAGATATGGTGCATTCAGTGGTGTTCCGTCATTTGCTTTGCGAATCACCTCGTTGATGGAGTCGTCCATAGTCCACATGCTGCCAGGGACGCCACTCATTGAGAACGGTGTTGACGTGTCTCGATCATAATAGGTATTTGTTCCCATCTTGGCCTTGGGTGTTGCTTGCTCCAAGATGGTCAGTCGACTGGGGCTGGAGAAGCTGTCGCTCTCTGAGTCTGAAGCTGAGGAGTAGGCAAAAGGGTCTGGCTCACTTTCTGCACATGCCTGGGCAATGACAGCGTCAATGGAGTCATCAATTGTGTTGTCGGGTGGCTCTGGCTTCCTGAGTTGTGCTTCTCCAAGCAGCCAGTCCGACTCCAAGTTCTGTTGCCGGACATGAACATTCTCCTTCCCCATCCTCTCGCTCAGAGGGGCAAGGGGAGTCCTCTGCAGGGTCTCGCTCTTCCCAGGGGTGTGGGCAGCTTTCTCCGAGCAAGACTTGGAACTCTTTGGACTTTTAGCCTGACCTGGTGATTTCCTCTTCTCCTTTGGCAATGCTTTAGGTGAACATATGGGACTCCCTGCTGAGGACCCAACACTGGAGCCCTTAGGTGATCTGACTCTCTGCCTGCCAGGTGAGGATATGCTTGGCTTTCTGTTCGGAGCACAAATGGCCTTGTGGTCTGGGTGTCTAGGGATCATAGGCAGGGGTTTAAAGACGACATTTGGTATTGGTGGCTCAGGTGATGGTGATAAAGATCCCAAACTATCCAGCACAGAGGATGGAAGCCGCTGGGGGTTGAGAGAGCTAAGGGGCTCCCTGGGCTCCCCTGTCCATTCCGGGCTGAAGCCAGAATGAAGTCTTGGCCTCTTGCTGGGCATCATGCCAATACTGGCATCAGGACTCAACATGGGCCTCTTCATCGGGTGATTCTCATCATTGACTCCTTCTTCTTCTCCCAGGTCTTCCTCCTCCTCATCAAAAGGTACTTGCATAGCGTCAGCTGATGTGCCCATGTCTGTCATGACCTCTTCCTCCTCCTCCTCTTCTGAGATGCAGAGGTAGAGAAACAAAGATAAGAGTGAAATAAATTGTCTATTAAGATATAATATATTTTTAACTGTTTTCACATTTTATTTTTTTCTCACAAATGTCACCATATTCTACCAACACAATAAATCTAGTTTGACTGAAATCAGTTATGAAGACTTACCTTCTTGCAAAGAGACCAATGGAGGCAAGTAGTCTGGTATGTATTCCTTCCTTTCCTCCTTGTCTCGTGTTTCTGGTTGTGGAAACTGCAGCACATTGTTCTTACTGACTGGGAAGAGGGGTGTTTGATGGGCAAAACCAACAGGCTCCAAGTTGTGGACATAATCTTCCAGTTCATTAAGGCTGACGCCCAACAATGTGAAGGCTTGACCCACGTCATCCAGCACGGGATCTGTCCTTCCATCTGAAAGCAAACAGTTGTTGTAGATTTGCAGTCCACATAACCCAATATTGCCAAAAAGTAACCCTAAATATAGATAGGCACAACTCAAATGGATGTATAACAGTAAAAAGAAGTTGTGCTATTACTTTTAAACTTATAAACTTTCAGTGTGTCGCTTTTATTCTCAAAGGTTATTTGTGCACAAAGAAAGAGTTAATAGTGAGAAATAGTTTTTTCGCTTCTTGAAAGCACAGATGTAAGCCCAGGTAAGTTAGCACTTTGGACACTCCCCTTTGTTGACATCTGTTCACTATGCACACCGCACAGAATTTAAATGACAGATGAGAGATTTAATTAAACTTAACATCATCTACATACCTGACGCAGATTATAACACTGTGATACCTGCTGCAAGAGACTTTTATAACTCTCAGCATGCAGCAAAGTTGTGTTGGGACGTTAGCCGACAAGCTAACTGTGTGAAGCTGTACTGAGGCCTTACCACGGAAGAGTTGCTGACACTTTTGATTGGGAGCATTTAGAAGCTCACCTTGCTAATACAATGTTATACAAGGTCTGGGGAGGTTACTCACAGAGTTCAGAATAACGGTGGCAACCTCTTGCCAGCTGCTGAATATATCGGTCTAGAACATCAGAAAGAAGATCACATGCTGTTAGCTGAACTGCGTCCCAGCCTAGAGCTTGACAGATCTGCGCCACCGACACACGCAGCAGAGAGCGGGCATAGCTGTCGCACATTTCGCTGGTTCTTGTAGGGGTTTAGTCCATGACATTCATACTTGTAATCATAGCCCTGATATGTGCAACTGGGTGTTCTCCAAACTCTTTACATTTTATTACATTCAACTGCTGACATCTTAAGGCATGTTCCAGCTTAGGACCTAAGGTAGATCCTAGCTGACAGGACCGCCATCTTGCTCCTAACCTTTCTCAAGCAGCGCTTAGCCAGCGACAATAAGGAAACATTTCACAGAAATTCAAAATAAAAGTCCAAACTTAATTACCGGTATTTTTAAACTATGCAAAGACGAAAAATATATAATTTAACAAACTGTATGTGCTAGTGCTACCAAAGGTACAATAGACTTAAAGGTGGGAAAATTCAAGCTTGAAATGCCCTTTTCAATACGAAAACACTACTAGTGTTTTGGAAATTACTAATCTAAAATGTATTTAAATGAGAAAAAGTGTTTGAACATCTACATGACTCATTCCATCAGCCTGAGACTTGAAAGGTAGACGATAAAATGCATATAATTGGCCTACAATAATTGCTTACTGCTGAACTCCATATTGTGTGACTGAAAAAAAAATTCATATTAGGGTCAAATTAAATCCTTGTAAAGTTCTTCATGGAAATCTATAGATATTTAGGCCTGAAGCGCCTTTGTAGGTACCAACACAAAATACAAATGCATGGAATTACATAGAAAACATACAGCAAGACTTCCTTCCCTTGTATGGAATCAGATCAATGCCATAAATATTTTGTAATCTGTAATATAGATTTTGTATCTGTAATATAGATTTTGTATCTGTGAAACCATACACTTTCAAAACCTATCTACAGATACGGATTTCAAATACGAAATGTATCTACACTTTCAAAAACTATCTTCACTTTCAAAATCTATTTACAGATACGGATTTCAAATACGAAATGTATCTACACTTTCAAAAACTATCTACACTTTCAAAAACTATCTTCACTTTCAAAATCTATCTTCAGATACGGATTTCAAGTACGAATTACGGATTTCAGTTATGAATTACAAATCTTTTTGGCACTGTTTTGACTTCCTTTCTAAAGAGCCAATCAGCGCTTTTGGCAGATTTTCTAACGCGCCAATCAACACATTGTATCCTGTACTGACTAGCCAATCAGCGCTAGCTTGCTGGCAACTGCTGGGAGAGTTGAGTGAAACGGTGTATGCAGGCAGCAGTCACGGAACAGACACCGAGAAATGGCACAAGTAAGAAGGCCTAGCGCTAGTTGAATTTGTCCCGCTCATTATTCAATAGTTCTAAACCTGGTTTGAATACAATTGGGTGTACGAACGCTGTGGGGGAAGTTACACAAGCATGCCTTATGTCTGGCCCAAAGGGGCAGTGGTTATGAGACTCATGTGGGAATAGGGTGCTTGGTGGAATACGTTTACTGTGCTTGACATGAGCTCTGCATGCGAGCAACGTGTAGTTTTCCTCGGCACAAAACTTGTAACTCTCCGCAGGCTCTGGAGATTCGGAAATCGTCAGCCTACAGAGTTATTTTTAATACACTACTAAAATGTCAACGTGTAGGGCTCTGTTCACTGCCTTCTACCACGTAAGAGCTGATGAACTTACTCTTAGGCTCTGGTGATTCAGAGATCGCTTGGCTGCAGAACGCATTGTAACTAAGAAATTGGTCTTAGCCACATCTAACAAATAGAATCTAATGAAAGTGTGGCGAGAACTCCAGCTTGCCGTCTCATATATCTCTTCCACTGAGACGCTATAAAACTCGCTTCCACAAAAAATACACAATAAAGCGTTTTCAAGGACTTCAGAAAATGGTTACAAATAGGCTACCCCAAAGTGCCATGAAAAGAAACGAAAATGACATTGCAAGGTGGTTTTGAAATCAGGCTGGTCATTCACTCAACTCTCCCAGCAGTTGCCAGCAAGCTAGCGCTGATTGGCTAGTCAGTAAAGGATACAATGTGTTGATTGGCGCGTTAGAAAATCTGCCAAAAGCGCTGATTGGCTCTTTAGAAAGGAAGTCAAAACAGTGCCAAAAAGATTTTGTAATTCGTAACTGCAATCCGTAATTCGTATTTAATATCCGTATCCATATCCTTAATTCGTAACTGAAATCCGTATCTGCAGATAGATTTTGAAAGTGAAGATATTTTTTAAAAGTGTAGATAGTTTTTGAAAGTGTAGATACATTTCGTATTAGAAATCCGTATCTGTAAATAGATTTTGAAAATGAAGATAGTTTTTGAAAGTGTAGATACATTTCGTATTTGAAATCCGTATCTGTAGATAGGTTTTGAAAGTGTAGATGGTTTCACAGATACAAAATCTATATTACAGATACAAAATCTATATCAGAGATTACAAAATATGTATGGCATTGATCTGATTCCATACCCGTGCCTGTCTGTAGTTCTTCTGTCTAGTAAACTAGACTTTTGATTATGCTCACTCTCAACTGTAGGCCTACATGTGAAACATCTTCATTACAGCCTAACAAGTCTTCATAGTGTTGCTCTTTTCTATTTTTGTCTATGTATATCATTGTGAAGTGTGTCTGTCATTGTTATTATTGCCATTGGTCTAAGAAATTGCTACCATTTGTATTTGAACATTTTATAAAACAGTTCATGTCATACGGTAACCTGGTCTTCTGTTTGGTCCTGTACAACTAACATCCCACTTGTGTGGTGAGTGGGCTTTCAACTAAACAGGCCTACAGATATACAGTGCCCTCCCCTTTGTCTTCCTAACTGACAAGGAGTCAATGGTTACAAAGTCAAAAACTAACTGTCTGTTAAATACCACTTGTAGAGCTGTATCCCAAAAAAAGTGTATTTATCTCGACTAGTTGGCAGCACAGCAGGCATATGGCGTGTAAAACGTTTAAGCATTTGTGAAACCGGATTTGCAAACTTTGAAGCAGACTTTTATTTGAGGCTTTTTGATGCCATCTTGCCGCATCTTGTTGCTTATTTTTCGCTTACTAGTTTCTCGAAACTGCGTGCAGGGCGAGTGTTCTTCTTCGTCTTAGCGAAGTTTACCTTATCATAATAAACTGTATTCACATCGCCACCTACTGGTGTGGCAGTTAAAAAATAATGGTGGTGATTTTCAAAGGCAGGTTCATGGGTTCCTTGTCGTAGTAACCTACGACAGTACAGATGGGACGTGACATCGTCACGGCTCCAATTCGAATACACTATTCATTCACGCCGGAAGGCTGAAATATGTCAATCATCTCCTGAGCCCGCCCCCTCAGGAGCGCATATAAAAGGCAGCGCTTGACATATGATCACCCTCTTTTCCAATTTCGACGTTAGGTATCCGTACCTAACCTCACTCTTCGTTACGCTCGAAAATTTTGCTACTTGCTAATTTATCCTCGTGTGCTTAAAACTCTTTGTAGCCGGTGAGTTGGGTTTTCCCTTTCACTAGCTCTGGGTGCAACGAGTTTATTGGCTTGTTTTATTCTGCTATTCTGTCGAGTCGCTGTATTGTAACGTGTTACTAGCCAGTCGCTGACTAGCTTGCTAATCACCTGCTAAGTGCTTGTTACTTTACTTCACTCGCACTAATTTCTGTTTTCTACAGTTATGTCCTCCAAACAGGTGTACCCGGACTGCGGGCACGCCAGAGAGAAGGGGGACCGTCACCGCATGTGCCTTCGCTGCCTGGGCAAGGACCACGCAGCTGCTGCCCTTGGTGAAGACGACCCCGCGTGTGAACTCTGTGCCAAAATGGATTTGGCCAGAGTCAGGAAACGCCATGCGTTCTGGCAACGCAGCGGCTCTGGTGCGAGTACTCCAGCGCCGACTGGGGGGGCTCCCCCACTCGGCCCTCGTGCTCCGTCGGCTTCCAGCAGCGTAGTGTGTGGCAACCGCCCTCGTGCCGTTGCCTCATCCGCTAGCCCTTCCCACTCGCCCATATCTCCCCTCGCCCCACTGGTGGCCGAGGACCGCGAGGCGGTGGAACTGCCCTCCTGCTTCGAGGAGTTGCCTGCCCTCGAGCTGGATTTCGGACTGGACAACGAGAGCCTGCCCGAACTCGAGGAGCTCTCGGATGAGAGTGAGGAGATGGACGTGACCGAGCAGCTGCCCGTCACCTCCAGGACCCTGGGCCAACAACTGCACGAGGTGGCGCTGAGGGCTGCGACCTACCTCGGTCTCCCTCTCCCGTCACCTCCCGTCGTGCAGCCTTCCCTGCTGGACGGCGAGTTCTACGGCGGCCCTCCAGCCTCAGCTCCCAGCCCCCTCCCCTTCTTCGCGGAGGTGCACAGAGAGCACACAGCGACCTGGGCCACACCCTATTCTGGACGGGCTCCGGTCCCAGGCTTCGCCGCCTACCTCCACCTCGACCAGGCAAAGGAGAGCGGCTACCTCTCCGTCCCTCAGGTAGAAGACGCGGTGGCTGCATACCTCTCGCCCTCTGCTCCCACAGCGCGTCTCGGCCAAAAGCCCACCCTGCCGTCCCGGGTTTCCCGTCACCAGGCTTCGTTGGCTGAGAAGGCGTACCTGGCGGCTGGGCAAGCCGCCTGCTCCACCAACACCTCTGCTCTCCTGCAGCGCTATCAAGCAAGGCTGCTTACTGAGCTAGCCGCGTCGTTGGGAGGCGAACACCAGGTGGTATCCGAGCTGCGCCGGGCTACTGACCTCTCTCTCCGCCTTACCCGCTGCACAGCGCAGGCACACGGGAGAGTCATGGGCGCCTCTGTCGCGACTCTTCGCTCGCTCTGGCTGTCTCTGGCGAGGCTCAGCGACAAAGAAAAGGCTCCTCTCCTAGACTCGCCACTCACCACCGACGGGATCTTCGGTGAGTCCGTGGAAACGATGGCCGCCCAGTTTGAGGCAGAAAAGAAGAGCAGCGAGGCTTTCCGAGCCTGGATGCCACGCTCTGCCTCTGACCAACGCTCTTCTGATCAGGCGACACCAGCCACGGGGTCCAAGCGCAGCGGCTTCCGCTCACCAGCGCCTCCACCAGCTAAGGTGCAGGCTCGCCGTGGATGGCACAGACACCCCTTCCGTCTCCCGGAGCAGCCCGACTCGCATCAGCCTGCTCCGCGCCAGACGCAGAGCGCACCCCACGCCCCACACCAGAAGGCTGCCAAGCGTGGTAAAGGTCGCGGATTCTCTCCAGCCTCCTGATCCAAGGCTGAAGAAGAGGGTAGGGGGAGAGGTGGAATCCTCACCACCAGGGAAATTGGCCCGATACTCGCATGCAAAACTCATGCCAGCAACGGTTTGTCATGTTACACCAACACAAAATATATCTGTCCCAACTGTCCCTTTAGGCACAGCGCTTCGACATGTAAATGTAACTCCCCCCGCAGTGTCCCCACTGCACATCACACATTTTTTATTCAAACTGAGGGGGCAACCCCAGATCTCGTCCCCCTCCTCAGTCGGAGCGGGCACAGATCTAGACTTAATCAGATTGAATATGAGCGAGCTAGTGCTCGACCTATTGTTTCTCTCTCGGCCCAACCTGCACGGTTGTGTGGAGAGCTGGCGCGCATGCGCAGTGTCACCCTGGGTTCTAAAAACCATTTCAGTGGGTTATACGCTCCAGTTTGCCCGCCCCCCCCCCCCAAGGTTCAGGGGCGTAGTTCAAACGATAGTGCCACGGCATCAAGCGGTCTTCCTACAGGAGGAAATAGACTCCCTCCTGAGAAAAGGAGCTATTCAGTCTGTTCCGCTCGGAGACGAGAACAGGGGGTTTTTCAGTCGCTATTTTCTAGTTCCAAAAAAGGACGGAAAATATCGACCGATCTTAGACCTCCGTATTCTGAACAAAGCTCTCATGACGATGAAATTCAGAATGCTGACCCCTCGTCTATTGATTCAGTACATAAGATCAGGAGATTGGTTCACCTCCATCGATCTAAAAGACGCATACTTCCATATCCCGATCCACCCCAGACACCGACAGTTTCTGAGGTTTGCGTTCGGAGGGAAGGCATATCAGTTCTGCGCGCTGCCTTTCGGTCTAGCTCTGGCACCAAGGGTATTCACGAAATGCGTAGAAGCAGCCATCGCCCCTTTGCGGAGACAAGGCTTGCGTATTCACAATTACTTAGACGACTGGCTCATTTGCTCAAAGTCAAAAGAAGCGGCGTTGCAGGAGTGCCATCTAGTGGTGTTGCACCTACATCGTCTGGGCTTCGTGGTGAACAGAGACAAAAGCGTCTTAATTCCCAGTCAATCCGCTCTCTTTCTAGGCATGGATTTAAACTCCACCTCTATGACGGTTGGGTTATCTCAGGGAAGAATAGAGGCAATCAGGTCGTGTGTGAGTCAGTTCAAACTGAAAAAGAAAGTCTCATCCCTTCTTTGCCAAAGACTAATGGGGATGATGGCTTCGGCCGCTATAGCGTTACCTCTCGGAATGCTACACGCACGGCCCTTCCAATCGTGGTACCTCTCTCTGAAACTCAGTCCCGCCAGGAACAGTTACGAGAGAGTGACAGTAGATGCCAGGTGCCTGAAAGCACTGGCGATCTGGAGAACGCCACACTTCCTCACGGCGGCAGCGCCGATGGGCATAGTGACACGTCGCTTAGTGATAACCACAGACGCTTCCACGACAGGGTGGGGAGCGATCTGCGAGGGGAAATCAGTGAACGGCCTCTGGTCTGCGACGGAGGCCGAGTCACACATAAATGTCTTAGAACTCAAGACGATTTTCCTGGCGCTGCAGCACTTTCTGCCCATGTTAAACGGTCAGCACGTACTAGTCAGGACAGACAACACGTCAGCGATCGCCTATATCAATCGCCAAGGGGGTGTTCGGTCGCCGACTCTGCATCACCTGGCAACCCGCCTGCTCATGTGGGCGGCAACTCGCATCAGTTCCCTCAGAGCAGTTCATGTTCCGGGCCACCTCAACTGGGGCGCGGACTTGTTGTCGAGGGGCAATCCACGGGCGGCAGACTGGTGTCTGCACCCTCAAGTGATCGAACAGATCTGGCTGCGTTTTCACAGGGCTCAGGTGGACCTGTTTGCCAACAGGGAAAACACCTGCTGCCCTCTCTGGTTCTCGCTGGGGGGAGACAACCCCCCATTAGGTGTGGACGCGCTGGGCCACCAATGGCCGAACAGGCGTCTTTACGCTTTTCCCCCGATCCCTCTCCTTCAGCAGGTGCTGAGCAGGATAATGGACGAGGGCAGAGAATTAATATTAGTAGCTCCCCATTGGCCCAATCGACCATGGTGCGCAGATCTCTACAGGATGTCAGTGCGGCCTCCCTGGGTGCTTCCTCTACGGAGGGATCTCCTGACGCAGGCGCACGGCACGATATGGCATCCACGACCGGAGCTGTGGCGGCTCAGTGCCTGGCACCTGAAAGGAGCAGGCTCATAGCTTCGGGTCTGTCTGATGCAGTGGTGTCCACGATACAGAGTGCTCGGGCTCTGTCGACACGGTCCCTCTATACGCTGAAGTGGCGCAGGTTTGATCAATGGTGTGTCGCGCGTCAGTACGACTCCATCAACTGCGCTTTGAGCGTCATTTTAGAATTCCTGCAGCATTTGTTTGACGAGGGGAAGGCTGCTTCCACTCTCAAAGTTTACCTGGCGGCTATTTCAGCCTGTCATGCAGGCATCAATGGTAAAACCCCAGGTAATCACCCTTTAACGTCACGCTTTATGGCTGGCGTGAGGCGTCTCAGAGTGCCTGATAGGCACTTGGTGCCCTCATGGGATCTACTGGTGGTTTTACGTGCTCTTACAGGGCCTCCGTTCGAGCCCCTTGAGGAGGTAGACATGAAATTTGTCTCTTTTAAAACTGCGCTTTTACTGGCCCTTGTGTCAGCCAAGCGCGTGGGCGATTTGCGCGCTCTGTCAGTCAGCGCATCTTGCCTTCAGTTCGCGATCGCTGGTGATAAAGTGGTTATGCGACCTAATGCTGCCTACACACCCAAGGTGGTTTCAACTCCTTTTCGCAACCAAGTAATTGAATTGGCAGTGTTTTCGCCTCCTCCTTTCGCTTCAGCGGATGAGGAGCGCCTGAATAAACTATGCCCAGTGCGCGCTCTCCGATGTTATACGGAGCGCACGAGTGCTTTCAGAAAAACTGACCAGCTGTTTGTCTGCTTTGGCGCACAGGCAAGGGGCAGACCTCTTTCAAAACCGAGCCTTTCCCGTTGGATAGTGGAGGCTATCGTTTTGTCTTATAAGAGTTTATCCTTAGAGCCCCCAGTGAAGTTGCGTGCGCACTCCACTCGGGGAGTTGCTTCCTCCTGGGCCTTGTTGAAAGGCGTCTCAGTCGAGGAAATATGTAAGGCTGCGAGTTGGAATTCTCGCCACACCTTCATAAGATTCTATATGTTAGATGTGTCGACCCCCTCCTTCTTGCAGGGGGTCTTGCACGCTGAAAATTCAATAGCCCCACAGAGCCTGTGAATGGTTTCTTAAATATGAACGGGTGTCAGTCCTTTTCATGGTTAAATGCTGACATTCCGGTATATGGGGATATCGTGTAGACATACGATTGGAAATCGTTGTAGTCTACATGGAATGGTTATTAAAAATATATACTACGTGTTCATTAGCTTTTATGGTCAAACGCAGATGAACCGTTAACCACCAGCTGCCGTGTGTGCCTCTTGGGAGGTCATAAATACGAGGAGCTGGTCAAGGCTGATTGACACTGTATTTTTCACGCGTGAAGGGATACGGTCCCATCTGTACTGTCGTAGGTTACTACGACAAGGAACGTCTCGGTTACTTACGTAACCTCGGTTCCTTTAGTCGGAACCGTAGACAGTACAAAGTTTGCGTGTACAGTGTCCATTCTTCTTGGAGTGGGTGTGTTCTTATGTTACGCTCAAAATTGTCCAAGAGGGTGATCATATGTCAAGCGCTGCCTTTTATATGCGCTCCTGAGGGGGCGGGCTCAGGAGATGATTGACATATTTCAGCCTTCCGGCGTGAATGAATAGTGTATTCGAATTGGAGCCGTGACGATGTCACGTCCCATCTGTACTGTCTACGGTTCCGACTAAAGGAACCGAGGTTACGTAAGTAACCGAGACGTTCACGTCTCACACTCTTACAAGGCTAGTTGTTGTTCAGCAAGTTCAGCTGCCCGCTATGTAGCCCCAGGTTCATGACACATGCCTTCACCAATAATAGCCTTTATAATAGCTGTGTTAGATCTTTCTCCATTTCTCCCTGACATACTTCATTATGTACTGTAGGGAAGAGTGGGCCCATAGAGAAAACAAAACACTTGTTTCAATGAAACATTTTCTGACACCAACACAAAGAACAAACCCCATGTTTTTCTGAACACAATTATATTTGCTGATTTTCAGGTAACCTCCCCTTGTCTTTGATAAGAGAGGAGGGATAACAAAACAGAGATGTATGCTGTCTCCAAGGACACCGTTCAGTTTAGTCTTCTACTGGTGGACTTTGGTCACCTGCCACAACAGAAGCTTGCCAGTACAGGTGTAACTGAAATATTCCATTAGCGATGGCAAAGGTAAGACCAATAGCTCTGATGCTGGCCATTTTTACAGGCTGTGTCTCCCAAGGGCTGGACATGTCCATTCCTCTTTACTTGCCAAGCCAGTGCAACAAAGAGCAGTTCTTCAATTCGGCATCGCTGATATGTGAAGCCTGTGGAGACAATCAGCACAGGCACCCAAGTGGTGAGTCTTAGTCTTGCAGTTAATGATTCTCTGCTGCTACAGCAATCACACATTTTCTCCTGGAAGTCTATCTCCAGTTACTGTTTTGATCTCTGACATATTTGCTTCTTGCTCCACAGGTCTAGCTTGTACTTGTGATGATGGTTTTACTATGATAGACCTGGGCAATCCTGTGGTGCAGTGCTCTCCATGTGTAAGAACATCAGCTGGGGCTCACTAAGCATCTTCTGACTGGAAGCATACAAGAAACATATTTGAATGCTTCCATAAATCGGTTTCTATCCTTTGCTGCAGAATGGCACAGTGTCAAATGACAAGCGGAGATGCCTGAGGTGCGAAGAGGGAGACTGCCAGTGTGGAGCCGGCCAAACCCGTGGTAAGGGCCGTAGTGAACACAGGCACTCACTATGGTATTAAAAAATATATATTTCAAGAATCAGTCAAGCATTTCAAATTAAGGAATAGCTTTGGCTGTTACTTTCCTGCCAAGACATCCCTCTATATTGATTTGGGCAAATGTATTGTCTTTCCAGTTGAGAGCCTGACAAACCTGACAGCTTCCTGTTTCACTTGTTCCCCTGACACGCTTGGAATTCCTGCAAGTCCCATGTGAGAATCCACCGTGGACTAAGAGAATAATCAGGCTTGTTATTCTATCAGTGGCACCTGTACTTTAAAAGTTTGTTTTCCCCACGCAGATGTGGCCTGTGTCCAGAGTCATTCTACACAGTTACTGGCTCATGTCATTGTCCTGATGCTCAGCTAGTAAGTAGCAATCATGGTAACCCTATTTCATATTTGATTATGTTTCATGGACATATCGCATAAACTATTTTTTCATGACCATAAACTATTTGCCTAACCATATACATGTAATTGTATATATTATCAGTGGAAATCACTAGAAGCAAATATCTGTTTAAGCGGACACCATTTAGAGTATGTGTGTCAGGAAGCCTTACTTGTCCAAAGATGTGAGTGTGCCTCGGCTGGATTAGCCTATCACATAGAACAGAGGGCATATTTGAGTCCAGGTAAGTGTAAACAACAACACAGTGGAAACTATGTGGTTTCTGCAGGCTGCTGATCATATTTCTGTTCGATTGCATGGAGCAGCAGGGATTTTGTGGACATTAAACATCTGATTCTCTGGTTGAGTGTATATTTTTATTCCAAAGACAGGTGAAATCTGTTTTACCTCAACCACTGCTGCCAGTGTATCGGTAGGTAATAATACATATTATATACTGTGTGTATATATATTTAAATAAGTACAAAAAAAAAATGTAAATATAATATAATATAGATATTCCATTCCATCCATAATGTTAAAACTCTGCTGAATATCCTTACAGGGAAGTCTACCACAGGACTCGGTCTGGTTTAAGACCTGCTTAGACTCCAGCTTTTTGGGATGTATGGTGAGGAGTAGTTTAATAGCCACATCAAACTGAATTTGAATATGAATATGAGTCAGTGTTTTCCAAACTATACATGATTTCTTTAGAATTACAACAACCTCACTGCTTGCCAGCTACTGGCCAACATGGTAACACTGGATGCTGGAAGAGCTGACTCCAAAGCTGTAAATCTGTATCAGCTTGCTGCTTCACTGCAGCCACCACTGTAAGAATATAAATCAACCCCTATGAATCTGAAAATGTTTGTCAAAAAAGAATATTACATACCGGTAGCACATGCTAAAAATGTAACTACAGTATACTCTAAAGTATTATGCAACATATGTATGACGTAACTAGAGGTATCTGATATATTTGATATGCTGCCAAATAAATAAATAAATGCAGAATGTGTGTTTTTGTCCAAAGTCCTTTCCTGCCAGGACTATACCAAAGAACTGAAACACCAGCGTTTCCAAGAGGACTCACATTCAGTAGCAATGAAAAGGTTCCCTTGGTTTCCTCTCTACTTTTTATAAAACAGCCTGTCGCCATTACAGTGTTTCATTTAGTTAAAGCTTCTTTCCTTTCCCTAAGTTCAGGGAAATAAAATTGATAAGAGGTATGGGTTTGGTGTACAACTGTTGCTTTGAAAAAATGAATAAATATTACATACATTCATTGTTTGCAGCTGCCTTTGATGCTTGCCAGCTACAATGCCAACGGAGGGTTCCTTGGTTGGGAGGATGTAACGGGAGGAATCATACAGGTGAAACATCGTCCTTTGAAGCATGATATCCAAATAAGAATCTAAAATGAAATGTTGAATAAGGCCTCACATACCCGTCTATCTACTCCAGCTTTGCCCAGACACCCAGCCAAGACTGAACGCAGCTTATCTCTTCGGAGCAACCTATCAACATTCTGTAAGATTCATTCTCTGATTTGACACAGACTGTGATATCTGATAGGGCATGTGTGTTGACTTCTGTTTTTTTCTTTATCTCCCCCAGTGCTCCATCTCTGTTAAGGAGCTTGTCACCAAGTACCCTGAACCAGTTTTTCATCAACTGTTTCTTCGACACCATGACAACGATGGAACAGAAATGGTGTGGCCAATCCCCATTCAAAGTCATATGTCAGAGTCCAGAACATCAGGTGCTCAGAAAACACATTCACAATTACTTCCAACTTTGAAATGAGGAGCTAAGAACTCGATCATGATCAAATACACAATGAACCATTCAGATGTGTCTGGGGCCAGGTATTTGAAAGTTGGTCTCCTCACTCAGTCCATAGTGTGCAGAGGTTCTTCTTGGTGGATGGACTCACAGGCAGAGCAGACAGCTTGATGTCACCACCAAGATCCGTTCACTACCTCAGCTCTCTCATGTTTAGGTGAGACGCTCACCGCCCTGTGTCTGCTTAAGTGTACCCATTTGTGTGGTGAAGATGGTTGCTTTCACCATACCTTGGTGTGGGTCTTTTGTTGGGCCTTAAGCCAAACTGGTCTCTGCCCTCACCGGCTAACCATGTTTGGCGAATGCTAACCTGTGTGACTTGCCTCTGTGGGGTAGTGTGCATATCCCGACCAGCAGCCAAGGAGCCAAACCGCCTCTCCTGGTCAGCCTTCAGTACAGGACAGCCCGAGTGGCAGACGATGCCAGAGTCCAGGTGCTCTTTCACACTCAAAAATACTGTCATGGTTTTGGGGGTATTTCAGTGATATTCACTGGAGACGAACATTTAGTCTTTTTTTCCTTTTTCAAAGGTGTCATTTGCTGTGACTTACAGCATGGATGAGATCTCCATGCATTTGGCCACCACTGTATGCATCCTATTTATTTTATTTTTTTTAGAATATATAATTCTATGAAATGGTGCATGTTTATGTATGTTAAATGAGTATGAATATGTCTATATCTGTGTGTACATATGTGTATAGTTTTTTGTGTGTGTGTGTGTGTGTGTGTGTGTGTGTGTGTGTGTGTGTGTGTGTGTGTGTGTATGTGTGTGTGTACACCTCTTTACTCAGACTTGTGTGTTCATTCTAGATCTCAGTGGCAGTGCTGAGTGTTGTGGCCCTCCTGGTGACGCTGCTGGAGACAAGCAGCTGGAGCCGGAGATCAGGACAGCAGACACTCAACTTCACAGTAGGTTTGGATGTATGTGAGTGTGTGTGTGTGTGTGTGTGTGTGTGTGTGTGTGAGAGAGAGAGAGCGCTAAAATTAGTAATCAGTAGATTTTAATTTAATGAGAGTCTGATTCTGTTTCCAGTTGAAATCAAATTAGATAATCTTAATGCTGTGAATGTAGAACTTCATAATTCCATGGTCTGTGGGGTTGGACACTGATATGGATATCCCATAAAGTCTGCAAGCCACTTTTTTTCTTTCTGAAGCTATTTCTCCCTTCTGTTTTAAAGACATTGATGAAGTTCCTGGCCTATTTGAGTGGCAATCTGGCAAACACTTTCTTCCTTGTTACCTTTGGGACAGGTGTCTACTGGCTTGTGGCTTATAAGGTCAGTATAATACAGCTCTAAAACCATATGTGACACTGATTGCCATTCTCTCCTGAAACTATGAATATTCTTGACACATTAAAAATAATTCTATATCTGATCTTTTGATTTCTGCTTTTTGTTTTGCTTTTGAAGGCCCAGCGTTCCATTGTTACCACAACGCTGCCCTCTTCTGGTGGTATTATAGAAACTTATTTTAAAAGCTATGTGTCATTGGCCTTCATTCTCAAAGTAAGTAAGCAAGATGTTTTACAAACTCCTTCATATATTGCTGTATCTAACTGCACACTAATGGAGTGTAAATCCTGTGTGTAGGCTCTGCAACTCCTTCACCTGCTGGTGGTGCAACTGTCCATTGATATCTTCCTCATTGACTGGGAGAGACCTCAGAATAAACCAAGAGGATTTGGTCTGTTCTATAACATCATATCTTCAGGCTTAGTTTGTGTTATTATCAGGATCAAGATTATCAGGATTTGAACACATGGCGATCCTTTGACACATCATGTTCCTCATATCCAGCTCAAATGGTAATGAGGTGTGAGGTGTAAAACACTGTTTTGTATGATACAGGGCTTTCACCCTCTGGTCCAGTGGCCTCCGCTGCTCCCTCTGCCTGGAGGCGCCTCCTGGTGGCCAACGAGTGGAATGAGCTGCTGGCGATGCGAAGGATCAGCCCAGTGTTCCAGCTGCTTGCTGCTCTGCTGCTCCTGCAGGTGAGACTCAGGCCAGCGACCGCTGCCGCCAGCCCGCCCGGGTTTCTTTGGAAAGAATTAGCTCTGAAAAGATGGTAAAATCCTACAACCAACCCATCATTAGGCTGCATCTATCAAGAAATACATGAATGAAGAATCAGATGTGTTCAAAAAAACTGTTCAGTCGTCATCACTTACTTGTTTTATGTTAGTTGAGTGCTACCTGCGGGTTCAGCATGGAAAATGGGGCTATACCTGGTGGGTAGAAATCCTGAAAGTCCAAAAAGGCAACTTAACATTCATTAAACATTACAGAACAACTTGTGCAACAACTGTTAGCCAGACATTCAGTGTCGTGTAATACTGTTAAAATGAATAGTGACAATTTCAGCTCTCTGCAAATATTCGCTTGTTCAGTATAACCATGGCAACGTTTCGGTGCACCGACAAAGGACCCGTTCTGACACAGTAACCTCTTCAACACTCAGGTTGTGGGTCTGGTGAACTTGGCCTGCAGTGACCTCAAGCTGAACCTGCAGCTTGGAGGAGATGGCTACTCGTCCCCCACCAGCCTCATCCTTAGATATGGTATCATCACCTCAGTGTGGCTGGGACTGGGGCTGCTCCAGGTAAACCCCCAACCCTAGCTAAGGTGTGTCTGCTTCAGGTACAGCTCTGCCTGAACACAGCAGCAGTTTTACAAAGGCTGGATGAGGCAGGAAGGGCAGTCTCTGTTAGTCTGTCCATGCTGCGGTAGCATTAATGGCTGTCAGCATGCAGATAGAGCTACAAGAACACTGAAGGAGGTAGGTAGACAAAGACATGTACAGTATACTCATCTGTTTTGTGTATCTTATGGCGTTGTGCTCTGTCTTCTACAGGTGCTGATGTATCACCTGTTCTATGAGCGGTGTGTGGAAGACAAAGTTCGTCAGTTTGTGGACCTTTGCTCAATCAGTAATGTGGGTTTCCAGTTGTTCATTGGTCGTTTGAACCACATCTGTATTTACAGTTTATGATATTGTTATTTTCTTTTTGTTGGCTTTCCTCCCTCAGGTGTCTGTGCTTGTTCTCATGCATCGTTGCTATGGATATTACATACATGGTCGGTCAGTCCATGGATATGCAGATGTCAGCATCGAGGCTTTAAGAAATAACCTTAGGAATGAGGAGGTAACAACATGCCTCAGACACAAACACACAGACACACACAGACACACACACACACACACACACACACACACACACACACACACACACACACACACACACACACACAGAGAGACACACACACACACACACACACACACACACACACACACACACTCACTAATTCCAATCTGTCATTCTTTTCTGAAGGAGGACCGCTGTGCCCGACGCGGTCTGGAGCCTCACGCTGACACCCAGGTGTTTGAGGTGGCGCTGACAGATCGCTTTCGGCAGCTGCTGGACACAGTCTCCCTGCCTCTAGCTGAAGTGTGTTCATCTGTACACATTATAATAATAATAATAATAATAATAATTCATTTTATTTTTAACGCACTTTTCATTCAAAAGAATCTCAGAGTGCCTGATTCAAATTATACATTTACTGCACCGGATCCCTGGTCTTTGATCAGGGCTCAAAAGCATTCAAATGATGCAGACTGACTTACTGAAGGACAATAATCTGCAAGTCTATAATCAGAGTTTATCTAATAAAGTGTACTATAAATCTAATACTCTATAAGTACATACTACATTTGAAAACACCATTTTATTTTGCAGCTCAACCGGAGGAGAAGACATGGTGACGGAGCAGAGAGACAGACCCAGACGGCCACAGTCACCCACAACTTGAACACTCTCCTCTCCTTATTCCTTCAGCATGTGAGTGTGTCAGGGATCTAAGTCTAAATATCACTACAGCAAAGAACCACAGCAGCAGTTATATTAACACCATGATTTCAGTGTTCAAATATGTCCTTTTCCCCTGCAGTCCCTGAAGGACATGGACTATATTGTGAAAGATAAATTGTCACTGGAAAGGATTATGAAGTATGAGTTTCAGCAGCCAGCTGAGAGCAGTGTGTTCTACAGAGGTATTTACTATTTATCCACCAGTATGTAGAATGGAAATTAGCTAAATTTAGTCTGGGCACTGCACGGTGCGATGTGAATCATGTGAGTCTAAAAGAATGGTCAACATATACACTGCAACATAGTGACTGATATAAGGTATTGACATTTTTAAAGCATAATTTATATAATATTAATTGGGTCTATAGTGTGTGTAGGGCTGGTTGGTGGAAGTCCATGTCATACATGTTTTGGCCACAGGAGGGCAGAGCAGACCTCTTTGATCTTTGTTTTCTTTTTTTCTTCCCTAAGACCCAGATGGTGTGATCTTTGGTGAGGTGCTCTACTATGGGAAAGAACTGCTGCTTCTGATCTTTGACACCCTGCTCTTCAGTGTCATAGGTAAGAAATGTCTGTTATGGAATGTAGTGACTTTCTGGTGTCATGTGTTTTCTCTATAACAGAGGTAAACATCAACCCAACGATCTGAGGTTTTTGGGGGTGGTTCTCTATTATGATGGGCTTTTGGTGACATTATTTAGGTGTGATTTATCCTTAATCTGTCTCTCCTTCTGTAACATTGTTTAGGTGTGATTTATCCTTCATCTGTCTCTCCTTAGGTAACATTGTTTAGGTGTGATTTACCCTTAATCTGTCTCTCCTTTGTGGCAGATCTGGCCTCCCAGGACTTGGTGTTGGCAGCTGTGCTCACTTACACTGTGCAACAGGTATGTCCCAAAAGACCCAATCTTATGCCTTTCATCACGTTGTACTAAAGTCTGACTCTTGCCTTTCTTCTCAACGCAGGGACTGGATATCATGCGGTTTCATGTGTCTAGACGCAATTTGTCTTCCAAGACCCTGGTGGATCAGTGTTTTCTTATCTGAGGGCTGAAGAACAGAGACACTCAGGTCTACACTGTGCCTTGGTCAGGTTGCAGTGTCTTCCGAATATGTTAAGTTTTGATAATAATCAGCATTGAAAAGTAGATTTGTGTTTCGTAAATCAAAGTAAATACAATTTTACATTTAGCATTATTGCTGATTTAAGCTATATAAGTGTGTATTTGAGTATTTAAAACCGACTTTGTGGATATGAAGATGGCCTAAATTACTTATCATGATCAAAATGACTGGTGTGCGGGGAGTATTAGTGTAGGCCTACAGTCAGGGACGGGCAAACTATATGGGTGGTCAGATGGAGGGAATTTGATGTAGACTCCAACAGACGCTTTGCAAATGTAGAGCACATGAGGTATATAATGCCAGGTCATAGATATTTAGGGTGGAGAGGTGACAGAAGAAACCTGAAACTAAATCACATGTTTGAGCATTTCTTTGTGTGTTATTTCAAGACTTGAAGAATATCTGTTTTAGAGATGGTAAAATTCTCTTTTGATGATGATAGTCCAACCATAAGCCATACGAAATGGCATTAAACCTCTGAACTTTCAACATCTGTGAAGAATGTTCCACATCGTTTGATCCTTACGTGCAAACTGAGAAGAACAGCAGCGTCCAATGCTGTGAAAGCATCGTATTTTTCATGCTGACGTCATGTCACTTCAAGCGTCACTACGGTTCTATGGTGTAATGGTTAGCACTCAGGACTCTGAATCCTGCGATCCGAGTTCAAATCTCGGTAGGACCTAGGCTTTTGAGTTAACAACTCTTAACAACTGCATCGACACAAATGTCCCACAACGTTTGATCCTTACGTGCGAGTTGAGAAGAACAGCAACAGTCTGCAGCATTGGTCTATGTCTCTGACTGGCTAAAAACGTCTTCCCTACACTTGAACACAAATAAAACAGTCTCTGTTCTTCAAAATCATCAAATGCACAGCCCCCTGATACCTTAATTGAAGGAGAAAAGCTCACAGCTGTATCTGATAATAAATATCTGGGGATTATTAAAGATTCCAATAACATTTTTTTTTAAATGTCAAAAAGGTGGCCAATACCATGTCATTTAACTTGGCTTATTTTTGACATGTAAGGCCTTACTTAACTACAGAGGCAGCCAAACTTTTTGTGCATGCCATGATCTTTTCTCACATCTCGTGCTATTACACAAGCTGGTCACAAGCAAGTACAACAACTCTGAAATCAATAGAGACCCTCTACAAGCAGACCTTAAAAGCTCTAGACCAGAAACCTATCAGCTATCACAACTGCTATATAACAACAACGTATAAGTATAACTTGTTCAATTTTGACATTTTCTTACAGTTTTTGGATGCCTGTCTCACTTTTTAAATATTACATGGGCTGTCACCTCCACCATTAAATTAGTATAAAGCTGAAGGGTGGCAATGGCTTGGCAACTAGGGCAGTCACCATGGGAGACAGTGTTATACCGTATAGACACAGTACAACAGTCTTCTCAGTACGCCCCTCTTATTACTGGAATACCTTCCCTACTGAGGTAAGAGAATGCACCAGCATTTCAGTGTTCAAAAACAAACTTAAGAAATGGATACAAAATAACCAAACCTGCAACCAATAATTAGGCCACTGCATTACTCACACCAAACTTCTTTTTATGTCTCACACATTGTATGTCATCTGTCTGGTATTTACAATTTGTTATCTTAACTGCACTGTTTTGTAATACTGTTGATTATCTTTTTTTATTATTACTATTTATTTTAATTATATAATTTTGTATTATTATTTCTTTCTTTTATTTCCGTATCTCACTGTCATGCCCTGCCAAGGGACAACGGATGAAAACTAGCTAATCTAACCTAACAAATTCCGGTGCATTACATTTTTTGGGGGAAATATTCATTAATGTACACTGTCCCTTTTCAAATAAACGCAACAAACAAAACGGTCATTGCTGTGAATGGATCGTATGTTTCAAATTGACGTAATATCACTATGTTTGATACGAAGGTTCTATGGTGTAATGGTTAGCACTCAGGACTCTGAATCCTGCGATCCGAGTTCAAATCTCGGTAGGACCTAGACTTTTGAGTGAAGTGCGAAATGTGCTCAGTCCTCTACAACGTCCTCCAATTGGAATCGACAAGGATGTGTGGCACATCGTTTGACCATTACGTGCGAGTTGAGAACAACAATTTAAATGCTGTGAAAGGATCGTATTTTTTACATCGTGACGTCATGCAACAGCAAGGAGCATAACGGTTCTATGGTGTAATGGTTAGCACTCAGGACTCTGAATCCTGCGATCCGAGTTCAAATCTCGGTAGGACCTAGGCTTTTGAGTTAAGCGCGAAATGAACTCACTGCTCAACACCGCCCTCCAATTTGTATCGACAAGAATGTTCCACACACTGTTTGATCCTTAGGTGCGAGTTACTGTCAATCTATAGGCCCTAATGTGCCAATGTGATCAGAACAGTTTATCGTATCGGATTCGCGTGTAGGTGTGAACATTTTCAAGGGAAACGGCTCTTGTCGTTACGTGATTACATGTGCAAAATGTGAAGCGTTTACATTGCCTCGGGCATGCGCAAAGACCACCACGGAGATGTGCTCCCACCTGGTTTGTTTACTAACAACATCAACATGGATCTGCATCGTGCACAGGCAGTGTATGGCTTAAAGTTCCCTTCTTTCTATCAGCATATAGTTCTTAATATTTTCCAGGGGCTGAAGCCCCCCTAAAATGTTCTTCAGCCCCCCCAAAATGATTTGGCATTATTGGTGATGACATTAAATTAAACGATTGTTTCTCAAATGGACACGTTTTTTATAACTCTCAAATGATATGTGCATGCGTGCGTGCGTGCGTTCTGGTTTATAGGTTTTCTCCCCCTTAAAATTACAATCCAATAGCATATCATTAACGATATAACGGGGATCTCACGGAGGCTGCTGCGCTGGTTTTCTCACTCTGCCGAAGTAAGGTCTCTTCAACGACATCCAAGATTATAGCCAAGGAGTTTTGCTCAAAGTAAATGATGCATGGAGTGAAATGGTAAGTAAATGGGGTTACAGAATGTGGCTATCTGTAGGCCTAGTTGTTAACGATTGTTGACTGCTTAAATTAAGTTTTACTTGAGGTAAATTAAAGAGAATTAGTAGGCTATGTTTACACTAAGCTAGCTAGCTAGCTATTTTGTTAGAAACTGTCCCAGTGAGTGTGAACGAGCAAATTCGAAATACAAGAAATAACTATCGACACCTCTCCATTCTTTGCATTAGTAATATATCTCTAGTATTTTGAAACAATAATATCAGTCCCTTTAGAATGTTGTTGTTTATAATCAGTTAAAGGCACCCAGTGCAACTTTATGTAAACATTCAATGAAAAATAAACATTCAATTTCTAGTCTTTTTTACACGTAGTAAGTTTCAATAACTCCATACCATTACATATCGACATTCAAGGAGCAAAGATGAGACGTCGTTGTGTGGTGAGAACTGATAGAAAATCGTAAACAACAACAATCGCCGGTGGGGAGAAGCCATTTTTCCATTGACTGGAAGCCTGCTTTAGTTATTGTAGGTTAAAAAAAATAAAGAAAATGGCGGCGATTGTTGTTGTTATCGATTTTCTATCAGTTCTCACCACACAACGACGTCTCATCTTTGCTGCTTGAATGTCGGTATGTAATGGTATGGAGTTATTGAAACTTACTACGTGTAAAAAAGACTAGAAATTGAATGTTTATTTTTAAGCCCCAAAAGTTGCACTGGGTGCCTTTAATGCTAGTGAATCCTTGTTTGACTTGATTACAGTGAATGCATTGGATGCCTTCCATTTCAGCCCACCATACAATATTTATCACTTGACACTGTCAGGTCCATTCTCCACCCATAGTGTCCAAATGAGATAAATACAAATATCACTGGTATGTTAACACTACACGGACAGCAAAAAAGATGTAAATGTTGGTCAAATCATATTCCCTTCTGCTCATAATAAAACAAGTAAACAACTCAAAAGTTGACACTTTCCCTTTAAGAATTAGGATTTGGGAGCAGATATGAAAGCTAGTTTATCCGTCTTTCCTTTACAAGCAGGTCAATTATTTCTCTCTCTTTATTTGAGAAAAGTTCATATTTGTGTTGTCAAATTTCACTGTGACTCTGAAATTCTGTCTCTTGTGTTATCATATACTAAATGCAAGCAAAACTAAAGAGCAAAATCACAATTTTTCTGATTAAACCGATCTATGAACTGTCTGAAACAATGGATATCTGCGGCCCCAAATGGGGCCCCCCAAAAAATGTTGCGCGCTTTGCGCGCAAACATCCAACTCCATAGACATCATATAGATGTACATCTATATGATGTCTATGTCCAACTCCCCTTGGGGCTAAGCCCCCCCTTTCTTTGAATCCTAGAAACGCCCCTGATATTTTCTTTGAATAACCACTCCCAGATGGAAAGAAAACGAGCCTACGCGTGGATGTGTTTCAACAACGGTAGAAAACTGTGTTTGCTCCGTCTTTTACTGAACTCATAATTATTTGACAGTGCATTAGTTACAGTTGAGACACCCAAAATAACTTGCATGCGCAGCAATCCTGAGACGTGATTTTTAGTTTGCAAATTAATACTAACGTCTTATTTGATCCCAGGAAATTTGAGCACACAACCCATCTCCCTTACGGAGATATTGGCGAAAGTTGTTTTACCTACTTCATTGCAAACGTCTAGTTTTGCAAACGTGTCTAGTTTTTGTGCAGTAGTGAATAGAGTCTCAGTCTACTACACCATACATAGCATATCATGTTTGTAGAAAATGATTAAGGTGAAACAAATGGCAATAAGCATATTTAAATTAAATGATTCACATTGCAAGTAAAATGGTGCGGCTGGAGCAGATACAGGGAGGGACAACGGTGCAACGGTGCGGAGCATTTTACTCCCTCGCATTCTCTCTACAAAATTCCATATAGACGCGGGATCAGCAGAGGAAAATCTACTTTCCTTTTGGGAGAAACAAGGCCAGTCGTTCCCACGACTACAGCACCTTGCAAAACGAATTATATGCGTTCCAGCAACAAGTGCTGCGAGTGAGCGCTCCTTCAGTGCAGCAGGGCGCATTATAAAAGCCAGGCGCTCTCGCCTGAATCCTGACACTCTAGATGCTATTTTATTCCTGCATAGTGCTAAGACAAATTCTAAATAGAACGAAGGTTAGGCATATCAGCAGAGGTATATTTTGGTTACATTAGGATGGCTACGTTTATAGCTTGCGTTTTGGGCGCACCACAATGCCAAGAAGTTTGCCGCGACTGTAATGGCATATTTCATTGTGGGGGTGATTGATAGCTTAAGGCTTACGAGACACGGTGTTTTCCGATGTTTTACTGAGTCCTCTCTGTCTCTATCACACACACACACACACACCCACACACACACACACACACACACACACACACACACACACACACACAGTGGCGGTTTTAGGCACGGGCGACCCGGGGCGGCACTTTTTCATGACACGTGAGGGGCGGCACGAGCACTTAAAAAATAGTAATAATAATCTGGGCCGCGAAGCGCTTTTCTATTTCTATATATCATATCACTGCGTGAGGAATTGGCAAATTGGCGCCCCCTGCAGCTGCAGGCGCACCTGCTCGCTAAGAAGGTGCAGCGCAATCCTGGGTGACAGGGGGAAAGAGAGAGGGGGCGGCGGGCAGTTCAGCTCTGGGTCTCCTAATAAACATTATAATTACCCTATACTTTTTGTTTTTCTGAATTGTGTGAAATGGCTTATAAAAATAGGTAATACAGAACGATTATGTGGTCACCAAGGGCAAGGTTAATTGGTGGAAGGAGACCACTAACTGCATCAATTTATCCAACTGGTGAAGGTAATAGTGAGCAGAGTAGATAGATAGTCAGATAGATACTTTATTCATCCTGAGGGAAATGTAATACATCTTTAACAGAGTAGTCTATTACATTATCGATAAAGCTATTGAAGGATGCTCGAGTGGACAAGGTAAAAATGTGTTTTATTTTCTCAAGTGTAGCTTAACCAATATTCCTATTACTGTAAGGCAACCAGCTTAATGTTGAGCACCAACTGAGTTGTTTGCTAGCTAGCGTTAGCTAGCTGATTTGACCATAGGGTATGAACATGTTCATTCATCTGACACTAGGGCTAATCCCGCTAGCCACAACTAACATAATGTAACAGCATACAGAGTACTAGTATAATCTTAATAATTAGCAGGTCGATAGCTAGCTGGTTAGACCACAGATTTCCTTTTGACACCACTAGACTAGCAAGCGTTAGCGAAATCCCATTAGCCACTATTAGCTAACTCAAATAACTATAATGCATGTTGAGTGCTTGCACAACATAACTTGCAAAGAGCTGGTGTTAGCTAACATTAATGCACATGATGTGTGCATGATCTAAAGTGTGTTATTTAAATGCTCTATTGAAAGAGTTGTGCAATTGAAAAGCATACAGAGTACTAGTATAATCTTAATAATTAACAGGTCGATAGCTAGCTGGTTAGACCATAGATTTCCTTTTGACACCACTAGACTAGCAAGCGTTGCACTTGCACAACATAACTTGCAGATGGCTGGTTAGCTAACATTAATGTAAATTATGTGTGCAATAATTCCTCTTAAGTGTGTTATTCAAATGTTCTATTGAAGGATTTGTGCAATTGATACATTTCATTTTTTCTTTCACTTATATTGTTATAATTGGAAAAAGTAAGATTTTTTTTTTCGGGGGGGGGGGGGGGGCGCTCGGAGGGGATATCGCCCGGGGCGTAATTCCATGCAGAACCGCCACTGCACACACACACACACACTAACGGAAGCAAAAAAGGTTTAAATTAAGTGACGATCCCTCAAATGTCGCGTCTCCCGCAAACCTGCAAGCTATGAGTCAGCTGTCAGTATTGGAAGAAGCCTTAACGTCTCGAAGATGAAACTGCCTGGGTAATTTTGTTTCGTTAGGCTATTAGTTATATTTTAAAACAGCCATTGTAGCCTACCACTCGTGGAATAAGGAATTTCAAAGAGATGATGGAGTGATTTGACTCAGAAGTGACATTGGGCATTGGCAGCGCAGATGTTCAGAACAAGTTAAACTTCTAGCTCAGTAACATCAACAGCTAAGAAAGAAGGTAAGAAAAATAGTCGGAAAACTTTGATTTGCAAGGGAAGCAGGCAAGTGTTGGGGTTGTTACAGTATATAGCCTACAATGTGGTGAAATTTCGGAATTAATTGGCTCCAGTGGCGTTTCCTAAATATGCTTTCTTTCATTTTGCAAAAAACAGTAGGCTATATTACCATATTAAAATGGTGTACCAACATGCGTTTTATTACTGATAAAAAAATTGTAGGCCTACTAGCCTATTGGATCAGTCTCCTTTCAAGAACAGGCAAGAACTTTCTAGCCTCTAACTTTCTAGCCTCCTGTCACCGTCTCCCCCCAGTCACGCACCGACTCCCCCATGACACATCGCCCTGATTTGACACGCCCTTTTCTGAGCCGAACGAACGTGGTAAACCACCTCTCTCGAAAGGCTCAGACGATCGGCGGAAAAACGAACAGTTCACATCTAGACCCCTTATACATGAGGCAATTGTAACACGTTCGCGAGTTTCTATCGGTGCAGACGCGATGTAACAGCTTTACATTGACGCATGTATAAGGGGCTTGACGCATGTATAAGGGGCTTATGTTTCCATAATTATGCTGATGACACGCAACTGAACATTTCTGCTGAACCAAATGATGCTGCACCTATAAACTCCATTACTAACTGTCTTTAGTCGATAAATAAGTGGATGAACGATAATTTCTTAAAGTTAAACGAGGACTAAAGTGAGATCCTACTAGTCGGCCCTAAAACAAAAAGAGAAATGCTGTTTAATAATCTGGGGAAATTAACTCCCTGGATTAAATCTGAGGTTACAGGTTTTGGTGTTATTTTAGATTCAGATATAAGCTTCAAGTCTCACATTAACAAGGTGACGAAAACATAATTTTTCCACCTTAAAAACATAGCTAAAGTCCTGCCATTTATAAAGAAAAAAGATGCTGAAAAACTGATTCATGCCTTTATTTCAAGCCGGCTTGATTATTGTAATGCAATTCTTACTGGCCTCCCGTAAAAAAACAACTGAGAGAATTCAGCTCATTCAAAACTCAGCAGCTCGGCTGTTAACCAGAACCAAGAGGAGAGAGCACATTAGCCCAGTTTTAGCTGCTCTGTACTGGCTTCCAGTAACCTTTAGAATTTACTTTAAAGTCCTTCTTCTTACATACAAAGCCCTTAATGGGCTCGGATGAAGTTACACTGCGAACTCCCTAGATAGTGCCACTGCTAGCCATTTTGGTGCCCTAAGCATAACTCCTTTATGATGCCCCCCCCCCCCCCCCAACAATAATGGAAATCGCAAGGTTACTTCGCTACTGTACTTAAGAACATTTTAAGTATCTGTACTTTACTTAAGTAGAAATAATAGTGCATACTTTTAACTTTTACTCCATTACATTTTGCAGCTATTATCTATACTTGTACTCCGCTACATTTCTACAATATGTATCGTTACTCGTTACATTTTTTTAACACAGTTTCGCCAAAATGTTGCCTACACAAAAATATGGATTGCGTTGCTGTTTTGGAAGTTTAAACCAATCAGGTGGTTCTATCAGCTCCGATGATAGCAGAGTGCGTATTTGGCAGCAGCACCAGTGGTAACCTTGCCTGTTCTACTTAAACAACAACAGACAGCCTGACTAACTGCCTATTCAACATGGATCCAGAGTCAGCCTCAACTGAGCCCTGATGTGATCCACCCTTGGCCCTATTTAAAAATATATGTTCAAGTTCAAAGGCCCCGAGAATGACTCGTGGAGGTTTCAATGAGTTTCCTGTCTCCCTCAAAAAAAGGAGTTGCGAGCCTTCGAGATTTCGCCTTCAAATTTAAAGTAGCATATCGAGGTTAGCAGAGTGCCTGCTATGCTATGTTAATGTCCCTGACTTTTGAATATTCATTTGGTTACTGACATGATATTATACTGTTATCTAGCGAAATGCATGTTGACATACAGCAATAGCATCAAAATAACATGATTGTATCTTTGTTATATATTTAATGTAGTGGTAAGATAAAGCTGGTAGGTTAGCTATGTCAAGCTAGCTTGCCTTGTTCTGTCCAGTTTTACAATTACATTTGTTTTTCACGTTCCATGTTTCCATTTTTTACACGTTTACAATTAAATAAAAGATTTAAAGATATAACATGTTGTCTTTATGGGTTTGGCTTAATGGTATTATCTTTGCAGATAATTTGAAAGATAGAGTGTGAACAGTATTACAGACTGTAGGCACAATAAGTACACCAACTTTCCCAATAAACAAATGTTGTCACCATACTGTACAGCACTGTGTCTGCTGTGGAATCCTACAGGTTTCTGGGTTCCACAATCCCCCAGAACCTGAAGTGGGAGCCAAACATCAGAACAGTCATCAAAAAGGCCCAGTCTGTTCTCTGCACATCGATCACTGTCTGGTTTGGATCGGCCTCTAAACTGGACAGGAACAGACTACAACGGACAGTCAGGTCAGCAGAAATGATTATTGGTGCCGACCTGCCCATCCAGGACCTGTACACCTCTAGGGCCAGGAAACGGGCAGGGAAAATAACTGCAGACCCCTCACACCCTGGACATAATCTGTTCCAGCTCCTCCCCTCTGGCAGGCGCGTTCCCTGCACACCAGAACCACCAAACACAGGAACAGTTTTCCCCCCCTTGCCGTCACTCTAATGAACAGTTAACAATTTATTATGTTTTGTTTATATATTATCTCTCCAGGGACATATATTATATTTATTTATTTGATCCTAAACTGTTGTGATATACTGCATATTTTCAGTTTAAGTACATTGAGAGCAACTCAACATCAGAAAAAATTCCTTGTATATGAAATTATACTTGGCCAATAAACATGATTCTGATTCTGATATAAATACAGTTAGGCTATATTATTATTGCTAGTATAATTCATACTGTGAAAGGTACGTATTTTTCATGGTGACATCATGTCACTACAAGCGCCATGACGGTTCTATGTTGTAATGGTTAGCACTCAGGACTCTGAATCCTGCGAACCGAGTTCCGAGCACATGAGGTATAATGAAAACTAACCTGAAACTAAATCACATGTTTGAGCATTTCTATGTGTGTTATTTCAAGACTTGAAGAATATCTGTTTTAGAAATAGTAAAATTCTCTTTGGAAGATGATAGTCCAACCATAAGCCATAAGAAATGGCATTAAACCTCTGAACTTTCAACATCTGTGAAGAATGTTCAACATCGTTTGGTCCTTACGTGCAAACTGAGAAGAACAGGAACGGCCAATGCTTTGAAAGCATCGTAATTTTTATAGAGACGTCATGTCACCTCAAGCCTCACTACGGTTCTATGGTGTAATGGTTAGCACTCAGGACTCTGAATCCTGCGATCCGAGTTCAAATCTCGGTAGGACCTAGGCTTTTGAGTTAAGTACGACATGTAGGCCTTCTCAGTGCTCCACACCGCCTTCCAATTTGCATAGACACGAATGTCCCACAACGTTTGATCCTTACGTGCGAGTTGAGAAGAACAGCAACAGTCTGCAGCATTGGTCTATGTATCTGGCTGTCTAAAAATGTCATCCCTACACTTGAACACAAATAAAACAGTCTATGTTCTTCAAAATCATCAAATGCACAGCCCCCTGATACCTTAATTGAAGGAGAAAAGCTCACAGCTGTATCTGATAATAAATATCTGGGGATCATTTAAGATTCCAATAACATTTTTAAAAAAAATGTCAAAAAGGTGACCCATACCATGTAATTTAACTTGGCTTATTTTATTAAATATATTATTTAATTTCATGATGACGTCATGTCCCTTTTTCACAACGGTTCTATGGTGTAATGGTTAGCACTCAGGACTCTGAATCCTGCGATCCGAGTTCAAATCTCGGTAGGACCTGGACTTTTGAGTTAAGTGCAAAATGTACTTAGTGCTCAACACCTCCTTCCAACATGGATCGACACGAATGTTACAGAACATGGCATGTGGTAAGGCTCTGTTGATAACAGTTGTGTTTTCCCTAGTTTACAGTATGTATGTTGCCAATGATTGTCAAGTAAAATGTATTTGTAAAGCCCATTTAAAAACAGCTCACGCTGACCAAAGTGCTGTTCAATTAAATCACAATAAAATATCAAAACAAATAGAAAAACATAAACAAAACAACTGATCACCATAAAAAAACATTAAATAAAAATAAAATAGAAAAACAGGAGCAACACACTCAACTTAGCATCTTTATACACATTTTGTAACTGCAATGCTCTTTGCATGGCAACCTACCGCATAGCCTTTCGGTATTAAGTGTGACTTCAAGCTAACATTCACCAAAAACAATAAGTTGGATTTCTTCTTTACCCAACCCAAGTAAACAAATCATCTCTTAAATGCCATTTCTCAACCGGCACGGCAGTAAACATCGTATTTTGTCCAAACGTTCAGTGTGCCATGTGATCAGAACAAACAGATTCTACAGAAATATTTAAAGACTTATAGCTAAGATTTTTCCAGAACAATATCCGGAAGCGAAGATAAAAAAAAAGGATGGATTGTTAGAGTTGCGCGCACAGATACACAGCACTGGAAATAACGTATTTCCTGTTTAATTTATTTTATTGGAATATTCTAATTATAAAATCTGTCCTGTTTGAGATTTAAAGTAAAGATAAATAAGTATTTATAGCCTATATTCTAAATATATAAACTCTGCCATATCAATTTTAGTGCATCGTTAAAATTAAAAGATATTTCACTGATATAATGGCAGTTGGTATAGTTTTCTTATTTTCAAATCCAAACACTGAAAGTAATTTTTGTATAATACATTTTTCACTAATATTTCTGCTTATGGCAGAAGGCCAAGTGCTGCACATGACTGACAATCGGACCATTTCATCTCAATATTGTGTGTTTTATATCAATTATACCTGTGTGTATAATTGTGTATAAGCCCGATCAACACGCATTACAGTAGATGCACATGTTCCCCAGATCAGAAGTGTGCTCCCTGGATATTTAACCCGTGACCTTTGTGTTGTTAGCACCCTACTCTACCAGTTGAACTACGACCTGTAAAAAGAAACATTTAGTCTGTAATATGGCCTAATCCATGTGCAAGACAACTGAAACTCTATGGCTGCCACTGCAAGAGCACCAGTAGATGGGGCTCACGCTCTTTTCAGGATAACAGTAGTGTGTTTGCAGCACCGCCTTTGCAGTTAGATAACAATGAATTTCTGTCTAAATAAGATATGATCAGCACCATCAATCAATGGGCCTGGCTGTGATACTGCTGTGAATGGCGTTTGGAGTTTTTGCTTACACAAACATTTTACACAAACAAGCTTGCCTAGTTTCATTGAGATAGTTTTGAGATCAGGATGTCTTTGTTTTGACAGCAGCAGTTAATTAGTGGAATAAACAGAACAGTAGATTAGAAAACTCATCTCATGTTTATAATAATTTCTTTGCTTAATAAATGATGTACAATTTAATAGAAACTAGCTGTTTGTGAGGAAGATGTTTTCATAATCTTAATAATTCACTAATTTCTTTAGGCATATCATTATAGGGTACTAGTAAGAGGAGGACCGTTCTCATATAACACAATTGTTTACACGCAGTTAAAAAATGATTCTTCCCAGTACAAAGTAGTAAGATACAAAAAAAAACCTTAAGACAGCATGAAAACCTTCTATGTGACTCAGTAATAAGTCTTTTTAACAGATTGGATTTGATTAGATTATATAAAATATTAGATTCTTTAAAGACATACTAAACATCAAGAGTCAACACACACACAAAACGATTGGGCCACTTTAGTCTTGTCACCAGGGTCACCATTTTAACTTTTAAACTTTTCATTTAGAATGTTGATGTTTTGTAATTACACAAAGAAGTCAAGGTCATGTGTATGTTGTTTATTGATGGAAACTGACCATTCACAAGGACCAGTCTCACCCAGTGTTGAGCACTTAAACTGAATTTCTTGGCACTTCTGGAGGGACTACCTGGCTTTCACTCCAATCCAAGAAAACGGCAGGATACACCTTCACAGAATAGCAGGACAGCACAGATGCTCTTAGGAAGAACAAGCAGCATGACATCTTTGGTGAAGAGATAAAGCAGGAGTAGACAGCCTCTTCTAGAGAGGACACCTGGGCTCTCTATCGCCCCCTGTAGGTACTGTAGGAGAACCGGCTTAGAAGCAGGGGGAGGTGAATATGCTGGTCTAGGTTTGTTATGGTGAAGACAAGCTGAGGGCAGAAAAATACAGTTTTAATGATGATTCTAGAAATGTATCAAGAATGTTAGACCCAATGAGAAAACTACTAAAGTGCATTTAGTTGCATGTTTACCTTTAAAGGCAACAGTATACTATTGATTTACCCCGTCACATACCCAACACCCAACAAGCCTAACCTCAACATAGGGATAGAAGCAGGTCTGGCCCAAATTCTCCCAGTACTGTCCAGTCTCAAAGCGCAATTTATACATGCCCAGGGAAAAGGCTTCACTGCCGATCAGCTCGGCACAACGGCCCTCTTCATCCGTTGTTCTAAAGGGGAATGGATCCATAATGGAAAGTCATACATCTCAATTCAATTATGAATGTCAGCAGAGTCCGTGACGGTGATAATGTTCTGGCGCAGTTGGGTGTTCCTCTGATTGATTGTTACTGTGGCGTTGGAGACGGCTCCAGCAACCCCCCTTAATAATTACACGAATGTATAATCGACCTACCGAGAAGCAGCTGTTAATGCCCGAGCCCACGCATGGCATGAGTCAATTCTATTGTGTGTAATTCAATTCTATTGTAGTCTGTTTAACCTCATTCAAAAATATAACCACAGTGTTTGATAATATTAGTTAATGACAAATAAACTTTAAAACCTGCACTACGGCCTACCCGACAGTCAGAAGGTTCCAGATCATCATATGTGTATTCAGCCTGTGTAGACTGAGAGCCATGCGTGATGCTGGGACACCGTCTGCAGTGTTCAGTACGTGTGTGGTGATGGAGCTGTTGTCCTTGGATGGATCCATTTCTGCAAAGAGGTGGCGCAGAGAAGAAGTAACCATAAAGTATATGTGTCACCAAAGTACCAAATTTTGTCACACGCAACTTTATATATTCATTGATAGTGCTATCCATTGAACCCCCTGCTGAAAGATCCAAAGACCAGCAACTGCTGATTTGCTTAAGTATCATGTTATTTGCTGGCTAATGAAGTTATATTTTAGAAGACTGATAGAAATGATTTGCCCAGCGTTGTTGTTGTATATTTAACATGTTTGTATTAGTTCCTGCATTCTGCTCACCAGCATGTCCTGATGGATTAATACTGAGAACTGATTTTTGTTTTCATCAGGGTGTTCAGAGTGAGATGTTTAGAGCACGTTATGAAAAACACACCAAGTTATGTCAATGTCACCCTTGCTCTGTTTCAAGAGCAGTGCAGGCTACATGTATTGGGAGCACCTTGTGAGCCATCTGTGATAGATACAGCCACACACTGACTTGACAAGTACGTTTGCTTAACAATAAATGTATTTACATAATAAACAGTTCAAACAGGAGGAGGTCTTTCTAGAGAGAAAGAGAGAAAGAGAGGATACAATTTAGGAGGGATACTGGCAAGGAAGTATTACATAAAGGAAATATGGATGAATGATAGCAGGGTTGGCTGTAGAGCATTTAACCGAACCTGAATCTCCTGAACTTAAGAATCTCCCACTAGGGAAGGCCCTTCTATCTATCTATCTATCTCCTCTTTTAATTTTCCTTCCCTCTCTTTGGAAGGCCCTTCCCTCTTCTCTCCCTGTCTGTCATATTTAGACGCACACCAACTTTTGTGATATTTCATCCATAGGGGGCGATACAACGGACACATTTTTTTCCATAAGGAGGTGCTACTACAACTTACACGTTTCATCCATATGAAGTGCTACAACTGACACCTTACATGTGCGCTACAACTGTCACATTTCATCCGTACACTGTAAAATGTTACCAGAGTTTTACAATATTTTACTGATATATTTCACAATAAATCATCGTAATGTTACTTTACAGGCTTTACCTGTAATAATCACAATGTCATGTTGTAATGTAGACTTTACTGTGAAATCAATGTAGACACAGTAAGTTACTGTGAAAAAAAACGATACCGGGATTTCACAGCAGTGTATAGGGTTATTTTACAGTAAAATACTCTATTCAAATCATCCTTTGAGATAACCCAATACATTACTGTAAATTTGAATTGCACTTGAACTACGCTGTATTCTGGGCTCAAGAAGAGACAGTTGGATCCACGGTGACTACAGACGCAGGCAGCACATGATAGAAGAGCGCGAAGGTGGATACACTACAGCACATGAGCTAGATAGAAGATAAAGGTAAGGTTGACAGAGAGCTTGTCACAACTCTATAGACCCTTTCGCCGTTGGTAAACAATGCTCAGCGTTCTAGGTTAAGAAATGGCTTAAATTCATACCTGCGTTCGCTTTATCCTAATGATCTCGGAAGTTACGTTAATAAATTGACATTAAGTTATGGAATCCAACTTCCCGATCCATATTCGATCACGGATTGGATAGTTGACCCATCAAAATGGACAGATATTCATACATACTTAATAGAAAAACCCAGTCTTTACACAAAAGATACATGATTACGATCATTCAAGTCACTCGATGCCTATAACTACGTTGTCTGCGGGCATGTCCACTCCAGGATATTAAGTACTGCGACCTCAATGATGATTTCTGCGTCCTAAAATCTAAGGTGCTACCAAGCCAATGACAAGGAACAAAGACAATAATGTATAAACCATGTGTTTTTCATCAACAAATCCACCAACGCTACCGCTTCACGTTTAATTGCACATGCATGGCAAGGTAAGTCGACCTTATCATAAACGTTTCATCGTCAAGGTTTACGTGTAGGAACTACATAACCATTGCAACCAGGAGACACAACTGTAATGTTAGCGAATGAGGGGTGAGAGAGAAGCCCCCCGCTAATATTTACACTCTTTTAAGTCTCCTGTAGGCCTAGGCTACGTCCAAGCCCAAACCTATTCTTGAGGTTTCAAACATTTTCCAGGCTATTTGGCATCTAACACTAAAAGCCTTGTAACTCTTATTTATGGTACAATACAACTTATATTTGTTATGATAGCCACATTTAGTATACTCGTTTTTGTCTTATACCATTTTTTTTATCTGACATTGCAGGCTATAGGGTCTTGTTGCAGCCATGCAGCAGCAGTGCTGTTAAAGATTGAGCTCTAGGATGGGGAGGACAGAGAGGGCATCTTGTACATCAGGAGCATGTAAAACAACACAAGCCTGCATACAGTGTGAAAAGCCAGACTATGGTAAAATGATTCACTGTGTCCAATGTGACAGCCACTTCCACTACGGCTGTGTGCAAATTTAAAGAAAGCAGTGAAAGAGGTAAAAAAGCATGAGTTTAAGACAAGGTTCAAATAGTTTTAATTTAATAAAGACAGTATAGTACATAGTCATTTATTTGTCTGAATATCATTTGTGGATTACATTTATCAGCAAACACAGTACATTTTATATCATTTGGAAACAACAGACTTGCAGAGATTTGTGAGGGCACCACACACATTCACTATATCATCTAGGAGGTCAACTTGTGACACTGGAATGACCGATTGTAAGATTTTTAAATTCTTCCACCGGCCAATAACTCTTTCTATGTGAATTCTTACAAGTGAAAGTTGTCTTGATGTGTCAACCTCATTAGCTGGTAGTTGTCTTTTTCCTTCGGTGAAATTTGGAATAAGCAGGGTGGCACCATACGCGGCAAGCTCTTCTCTAATTAAAAAGCCCCTATCAGCTAAAATGTCATCTGTAGGCTCCAAAAGATCTAAAAATCCCATTGATTGGTAATCTGCTTGTCTGACACCCGGCCACCCGAACCTGGGGATAGAAAGGATATGGCCCTGGCGGGTGTAATGCCAACTAAATACTTAACTGTATTGTGGTGTTTATATGTAGACCATGTCTGGGCCTGGGCAGTCAAGTTACTAGGTCTGTCAATAAAAATCTCTGTGCACTTTTGGGCATGTTCTTTAAAACAACAGTCTGACTTGGCCACTTTATAAGTGGTTTCAACACTTTAGCCATAGAAGGTAACCAGGTTCTCAAAATGCATGATATTGTGCTGTTCGATACTTTAAACCTAAATGCTATGTCAGTGTTAGTGAGACCCAATCTAAGTTACATAAGCACAATCAGTAGGTGATCTCCCAGGGTACGTATTTCAGTAAACTTTTCTACATTGCCTTTTAGTTTTTTCAATAACCAGTCAAAGATTATAGTAGTTATTCCTGTGAGAAAAAGAAACTGTACACTGTTATATCTGACTGAGTGGTAAGAATACTTGTTGTTCTGAAGCTCTTCTATTAGCTTCTTGTTTTCATTTAGGATTTCACCAAACTCTTGGTGCAGGCTCACATATTCAACCTGAATCTGTTCATACATGTGCCTTAGATTGTCGTAATCTTTCTTTGGGCACATGGCATCCTCTTCCAATGGGGCTCATCTTTAACTGTAAGACATTAATGTGAAGACAGGAATTATAAGTTTTACTGACAACACATGTAAAACACAAATAATGAGTAGCACAAGTACATTTGACACCAGGGCAAAGATCTGTAGTCAATAGGGAAGGTGATTTAACAGATCTCTCAGATAGCAGATTATTCCTTTGAAAATCTGTAAGATTAGATTGCACATAATAGAGGTAACTACTGACTGCCATTTCTCTCAAAGCTTGCAATACAGAGCAGGCGATGTTACCTTGGATAGCTAGCTTTGATGCCATAAGTTAACATCACCTGCTCTAGGTTGCAGGCACTGTTGGCTGCTAACTTATCAAGAGCAAACACGCCTTACCTCTCCAATTTAGCTTCAGGTCTCTGGCGAAGGGACAATGTCGGGGCTTTCGTAGTTAATTGAGGCTTCTCCTAAGAGTAAATTAAGCACAGACTCAACCCACGATCATTGTATGCATTGTATCATTGTATGAAATGAATAGATGAATGTACTATGAACTAGCTAACATTAACGGTTAGCTAACGTTAATGGTTAGATATCGTTAACGTTAAGTTAACCTAAAATTGCAAGGCTAATATAAGTTAGATATGGATAACATTAGCTATCTAGGGAGCTGTTTTGGCCAACTCAGTTATCTCAGATTTAACTAACACAATTTCAAGTCAGCTAACATAAACAAAGTTCACTTACCGGCAGGGGCGGATTTAGAGGCGGGGCCAGGGGGGCCGAGGCCCCTCCTCTAATTTGATTGGCCCCTGATTGGCCCCTGTTCTGCCAATCACCTGGCGAGAAAACCAAGCGGAAAACCAAGCGGAGAATTAAATGATCACTGCTGCAGTTCCACCTCTAAACTGTTGGTGGCAGTGCGCCGGTTGCGTCAATACAAGTGAATAGAAGAAGAAGCGTTCTGTTCCTGCCGGTTGCTGCGTAGCGCAGCATTTTGTGCACGTGCTGTTTTCATGACGAATGCAGCATATAACTCACTCTGGTTGGTTAAAAATACACATGGGGTGGGTCTTAAGGCTTTGGTGACCACCAAAACGAACTTTGGTTGGCTGAAAATCACGTCAATCAATCAGATAGCCACGCGATATTCTGTGTTTGTTTTCAGTGAATCTCAAATGGTGCACTTCATCAGACATATCGTAGTAGACAGATGAATGGCGAGGTAAGAGAAACAAAATTAAAGTGCATGGTATTTTGAAAGAGGTCGATCATCACCAATAGGCTAATATCATTAGATATGGGCTTGCATTTTCATTAAGCAGGAAAAATTAACCTTCGACATGCAGGGATAGCCTGCTACTGTGTCAACTCGCAAGCGCAAGTTAAAAAGAACAATGCTGCTAATTCTAAATTATTTAGCAAGTAGTCTATGCGATCTCCGAATCACATTTCTCATTCCTAGCTGGATGAATTTCAAACTTATGTGTATCTATGAATTGCAGTGCATTGCCTAGGCTATTTATTTGTGTACAATGCTCGTCTGAGTCACTTGGGTGTGCTAAGCGTTGAGTCTCGACGGGCCAAGTCATTGGACTTGAATTAATTTGTCAGGCGTTTTAGCGCAAAGCATGGCAATCGGAGAATTCTTCTTTTCTGAAGAGAGAGAGAGAGGTCTATACATGCTTTTTGCCACCTTGTTAGGACTAGCGACTATAAACAAAGCTTAGAAGGAGAAGCTGGTGTGTGTGTGTGTGTGTGTGTGTGTGTGTGAGAGAGAATATGTTGTTGTATATAGGCCTACAGTTAAAAGCTGTTGCTATCTTTTATGTTTTATGTGCCCTTTATGCACACTGAATTAAAACATATATATTACAATTACTGATTCATGATTTTTTATTTCAGTTTCAAAAGGGATACTGAGTTATTCATTGTTGCTTTTGGATAGTTGACTAGAAGTAGATGTTCTTTACTGTCAGTATGTGTGTATTGCCTTGTCATCACTGGATATCAGATGGTGATGACACTGTTGGCCCCTGAAGGTTACATTTGGCCCCATTGTGGCCCCTGCTTCAGAAAAATCCTAGAACCGCCACTGCTTACCGGGTATAAAATGTGACCCACATATGCGTGCATTTTTAATGATGTCTTCAGTCCAGTCCACTCGTTTTATAGCTTGAAGCCACAATCTACGCCTGTTTGCATTAAACAGTCTTTTCCCCGAAGGAATGCGGTAGAAATTGAGACCTTTTTTTTAGTTGACCTGTTTTGGCATCCCACAACACAACAAGATGGCATTTTTTTTAACGAAGAAACCGAGACGAAGAAATCCTTCGCTTTATCTCTCCAAAATCCTCTTGCACTGTCACTAACTATGGCTAAAATTGCCGCTTTTTTGCCTCCAGAATGTGTGCGCTTAACGTTTATGACGTAGGTCATAAAGGGGATTATAATAATAACGTTTTAATAACGTTCGTTGTCTGGGTTAGTAAATTAACGATCTTTTGGATCAAGGTCAGGTCACTTAAAGAACCACTTTTTGAGAAATTCCAAAAGCTGTTTTCTCCGTGAAGCTTTGCCTCACAGAGAAGAAACTTATCTTTGTAAAATTCTAATTGTGAGTTTCCATTTAAGGTTAATGGTCTCCACATGTCAATTTTAGTCATAGTGTGTTAGTTATTTGACGGAGAATACTCGAATTAGCGTGAAAGTTAAAGGAAGCTAACGTTAGCCTCCAGCTGCAGCAACCAGCTAAGTAATTTTAAACAATTTTTCCCCGCGAAGATTTTCCTCACAGACAAGTAATGTATAGTTGTTTTGGATGTGTAGTTGTTTTGGAAAGCTTAAATGATGTGTTCTCATTTAATGCTGTCCACATGTCCAGGTATAGAGTGTGTAATTCGACTGAGAATACACAAATAAGCGTGACAGTTATAGTAAGCTAACGTTAGCCTCCAGCTAAGTAATTTTAAAGCCATTTTCCCCGCCGAGATTTTCCTCACAGACAAGTAATGTATAGTTGTTTTGGAAAGCTCAAATGATGTGTTCTCAATTAATATTCTCCACGTGTCCAGGTATAGAGTGTGTTATTCGACTGAGAATACACAAATTAGCGTGAAAGTTAAAGTAAACGTTAGCCTCCAGATGCAGCAACTAGGCTATGTCATTTCAAAGGAGCTAATTTTAGCCTCCTGATTTGCGTTGCTTATATCAATCTTGCTTGGCTTTCAATACTAACTTATTTGGTGCATGTGCCTTGGATAAACAATGCCAAATTAAATCTGTAAAACTGAAAGTTGTCTTTGCTTATTGTTTACAGGTGCTTCTTGGGCATCAACCCAGAGCAAGGCTCGAAGAAGAGGCGTGGAGGGATAAATGCAAATGTCAGCACACTCCAGAGAAAGCTTGTCGACTTCGAGTGGTCATTGTACATTTTTAATTGTTTTTGCATTTTTTTTTTTTTTGTAATTGCATTTAATTTTTGTTTATATATGTTCCGAAGTTTTGTTTATATTTTATATGGTTTGAAGACAGACAGAGTTATTTAGGAGAGTCTACGTTCTGGAGTGTTGTGTGTAATTTGACGTGTTTTAAACTTTTTTCGTTGTGTATTAGGATATTGATTAATGAATTTGACGTGTTTTTAACTTTTGCTTTTTGTATTTGGGTTTTTTAGTTCTAGGGTTAGGGTATTGAGTAATGAATTTGACATGTTTCAAACCTTCAGTAATTGTTATGTAATTGGGTATTGATTTTTTTTGCGTGTTTTTAAACCTTTTTTATTGTAATGTATTTAGGTATTGAATAATAAATATGACGTGTTTTAAACCTTCATGAATTTGTATGTATTTGGGTATTGAGTAATGAATTTAAAAAGTTAAAATTAGTATTGTCTTTGTTCTTGCTTTGACTTTTAATTTAGCAAATCCAAAGCACATTTGTGTGGTAAAATCAGTTAACAAGTCAAATGTGCAGTACTTAAATTGTAAATGTACAGTATAATGTACTAGTTGCATAACTTAAGTTTTACAGTAAAAATACTGTAAATTATATACAGCAAGACGATGTAATTCCACAGCTACATACTGCCAAATCACAGTAATCCAATGGCATTAAACTGTGAAATTACAATATACTGCTGTAGTTGCATTGCATTTTACTGTGAAATTTTTACAGTTCATTACTGTAAAACATGTACAGTACATTACTGTGAAATATTTACAATAAATTACTGTAAAATTACCGTGAAATGAATGCAATTAGGAACCAGTAATTTACTGTAAAATTACCGTGAAATATTTTACAGTGTAGGGGTACTACAACTGACACGTCAACGAAATTGGCTATGCTTATGCTTGACTACATTAGCTTGCATCTCCTGAAGTCCAATTTGGCTTACTCAACACAATGGCCACCAACACCCAATCAAAACTTGGCAGCCAATACATGCCTGTGTGAATCATAGACATGTATAGATAGACACCGCCTCCACTGCTTCAGCCCGTTGCCTCGGCAAAACGCGTCGCCGCCATTTTGGGAAAGGAGCTCTCTGCCGTCAGAGGTCTGTCAGACGTGTCAAACAAGCGCAAGTTGCCAGGAGCTGCTGTTTTTCTGGATAAAAATCACGATAACCTTTTACATTTCGCAACCAATTTCATGGAGTATTCAAAGGTTTATGCTCTACGTGAAGTGTGTGAAAAAGATTTGCCTCTACGTTACTTTGAATCTCGCTAGTCAAATCGCCAGTCATACATGTGCATGGGTCTATGATAAACGTTCACTTTTCTTTCAAAACTCGTGCATTTTGAAAATACTGAGAAGATCTATAAAGTATCGAAATAGTGCTTCTTTAGTTACTAGTATTGACCATCATTAAGAGAAAGAGCATACATCAAATAGTGAGAAACTGGCAGTCAGTGTGTTTTTCATAGTTTAATTCCTTTTCAAGTATGTGCATTAAGAAACCTTGAACAGTGCAATTGGCAATACACAGTTATTTCACAATTATATATTGTGTCAATTGCACTGCATAGATCTGAAAATGTTAAGAGCATGATTGTATATTATGTCAAATTGTACAAATGTACATATATATATATATATATATATATATATATATATATATATATATATATATATATATATATATATATATTATAATATGAATATATACTTATACTTAAAATATATTAGATTGTATCACATATTATATATATCATATGTTATTCCATTGCACATTATACTGAGTCATTATATTATATTGTATTATATATATGTTATTTATATTACAGTTCAACTATTGAGATGTGTAGGCTATGTATATATTGAGATGTGTATATTTTTACTGCTATAGAAATATTAGATTTTTTTTGTAGCCTAATGTTGATTTGTGAAATAACTGTGTATTGCCAATTGCACTGTTCAAGGTTTCTTAATGCACATACTTGAAAAGGAACTATTAAACTATGAAAAACACACTGACTGCCAGTTTCTCACTATTTGATGTATGCTCTTTCTCTTAATGATGGTCAATACGTAGTAACTAAAGAAGCACTATTTCGATAGTTTATAGATCTTCTCAGTATTTTCAAAATGCACGAGCGTTTATTATAGACCCATGCACATGTATGACTGGCGATTAAACTAGCGAGATTCAAAGTAACGTAGAGGCAAATCTTTTTCACACACTTCACGTAGAGCATAAACCCTTGAATACTCCATGAAATTGGTTGCGAAATGTAAAAGGTTATCGTGATTTTTATCCAGATAAACCGCAGCTCCTGGCAACTTGCGCTAGTTTGACACGTCTGACAGACCTCTGACGGCAGAGAGCTCCTTTCCCAAAATGGCGGCGACGCGTTTCACCGAGAAGCAGTGGAGGCGGTGTCTACCTATACATGTCTATGGTGTGAATGGCCAAATCTGAATTAAATTGTATAATTCATATTCGTATTTACCTAATTTCAAGCATATCTGCCATAAGAATCTACTATTCTAATTTGACCCCAATGATTGCTGCTTGCAGCTATATTTAAACGTATTATTATGATAGGGTACAACCCTGTCCTGTTATAAATGTCGATACTCTACATATTCTTAACTAATAGTTAACTCAACTAATAATTCTACATTTTACATATACGTGCAAAACCTTGTAAACAAATGCAGTTATACATTGAAGATACATTAAACATTAACTCCTGTTGAAGTTCCGAAAGTTAGTTTAATTTGTTTCAGTCTGTTAGGCCTACTCATTTTCTATGCGTTTTAGGATCACCTTAGATAATGCTGCGTAAATATACGGATCTTAGTCATCGACAGCGCTGTTCTCATTTCATGAAATATTCGAAACCTGCGGAAAAAATACAGCGAGAGGACATGACCTGTGTTCTTCATGAAAGATTGGGGCATATGTAGAAGTGCAGAAGTATGCGTTTCTTTGTTTAAAGGTTAGCCTATCTTTTGAAAGCTGTATGGCCTGTTCACAATTCATACAACGTATTCAATCTGATGGTAGTGTATAATGAAATGAACGCCATTCGTTGCGTGTGTGGAGTTCATTGAAACTTGAACATTGCCCCGAGTCATACTCTATGCTACTTCATGTTGTTTATTTTTTTACAGGTTTAAGCGAATAAGTATACACACGTCTAGATTTACGGAGAAAACCGCTGGCCGTGGTTCTGACTGTATCCAAACTCAGTTAAACTAAAGACTATATGGTTGACCAGAAGTGGCCAAAATCCACGGGTGGACCGATAAATGCTTGCTATCCGAGTTTCCAAGTTTTCTCTCCACCACTGCATTATAATGTGATTTCTTACCAAATTCTTACCTAATATTGAAATGAAGCGCGGTTAATCCCCTCCCCCCCCCCACGTACGATCTCCAGTCGACCGTCCGAGAATCAGAGAAGTCCCTTTGATAGCAGTTGCCGCAACTATTTGACCATATAAAACTCTCGGTCTCGGCTCTTCGTAGTTTTGGTGTGCAGGGTTTTTTGAAAGTCAGGGGAGAGAATGTAGCCGTCAGTCACTGTGCGTTCGCAGTAATGAGCTTGAGTGGTAGTCTTTATTACTATCCGCAAAACTCCATAAGATATGGGGTATACTGGTGTATCTATCCACTCTGCTCGTGCCTATTTATTACCAAATATAAATGTTGTCAATCAGAAGGTGATGTGGATCAGAAGGAGAAGGTGTGCCAAACTGGCCTGAGGGGTCAAAGTGTAGGGTCCACGAAAAAGAGCTGAGGCTATAGAACTCACCAATCGTGGTACAAAAGAAGGAACACACAAAGATATTTAAGTTATGGATTACCTTTAACAATTGTTGTTTTACAGTTTTAAGTACACTGGTATTAGAAGACTCGTGCATTCTAAATGAGACAGAGTAGGTTTTCCCTTGATCTTTTCAGTTAATCTTTGGAGTTGATCATGCGATTATATTGTTTCAAGAATGAAAATGACTTTTTGTTGAGGCATATGTTTGTTTATGAAGTATGAAAGCACCTTTATTAGTCTTTTACAGTCATATACATTCAATCTCATATGATTATAAACTAAATAAATATATTCTAACCAATCACTGTCACCAAACAGCATATAAATTATATCAAGTGCTGTGAAACATATTAATTTAATTTGCATTCTAAAGCTAAGCTGATCAAAGACAAGCATTTTACAATAGCTTTACAACTTTACACAAAGATACATTTTAATTTTGCCCATTTTGTCTTCTGCCCGTGCTGAGAATAAGCCATTGTTGTTGTTTTTGTTGTTGGTGGTGTGTGTGTGTGTCTGTGTGTGTGTGTGTGTGTCTGTGTGTATGTGTGTGTGTGTGTGTGTTTTGTTATGATGGATAACCGAGTTTGTTTTCTCTCAAAGGAAAATCGAAAATGTATTCATATATACCTTTAGACTAATGACAAGTTTGTCACCTTTCGCAAAACAGAAGCATTTTGCCCTTTTGATCTAATCACTTATATATAAGATGGTTTTAAGTTCTCCATCATCAGCATTAACATCTAGTGGGCGTTCAGAAGAAATATAAACAAGCTTCACATAGCTCCCCAACATGATAACATGTCTCTATGTCTAGTGCTGAGATTTGTAGCTCAACTGTTGGCCTGGTTGACATAGTCTACTGAATAACACATTCTTCTTTCAGGAGTAATACCAGGATTTATTTTGTACGGTATAACATTTCTGTTTATTATTTAAATGCTTTTTTAATCAGGTATATTTTCACGAAAATGTAATGCAGTGCATCAGAAAATCAAATAGTGCTGGTGACCAGGGCTGTACAGAGACGTCTCATCCTAAAACTTCCAGACGTCAGTGCAGAGCCTCATATAGTAACTGCTCAGTCATAACCTCCACTGTCACCCTCTCCCCTCCATCTCTCTGCCTCATCTCCGCTAGTGGCTCTTCCTATGGGCTCCACTCGTCTCCATCTGTAGTGAACAAGCACAGAAGAACAGAAGAACAGCTGCTCAGCATCACTGGCTTCCACTGTAGCTCCAGATGTGTTAGTGATGTGAGTGTGTGAGGACTCTAATGGATTATAATGCTTTTATAACATTAATATTTGATACATGTCACATTTAATACAGATTAAAAGAGGAGTAACACTGACAGAATCATATTTTATAATATCTTCACAATCTAGGAATCCTGCACAGTGTTGTGCAAAAAGTAGCAACGATCAGTCCTACGTTGGCTCAGCCATGGAGGGTGGCTTACTGTGTAACAGGAACAGCACTCACACACTCCACACATGAGAAGAGGTGAGTGATTGTAGATACTAGTTTGTGGTGCTGCTTACCTCTCCATCGCCCCTCACATGTACTCGAAGTCGGAGCTGTGGTAGGTCATCTGGAAAAGAGTAAAGGAGAAACTCACCATCAACACACACCATACGGAATGGAGGTACACACGAGAAGCCAGCAAAATGGTTGTTATGGAGAACTATGAAATGTAGAGTGGAAAATGGATATGTTGTAAGAACCCAAAACTGAATGAATTATATAACATCTGCCTCAAAGTTTAGCACCTGGGTTAATGGATACATATTTTTTGGAAAGCTGTAAATTGCTGCAAGGTCATATATTTAGCTCTAGATAATTCTGTCGTCAGTGAATTTGGATGTGCAACCACCCCTGAGTAAACTCCATTCCTCCTGCTGACTACGTGCTAGTAGGTGGCGTTTGTACCGTGGTTGGTCTCTCTTCTCCATTTCAGTTTCCATTCCGTTCTGATTCATGATGTAACAGAGGAATGTATGGCCAAAATCATTTTCTAAAACTGATTGTTCAAATCCTTGATTGTGATTGGCTAAAAGCCGTTGCAAAATCCAGCATTACCTTACAATTTGTAATACCTTTAAGGGTTGCGTGGCAACGATTTATTTAGGAACTATATTTTTTAGTGGCGGAAGAATGATGGTTTATCATTAAACTATTGTTTCTTAAATTGAATTGTCTTTATTTATGAAACCATATCAAATATTTGTAGTAACAGTTTTAGAAAAGCAATAAGCCCAGTGAGTCCGTGGTTTGCGCTGATTTTAGAACAGGTAAGGGGGTTAAATGGCACTCCGCTTCGCGTCGTGCCTAACAACTCCCCTTACCTGGTCTAAAATCAGCGCAAACCACGGCCTCTTGGGGCTTATTGCTTTAAGAACACTTGGCATATTTAAGAGGTTTCAGTTGTTTTTGTTGAATTGGCATTGTCAGGTAGCCTGACGATGTCATACTCATAATACTAGTCAGAATATGAGTCTGATACTGCTCTAAATGCCTCTTCGCTCAATTGGATACCTAGAACCAATCAGAGCAACGTAGTATGACCATCTTATACATTCAACTTTTACCGGATCCCGTAGGAAGGACGGCAAAAACATCTTTTCAATCAACAAAATAATCGCGTTTCTCTGTTCCTCTTTCAAAATGTATGCGCTGTCAATACAGTATCTGTGAGATATGCATGCCTACGTTATACTTATTAGCAATGAGGATAGCTAGCTACTATGTGTTTCAGTGGATTTTTGGTCTAAGCTTTAGCAATAACCTAACAATAATGGTCTAGAGAGCTTCAGTTAAGACCTACTGCAATACTCTGCAACATTCGTGTTGCACATACACAACTAACCGAGTCAATGTAGACATAAAAAAGTTGTGTAGATAGCTTAATTCACATAAAATATTTCCCACTAACAGGCTCCCGAAACGCCGCCATCTTGGTACGATTTCGAATCTACCGTTAATTCAACTCAAGCCATCTGTCAAGCCCTGACGCTTCGGCTCAACCATAATTTCTCCCCAACGGAGCAATGCCAGACCAAACTTCCCAACCTCAAATTTTGTAGGCGGGGCTAAGTTCGGGCTGGCATCCAGGCTAATTAGTGTGCTTGCCCGAAGGGAAGCACAGTATTGTTATCGTCAAGTTTTCTTTATTTATTTATTCTCCCCGTTTTTCTTGCAGCTAACTCCTCCTCGCCCGTTTGAGCTAGAGACGCCATTCAAACACCAAAACGTCCGGCCCGATCCGGTGCAGGTTGCTATGACTTTTCGTGGCGATACTCTTTGCCACTCCTTTTTTATACCTCTTTTTCATCCCCTTTTTCTCTCATTGACTAACATGGGGAAGGTTGAGCCATTGTGACGTCACCCGCTCTATCAGTCGCTCTCCATTTAACTGTAGGAATATTAAGAGACACCCCAGGGCTCTACAGTGCGAGTATTTCACTCGCATAAATAGGTACGTGCAAACTTGAAAAATAATTTACAAGCACAGTGTGCGAGTGACAGACAGTTGTCAATACGGCGCCAAAAAGTGAAGCATTCCATTGATTTCACATGGAAACAAGTGACAGGGTCGCGACTCCAGGGTTTTCGACGGGACCAACAGCAGCAGCAGCATAATCATCATCTGGATTTACTGACATTTTCGGTATATATAAACACATAATATCAATTGGTAACTGGTGTGTTGTATCCTGTTTATGTCTGATACTTTATAAACATTTATGTTTTACGTTAACTTATTACACTAGGCAGCAGTATTGTGAAGTAGAGCTAGAAATGGCTTTGCTAGCTCCCATATTGTAGCTCACACCAGCAACTGCTCAATTTAGGACAGAAAGGAGTTTGGTAAATTAGCTTGTAACTGTCAATGATAACTAGTTATTAGAATATATTAGCCAACGTTAAGTTGACTTCAAAGGGGCAGTCGAGTGTTTAGGTTGTGTCAGCTAGCTTGGAAAGCTAACTAATAATTTTTGATTGAAGCTTCACGTTAGCCTCTGTAAACGTTTAGCTAGCTAACGTTAGCTAACTATGAGGTAGCATATCCCAAGTAACTTGTTGTGACCGATAGCGTGAGTTAACATTAACCCGTGTCCTGGGAGTAATGATTCATGAGAGACCTTGAATCATTAGGTTAACTGAAAAACGTTTGAGGATGTACACACAGCGTAGCTGTTGTACTGTGCTCAGTTTTCGAAAACTAGACTGAAACTAAGAAGGATAACTATGACTAAATGTGACTAAAACTAATATGCACTGAATCTAAAATAGCTGCTGAATCTAAAATAGCTGCCAAAATGAACACTGAGATGTATTAATTTTGGCAGCTATTTTAGATTCAGTCTTAAGACAAAAATGCATATTAGTTTTAGTCATAGTTATCCTTCTTAGTTTCAGAAGAGGTTTTTCATGGTTGCTAGCTCTAATCAGATGTACTATAGGCTTATAAGAGAAGACTAACTTTTTATGCCAACGAACACCAATAACTAGAACTAATTTGACAGACTATAAACCAATGTGATACACGTGCTCTCTAGCTATACAGTAAAAGCAGGGACGTGCAGTCATAGGAGGCAGGGGAGGCAGAGCCTCACCTGTCATTTTGAAAAGTAAAAAAAATTAAATATTAAAAAAATATAATAATCATATATATTTATGTATTATAAAATCGATATTCATATTTCTCTAGTTATCTTGTGTTACGAGTGTCATTTCTGCATGATTCCGATCATTTCGAGCATTTTTATTATCAAAATCGCTGAATTTGAGCATTTCCGGTTCCCAGTGACAGTGATCAGACAGACGTGCCGTGTACTGAGGCAAATGCATTGCTCTCTATGGACAGCTGAACCAGTGCCTCAGTAGGGATTGCGCAATCACTCCAAACTGGGTTTTACGCATGCGTGCGCAAGCGCAGAACCTTTGAGTTGAGCTCAAAATGCATTGAAAAATAATTGCTACTGAGGCAGGCAGTAGCAGGGATTCAGTGAAGGGGGCGAGCATGAGCGCAATTATCGGGTAATAGTCTGACGTTGGACTCCTTCTACACACTTCTACTTGACCTTGACGGCGAAAATGGAAGGTTGTATTGCTAAGCTGAAGCAGCTCTCAAAATTGGACTTGCAGTCCAAACGTGAAATGATTAATAATGGGAGACCAATGGCGGAGCTAAAATGTTTGATTCAAACGACGGGACCGAAGGTATTGACATTGCATTGGAGTGTTTCATGTTTTCCAACGGGACATATTCATGCGGAACACAAACCTCGCTAAAGGCTGCTAGGTGCAGGGAGCTGTCAAGCTAAAAAGGCACCGGATGCCAAAAAGAGCCCGGGTGACGTAATGTTGACTTTCGAACGCCTCTTGAGTGACAGTTTCTATGCCAACGTTAGCATTACGTAATCCTGTCACCACGTAGGCCGGGCGCTTATTAGCTTTAAGTCTCAGAGTCGTTCTGAAAGCCATCAGCTACTTTTTAGTCGCTTAATATTGTGCCTTAACGGACACTACGCACCCGGACACTTTTTAGCTATCAGTCAGAGAGTCTCAAGAGTTGTTCGAAAGCCATCAGGTACTTTTTACACGCTTAATATTGGCTGCCGGTCTTTTGTAAGTAAGCACACATCAACAGGTTTCGCGCGCTAGCATCTATATTGCTAATAGCAATTCCTCCTTTTGTGCGACAATATTAAGCGACTAAAACGTAGCTGATGGCTTTCGAACTACTCTTGAGACTCTCTGACTGATAGCCAAAAAGTGTCGGGGTACATAGTATCCGTTTAGGCACAATATTAAGCGAATAAAAAGTTTTAGCTACACCTGCCTGCTGGTAACCTGTAAGTTAGCAATGTCCGCTAGCATGTCAAAGCTAGCAAGCCCCCGTTGTTCTTTAGTAAAATGTTGTGCAAACAATGCCCTGTTTTGTTCAAATTTAATTGTGGGTGCCGTCAGATATGTCTTAAAATCACAACACATTAAGGACTTTCTTAATTTAAGCACAACAACAGATGAATAGCTTCAAGCTAACAAGATAGCTCGTTACACTAGCACGGGCTAGCTAATGAAATGTGCTTACTTTGATACTATAACCAACTAGCGAATCAACCACTTTCCTACCAAAGTCAAACATCAAGCACATGGTTGTTTTGGTTGGTTTATTGTAGGTCAAATACAAGCAAGCTGGTCTCAGGTAGCAAAGTACAATGCAAGATGCTCTGAGGTAAATCGCGTTAGGCTGACGTATTGGCGTTGGCATAGCAACTGTCACTCAAGAGTCGTTCGAAAGTCAACATTACATCACCCGGGCTCTTTTAGGCATCCGGTGCCTTTTTAGCTTGACAGAGCCGTGAATGGATTAGGAGCTTGCGAGTGCACCAACTTTAAATTATACCGGTCAGTAGAACATTTTGGTATTGTGTGCTATGTCTGTGGTGTTTACCTGTTTGCTTGTTAATACGTTGTGTAAATAAATATGTAAGTGTTTTTTTCTCAACTTCGAATTCAAGTGTCCGAGTTGCATTGTTGGGCAAGCTACTTGATATTTGTAGTGAGCTAAGCTATCAGCTACTCTACAATAAATTCAGCTTCACTACACAGACACTCAAAAAAAAGTAGCAAGCTAAGTTACATAAACCTGTCAAAAGTAGTTTGATACATAAGAAGCTACTTTCAGTTAAACAAACTGCATGCCAAGTCAATGTGCAATTTTAGGGATCAACACAACTGTCAGTCAGATAAAAACGGTTGAATGGATGAAATTCGTGTGTTCGTATGTTTGTGTTGGATGTCATTGACGTTGACAGGAACTTTTTCTTTGGATTACAAAGAAGGCATCTGAAAACATATTTAGTTTCACTCGTCGCACGGACTTTTCACTTTTTAACTTTCATCATCTTCAGCTGTATCTAAATATCAACAGCATTCTAGTTATCCGGTTGTCTAGAATCTGCATATAAACTACCCATTTAAAATTAGGGGAGAATTCATTTGAAATGTATGAGCAGCGTCTGGTGTACTTGAAATGACGATATCTATCTATCTATTTTCACTCGTCTCGCCTAAAGTGATGTACTGCTTATTTTTTGTGTTTAATGGCTGCAGGGAAGCCTGTTATGAATGAACATCAGAAAGGTCCAGGATAAATTAGCTTTCGAGGACGCTACTGCGGTACTTGATCAATAAAAGAGCTTAGCTACTGAAAAGTTACTTGGTTTTGTAAATAGCGACGTAACTGCCAAGCTACTGACAAATGTAGTGACGCTACTGCCCATCACTGCCGAGTTGTGTAAAAGGTTATATTTTCCCTAGACAAATTGAAATGAGCCATATCATTGGTGGGAGGGCTACATACGCTTCCTTTTAACGATTAATATCTTATTTGACACGGTGTAAAAGTTCAATTACCACACCGATTGTACGTTTAGCTGTCGTAAAAGTCAGTTAACTATTGAGCCGCATAACTTCTTGTAATAATAATCGTTTAAAAGTAATAGTATTAGACAATAAAACATAACGTTTTTTCAGTTCTGGTGAGATGACAATTTTTAAACCATAAGCATATATACATGTATGATGTATACATTTTTTTTTTTTTTTAAACAACTAGAGATCGGAATGACGTAATCACTTCCGGTCTCTGTGCCTCACCAGCTGTGAACCTCACCGCACGTCACTGAGTAAAAGTGTTGCTTACGTTTGATACTAGACCTACAGTCTAACTCTAACTGCATTAAGTCTAACATATAGGCCTATCTTACAATAAACTTTAAGTAAAGCTGGCTATGTAACCGCATTCATTCCAATATTGTTGCAGAGATGTTTCCTTTTACCAAGATAGCAATTTCAACAATTCACTTAGCTCAATAAGTCAGTATAACGAAACTCTGAGATACCCTCATATGTCTAAACGTCAGTGGAGCCAAAATATAATGGTTGAGCTTGGTTGCTTGCTAAAATATATTGGAAGAAGGCCCCACTACACTGATTGAGTAGATGTAAATACATGTTAATTCATAGGCACTTGTTCTCTCTGTCACAGAGCAAGCACACTCTCGCAGTTCGTTCACGAAACGCATTCTAGTTGTCAGGTGTGATTGTGGTTAAATTGATGGTGATGATAAAGTCACCATTTGAATGTATGAAGGCCTATCCTTCTAGTTAAGTGATTTGTCACATCAGGGTTTTGTCACTGAGGCCACACCTCAAATTGGAATAAATTCAAAGTCTCTAGAAGTAGTCTTGAAGCACATGTTGCTCTTTGAACATGGCAAAGGTGAAGAAGGAGCTAACGAGTGAGCAACGAGTGAGCAATGAGTGAGCAACGGGTATGCAACGGGTGAGCAACAATTGAGCAACGAGTGAGCAATGGGTTGAATAAAGGCCCTTTTTGATGCTGGCTGGAGTTACCGCCGCATAGCCAAGGACTTGAGATGCAGTCCAAGCACTGTAAAGTACACTGGCCATGATGCCACCAAACATTGAAAATGATGGACTGGCCCTCTCAAAGTCCGGACGTCAACCCAATCAAGCAAGTTGGAAAATAAACTGGACAGATTTATTGTACATTCAAAGGAAAGCCTTTGTCTTGAGTTGCAGAAGGCATGGGATAACATGTAGACGTGCAACATGTTGAAGTTCTCAAGAAATATATTGACACTATGCCAAAGCTGCTGTGCTGTGCTGCTGTAATTGCTACAAAATCTGGACAAACCAAATAAAGTAAAAAGTGGATAAAAACAGTAGGACTCACTTCATCTGGTATTTGTTGTGCTCAGAACAACCATCTGCATGTTTCATGAACATTATGAAATTAAATCATGATTTGGAGGCAAAGGCCAATATTTTCATATCTGTCATGTGTTCTAATCATTTTGGACACCACTGTACAATGCCTGGAAACCAGTCATGTCAGTGAGTTTTGATTGGTTGTAAAATATCTGGTTGGGTTAGAACTGTCGGATGACAGGGGATTAGGAAAAATTGAGGACAGTCTTATCTGGAGTTAAGATAGCTTTAGAGTGTTAATGTTGGCTTTGGTTATTTGGAGAAGGTAAACTTTAGTTTGAGTTTTATAATGCTTTTACAAAGTGTTGTTTGTCAAAGGGTCAATTTGAGCTTAAAAACGGGTTTGTTTATATTCATACTGCAACTGCTATTTGTGAATGTAGGAATTCCTTTCTAAATGTATAGTAGTTATTCTTATTTTGGTTAAATTAATAATACAGGGACCCAATATTTATTGAATTACTTAATAGAAGGACCCAATAGGTATTCTCCCTTACCTCTTCAGTAAGTAAGGGTTTGGGAGAGCTTCGATGAGTTCATCACACCTGGGGATGTCTGGAATTTTACCTGGCTTCCCAACGCTGCAGATCAGGCATTTGGACTGGCTTGTCTTGTTGATAGAAACTGTTCATAGTAAAGCCTTTGAGTTTGCATATCTAGAGCATTTAAGTGTGTGAACATTGTGCTATGTTATATTATCATTATTCTAATCATCTAATCATAATCTTATCATTAAGCCTGGATATGCCAGTGAGAAAGCACTCAGATGAAAGATAAAAAGAGGTATCAGTCCCTCCAATGATGAAGCTTAGACTGCAACACAATCAAACTGTCAAGTCTGAATGGGTAATTCTCTCTTGACTAAGTTTGCCAGAACACAGCAGTTTTCTCATCTTGTAAGCATACAATACAATGGAGAATACAATAAAAGCTGGGCATCTGGCAGTGTCATGCCTAAAGCCAGGCAGTCAGGGACAAGGATTCTGTGCTAACTTCATCAGTGCCTTTCCCCCCCCCCCCCCCCCCCCCCTCTCTCTCTCTCTCGCACACAAACACACACACACACACACACACACACACACACACAGACACACACACACACACACACACACACACACACACACACAAAGAGAAAGCTGGCAGGAAGAGCTAGCCTCTCTGATGCTCTGAACTCATGTCAGTTTGCATGAGGGGGTGGATATAGTCCCTGATGCCTGCCATTCAGTCTGTCTCTGTGTCTACTCATCCTGGCACATATGGAGGGAAAGATACCCAGAGAGTGTATTGAATCGTTTAAATACACCACAATTTTGAGTATTTTTTTTACCTGTTTCAACATTGAGCCTAATTACCTTAGCTCCTCGTTTGTCTGGGTTAGGATCTGGGTTAGGCACAGTTGTCGAACTGTTTCATTATTATTCCATTTCTCCAATACTTTCATATTTCTGTACGAAACATCAATATTCTGAATATTCAAACATCTGGATTGTATGTGTGTGACTGTCCCTAGTCCACATTATTGTGTGGATGTTGCCTGTCTGCCGATGCTACCAGTGTGGGTGCTATACCTGGGAGCTGTTGTCATCGCTGGCCTCCCCGGGCTCAGGGCTCTCTCTGTCTCGGCGGGGCCGGCCACAGGGGGAGGGGACCTGGGGGGAGCAGGCGGCGCTGCCTCCTGAACCAGGGTGCGGGGAGCACGTCACACTGGCCTCTGAGACACACAAACACAAACAAACAAACAAACAAACAAACATGTACACACACAGAACCCACATGCATATAGACTATTAGAATAAAGAATTCACACACAGGTGTGCGTGTACTCTCATATGTGAGGACACACTAACTTAAAAACAAAAACAACCTCTCGTACTGACAATTTTGAGTAACTTTCTGAATGTAACCACACACACACACACACACATGAAAACACACAGCCCTTTGCAGTGACTCCCCTGCTCCTGTTTCTTGTCACAGAGTTTGAGAGGATTCCTCAGACAACACAGGCTAGGCAAGTCCTTTGTGCTGAGGCAGACAGATGGAGCTGGTGACAGAGCTCAGCGCAATAATAATAAGGGGCGAGATTGAGGAATAAATACTCAGTGAGAGCCTGATCAATATGTGAGCGAGAATGAGAAACCCAGCACGCTCACTCTGGCTCCTTCAGCAGATAAAACATGACCACTGCATGCGGGTGCCGCTCTGATGTTATCAGCCCGAGCCAGAAATGAAAAAGTGCCTCAGTGGATTAGCTCCCCAAAGGGAGGCTTTGCTGTTCCACCAGCTCCCCAAGACGCGACATGACAAGCCAAATGAATGTGTAATTAAAAAGACATTTTGAGCATGAGCTCTGGATTTGGATTTGGGTCTGTGTGTGTGTGTGTGTGTGTGTGTGTGTGTGTGTGTGTGCGCATGTGTGTATGGGGTTGAAGGGTTGATATGGTGGTGGTGTTAAGGGAACTATCCTCAGCGGTATGATGAAGGGGTGTTGCAGAGCGGCTCCTGAGGCTGTAGGGCAGGACTGGTGATAACACACACACTCACACACTCACACACACAAACACACACACTCAAACACTCAAACACACACACACAAACACTCAAACACACACACTCAAACACTTAAACACACCGTGATCCATACCCGAGGGATCTGTCCTCTGTCTGTCCATCTCATCTAGACTGTCCAGCAGTTCGTCAATCTGGACCTTAATCACAGTCAGCTCTTTCTTTATACTCTGCAACTCCTCCATTCTCACTAGAAAGGGACAGACAGACAAGCAGCAATGAGAGTAAGAATTTTTTTTTTTTAGGAATAGATTGCCCCATTCAAAGGCAAGACGCGCGAGACAGCAGCAACTGGCTGGATGTGAAGAGAACAGGCATATAATGAGAGAGACGATATCCCCACAGCTGATCTTCATCACTACACACACTACCCATGCACACGATCAGAGGATTCGAAAAGACGGGAGAGGAAGAAGAGACGAGCGATTGATGTTTGCAAATGAGACGCATAGACGGGAGACGACAAGGAGACAAGGGATAGGCGCAAAAAAAAAGAAAAGAAAACATCACATCGCATTCTTCATTGCTATCTGACACATGTGAGATCGGGCCGTTTCTCCCTGACGGTCAGAGAGATCAGACGAAGCCCAGTGGCACCGTTACATGCCCTCGCGTCCTCCCCTCGCCTGCGTAATGACATTTTTAATGACGGCCCCGGCTCCCGAGCGTGACCCCACTTGCTTGCATTTATCAGCTCCCCAAACGGCATGGCTCACCCCAGCAGACTCACGTCAGCCATTAAAAAGCTGTTTTGACCTCCAGGCTACAAAGGCAAACTCATTTCACTGCAATGTGCCAGCACTAAAAACTATTAAGGCTTGTAATAAAGAATATAAACACTTCTTATTGGTTACGCACTATTAATTTGGTATAATTGCATGCCCTGATAGGCTAGGTTTGATTACGGACGGGAGCGCATGTGGAGGCGGTTGTTAATGAGGGAACCATCTGCAGCATTATTGTACACACACTCACACACACACACACAGTTTACCCTGGGGATACAACTTCACTCAGGAAAATCATAATCTATTACTTTTTCACTGCAAAACACACCCAGGGGCAGAGGTACGTCAGTAGAGAGCGCAACGCAAGTAGCAACTCAGCTAGTATGCAGAAAGAGTACGCTGTGCCTTTTCATTTCAGGCTGAATGTACTAAACCGCTGATCGCGTAATCAACGCATGCCACGATGGAAAGTCAAAGGGTGTTATTTCACAATGTATCAAACGTGTTTTCTTAAAAAAAAAAAAAAGCGCATATAATGCGTCGTGTGAATTGTCAGGATGCTGCTTTTTACGTTGCGGAATGGTACAACGGCATAACAAGTGGTGTGGAATTGCGAAAACAATATTGCACTTTTTGCATAATGTGTTAATTGATAATGATCTCCGCCCTGTAATTACATCATCACTCTACAATGACATGAGAGTCCAACAAGTTTTGACTTGTATCAGAATTGTATTGTATTCAATTGAATTGTATTGTTGCCATTGTCATTGCTCAAACCTATAATACCAGAATGTTTATTTACTTGTTGTTTTTCCACGACATTGTCTAACCAGTGAATTTGTAAAATGAATAAAATATCACTTAAGTGCATACTTCGGCTTTTCTTTGGGCTATCCAAACAAATAGCTTAACAAATGTCTACAGAATAGGTAAGTTCTTCACTTCTTTACTGATTGGGTGATAACAGTTCAAACGTGTCTGTGAAAACCATAGGGCAAAGAACATTAACATTTAAAGAAACATTGCGTAATAATTTTGATGAGAAAGCGAGGAAGAGGAGAAAGAGAGAGTTACCGAACAAGAGTCAAGTGGCTGAACAAGAGGCTTGGACAGGCTTTTACTCGTTGGTGAGAGCTAAAAGAGACAACAGGAAGTCAGATGCTGAGCTGACCTTCATTCTGTTAGATTAGTCAGTAATAACCTATTAGCTGTCTTGCTATGTCCTGTGTTGTGCTTTCTTGAGTCTGAACTACAAAGGGAAGTTAAAGTACCAATTCTTGCATTCCCTCCAATCAAACGCAGTTTCACAGTCTTCAAAGTTACCATTCCACAATATCACAAAAACAACTGTGATAGCTACAGTATATATACCACCTTCCCACCTTGTGTATAACACTTAAAGATTTGAGTCATAGCCTATTTGTATGTCATTTTATTGAAAATGTATATTATTTCTACCAATCACTTTCTTCTCAAAAGTTACAAAGGAGGGAAATGCTTGCTGGTGAATGCAAATGTTTTGCTCCCTGTCATCTTGCGTAGATGTTATGACGAGAATGTTTTTTCAAAGTGTTCTTCAGCAAATGAACAATACATTTGCAGCATAAATAATGTTTAGCAAGCCCAAACAAGAAAGGTCTGAGTTCTCTGAGTGCCCTTGCAGTCACACATTTTTGTTGGAAGGCAACAGTGAGAGATTGTTGTTGCTAATGAGAGAACATCACATAAATGAGACATCATTCTAGAACCATTTCCACTCCAGTAGCCACCAGTGGCAAAGCAAGGCGTGCTGACTCTACTTTGTTTGTTTACAGTCTTCTTATCCTCATCATCGTATTAAACGCTGAATTAAAAATGCTCCCACACAGCAAATGTGTGTATATATATACAGTATATATATATATATATTATGGCATGCCGTTCAGGAAATTAACATTTGAATATATATATACAAAAGTCTGAATATATATACAAAACTCTGAATATATATACAAAAGTCTGAATATATATATACAAAAGTCTGAATATATATACAAATGAAGTCTGAATACAAAACGAAGTCTGAATATATATACAAAACGAAGTCTGAATATATATACAAAACTCTGAACTCTGAAGCGCTCAAGCCATCTGTGTCCGCCATATTGGATTGAGCGCTTCCTATTAAATCAATGGTACCAAAATGTTTGTAATTACGTATTTTCTGCTTCATTAAATATTGTTTTTCTTTTATATTGTAAAATTAAGACATTGATTTCTCCCTGGAAATGCAATAATAACACGTTTATTTTACACCGTTTGACTTCACGAAGGATATTTTTAGAGGCAAGTTCCCCATTGACTTGACTGGGGTCTCGTCAAAACCTTTGTAATTCCTTGTTTTCTGCTTCATGAAATACTTGGCTAAAATTAAACATTGATTTATCGCTAAAAATGCAATAATAACGTTTGACTTAACAAAGGACATTTTTACTTTTAAGTGAGATGCATCGTATCGTATCGTCACATGATCAAATAGAGACTTGACATTGGACAAAAAATTGTTACCCAGCAATCCTCATTGCATATACCAATGAAAATAAGACATTTTTCATTGAATTGAATAGTTTTTTAATAGTTTCCATAGTTTATGTAGGATAAGCATATAATTGTGTTATAGATTGCTACTGACTATTTCCCTTCTACAAATTAATACACACCATGACCTAGATAGGTTGGCCATTCCAAGGGTATATATAAGTAAGGGATAATGTATAGAACGCAGGTCATTGTCGGGAAAATAAGCCCCGACAGGGCGAACAGCACCCCGACGCGAAGCGAAGGGGTGTTGATTCACCGTGAAGGGGCTTATTTTCCCGACAATGACCGGCGTTCTATACATTATCCCGCTTATTATACGGCTAAAACTAAAAAAAATACTTAACACAGTGTGTCTTTTTACAATGTATTTGCTTTTGTTACTATACGTAGTGAGGTTAAAAAGCAGAGAAATAGTTCGCCAAAGACGTTGAACTTCAAAGACAGTTGAACATTCTTTAGAACACAGCTGCTCAACCGTCCGCTGAAACTCCCTTGATAAGTTACCGTACTACTTGCGGAGTGCTACGAAAGATGTGAATCAGAGGCAAAAAGGCCACTTTCCTTGACAGCGGTCATTAACTGCATAGCAACGGTCAGTTATCGGAAAATAGTTGACCGCAGAACGTTGGGAAGCCCCATTCAAGTGAATGGAGCATTCTACAGCATTAAGAAGAGCCGTGTAATAACATAAGGTACTACATTCCACTACAACTAGTCATTGTTCACGGGTGTGTTTCCTGAAAGTTATCTATACTTAGTTACTCGCATAATAACATTTTGTGAAACACCCGACGAGGCAAAATCCCGGACGATTTGGGAATCCCTGCCGGACGCATTTTTTAGGTCTCATAAAGAGGACATGTCCGAAAAAGAGCACGTCTGGTCACCCTACCATACAACAGAAAAACAGTATTTCATGAAGCAGAAAACAAGGAATTACGAAGATTTTGACGAGACCCCAGTCAAGTCAATGGGGAACTTGCCTCTAAAAATATCCTTTGTGAAGTCAAATTATTGACTTCACAGAGTTATTATTGCATTTCTAGTGAGAAATCAATGTCAAAATGTAACAATATAACAGAAAAACAGTATTTCATGAAGCAGAAAATACGTAATTACAAACATTTTGGTAGCATTGATTTAATAGGAAGAGCTCAATCCAATATGGCGGACAAAGACGGATTGAGCGCTTCAGATTTCAGAGTTTTGTATATATATTCAGACTTCGTTTTGTATATATATTCAGACTTCGTTTTGTATATATATTCAAACTTTTGTATATATATTCAGAGTTTTGTATATATATTTAGACTTTTGTATATATATTCAGACTTTTATATATATATATTCAGACTTTTGTATATATATTCAGACTTTTGTATATATATATACAGACTTTTGTATATCTATTCAGACTTTTGTATATATATTCAGACTTTTGTATATATATTCAGGCTTTTGTATATATATATTCAGACTTTTGTATATATATTCATTGTTTTGTATATATATTCAGAGTTTTGTATATATTTTCAGACTTTTGTATATATATTCAGAGTTTTGTATATATATATTCAAATGTTAATTTCCTGAACGGCATGCCATAATATATATATATTAGGGCTGGGCAAGTTAACGCGTAAATCTTGCGTTAATTCATCAATTATTTAACACCGACAATTATTTTATCGTGCGTTAACGCAGGTTTTATTATTTTGCTCAAAGAATTTTATTTTGTAAAAGTTTGCCGCAAAACCGGAAACGGATAAACCATAGACATATATATACAGATGTCTTGTCGCGTTGCCGGCCAACAGAGTTGAACGGCCGCACTTGGCGGCCATCTTGCCACAGTCAGCTCACTCACATAACATTGTGTTGGTAGTGGTACATGTACTTTTTAAATAACGATAACTTGCTCAATTTCCAACCGATTTTTAAGCGGTTTGGTTTGTTATAAACGTCAGAAATGTAGTTATGACACTGCTAACTTATGAACAAAATAAGTAAAAAAAACTTTTAAAATAGGAATATTACTAATATAATAAAATAATTTGAATTATTACATGTTTAGTTTAAACAAGTAATAATACTGTTGTAGTAACTGCTACTAGATACAAATGCTGATGTTAAGTGTTTGCACAACAAATGCAATGGCACTTTAGTTCATATGGCAGTACATTTAAAATAACAGTGTCAAGTTCTAGGAATTGACAAACTCACTCTGACAGGGACAATTGGTACTGAATATAGACTGGTTATGCTGCTCCCTGATGAAAGTAAAATGTTTCTGCTGTTACCTCAGAAATTGCCTGTTTTAATGATATGATTGTGGCTCAGGATTTTGTGGCCAGTTTTTTTTCTTTTTCATAACGAACAGGATAACATTAACTGTACACTACTTTTGAATTCATTGTTGGATTTTGCGAATACAAATGCGATTAATCGTGATTAATTAGAGAAATCATGCAATTAATCGCGATTACAATTTTTAATCTTGCGTTAATTCATCAATTATTTAACGCCGACAATTATTTTATCGCGCGTTAACGCAGGTTTTATTATTTTGCTCAAAGGCTTTTATTTTGTAAAAGTCTGCCGCAAAACCGGAAACGGATAAGCCATAGATATATATATATACAGATGTCTCGTCGCGTTGCCCATAGACATATATAGTGTATGTCAATGGTGTTGCCGGCCAACGGAGTTGAATGTCCGCACTTGGTGGCCATCTTGCCACAGTCAGCTCGCTCACGTAACAGTGTTGGTAGTGGTACATGTACTTTTTAAATAGCGATAACTTGCTCAATTTTCAACCGATTTTTAAGCGGTTTGGTTTGTTATACACGTCAGAAATGTAGTTATGGCACTGCTAACTTATGAACAATTATAATTATAATTATAACCATGGGTTTCATTTGAAAATAACATTAAACAGAACAGATAGGTGCAATGAATACACACATGCACAAGGTATTTATGTAATTTATGTTAAATCATTATACTCAGCATACAGAATGGCAACATGAGATATATGTATACTTTTAAAATAGGAATATTACTAATATAATAAAATAATTTGAATTATTACATGTTTAGTTTAAACAAGTAATAATTCTGTAGTAGTAACTGCTACTAGATACAAATGCTGATGTTAAGTGCTTGCACAACAAATGCAATGGCATTTTAGTTCATATGGCAGTACATTTAAAATAACAGTGTCAAGTTCTAGGAATTGACAAACTGCACTGAAAGTGTTTTCTGGTTTCTCACTCTAACAGGGACATTTGGTACTGAATATAGACTGGTTATGCTGCTCCCTGATGTGCAGTTTATATTACTATTGAATTCATTGTCGGGGTTTGGGTATAAAAATGCGATTAATCGTGATTAATCAGGGAAATCATGCGATTAATCGCGATTAAAAATTTGAATCGTTGCCCAGCCCTAATATATATATATATATATATATATATATATATATATATATATATATATATATATATATATATATATATTTATATATAATAGCGTTTACCATCAAGTTGGAGCAGAGATAATTTAGTTTTTAGTCTCTCTTCTCCAGCTCCTATTTGCATGCTAAGTGCTGAAAGACTCCAGGGAAATTCTAACAGGCTCCAAAGATGTTCTGTGGAACTGAATGTACATTGCGCGTGTAGTCAGAAGCACAGTAAGCATATTTTGAACATGATAGGAAATTGACAGGTGTACCATAATACCGCGGTTCACATGTGAGTATTGAACCATAGGGGGCGTACAGAACACTTTGACGATGTACCGTGTACCGTTACATCCATATTGAGTACAGGGTTTCTTTAGAGTGGGATCAGGGGTTGAATCTGTAGTTATATAATTGTAACCTCATATGCTGTAATCAGTCTGTGATAACATTGGGCCGTTGTGCCATTGATGATGAATGCAAGTGATTGTGTAATCAGGTGCCGTCATCCATAAATTCATTCTTTCTTGAGTGGTTAGAGTAGTCTGGTTTAAGCTATTTTTAATGTTTGATAGCTGGAGAAATTAGGCTGTGGTGGTGTGAGTCCAGGGCAGACTGTTGGATTAGTGTTGATAAATTTGGTGTTTCGGCCAGCCTTTGATCAGCCACTGGTGTGCAGGATGGGAGTTGCATAATGAGCCTCCCCATGGTGATATTGCAATTGTCTGCTTTGCAATGGTCTGGGGTAGCTGTGTGTGTGTGTGTGCATGTGTCCATGCATGTGCTTTGGGCGAGGGGGGTGTTAAGAAAAAATATTTACACCGGGGCCAATCGCAATTATGTTACGCTACTGAATGAAACCCAATTCCCTTTGCCGTAATGCAGTACCATTTCATTTAAACTGTGTCTTTACAAAGTCATGGTCACCATGCAACCATTAGATGTGCAGTCTGTGTTTTGAATTGCTTGAAGCCCTCCCTCCCACTCACTGTCCCCGGATCAGTTTCGACTGGAGTGGTAGTCTCACACTTTGACGTGCTGGAGCTGCTCCCACTGATCCTGGACCTGTGCCTGAGCTGGAAGCGCTCTCTGCTGCTGCGGTGGAGCACTGAAGAGGAGGAACGGGGGCGTTTGGGAGGGGTGACGTCTCGTGAGATGGTTGCCATGGAGACAGGAACACGCTGGTAATCGAAGACTCTGTGAGTGCACAGACACACACACACACACACACACACAAACACACACACATACAGTCACACAGACACACATACACAATGTCACTGCTGAACAGTAAAGTGTCAGGCTAATTTAAGTCACAGCCACCTTCACCTCTCTTTCAAAAATCCTTTAACTTACACCTTAATTCCTTTCTCCTGTTAAAAAGAAGGCTTGACCTGACGGGGCCACATCTACTTTAATATGAATTACCTGCCGTATAAATCCATAACAATTATGCCAACACAAAAAGGCCCCTGATTGGGTGTCGTAACAAGAAAGGTGCCCTTTTATTGTAAAACCACAAAGGACACTTAAAGTATTTATCCCCCCTTCTTGCCATTGGCCAGCTACTGAATACACCCTTTCAATAGCCAGTGTCACCTTCAGTTCTGTGGTGCAGGCTTTGACCAAAGAACCAATCTACTGCTAAGTGCATGGTCAATGCCTGGAGACACATCTTGCAGCATGACTGATGGCCTGTGGCGGAGGCTTCTGAAATCACACATCTCAGGCACTCAGACAAAACACATGTATCCAAAATTAGCCACTCCGCCTGGATAGATGACAGGCTTTTTTGCAGCGGTACTTTTCTGTGCCTCTCCACACCATATAACTGTCACTGCCTGCAGAGGACTAAGTGTCTCTTTGACAGTGGAGTGGAACGGTTAAAGCTTTATGGCAAATTCCAGCCCTCTGTTTCTCTACGGTTTCTGCCTCAAACATCTGCCTCTCTCTTTCTCTCTCTCTCTCTCTCCCCCTCCTCTCCTTCTCTCTCTCTCACTCTCGTGTTTTCTCTCTCCTCCTCTCTCTCTCTCTCTGGAGCTCCGTTTCTGTCTGCTCTCTTATCTCTGTCGCCGCATGAGCCGTGCAGTGCCATGTGTGCAACACTAATCAGCGTTGGGCTAATCACGCCGTTCCCATGCAGTTGCCTCTGTGGAGCGCAGCGCCGCACGCCGGCACAGCGCAGGCACCCCGCAGATCCCCTACTCTCCACCACTCAATCATTCCATGCCTGTCTGCCAGAGACGGAGGCAAAAAAGAGAGTGAGATAAGAAGCAAAACAGAGAAGAAAGACTTGACAGTTTCTGTTTGTAAGTGCTGTAAAGCTTTGTTTATTTTCTTTTTTTTCCGTGTGTGTCTTGCTTCTAACTCTAGAGATAGCTAAGATGTTTCACACTATGCCCAGGGGTTTGGGAAAGAAAAGCGGCTTGTGACCTCGCTACAGTGTCTTAAGATGTGAGAAGAGCAGAGCAGTCAGATGAAGCATGTCTGACATGCACAAGTCAGATACAACAGAGAAGGCTGGGGGATGGAGAGAACATGTGATAAAAGTAGAGAAAGAAGCAGAGAATGCAAGGATGAGAGAAAGAAATGACACAGAGGACATGTAACACAAAATGTAATGGATCCAAAATATACTGCCAGACAGGTGAATAAGAATCCTTCAGACAACAGCGGGACAAGACAGATGAGGGACACATGGGAGATGGAGCAAAGAGATGCAGCACCTGACCATCACCCCAGCATGGTGTCCCTGAGAAACAGAGAGAGGGAGAGCGAGAAAGAGAGAACGTAGCATAGCGATGCACCATCAACTTAAATGGAGTGTTTCTGAAATGGTCCTTATAAATCTAAAAAGACAGCTGAGACATTTTTCAGAGCAACGAAAGAAACCATCCAAGAGATTTCATTCGACAATTTGAGCAGAACATTTCAGGGGAATGTGTGGCATATCAAGCTCAGAGACAGCAAGGACACAGGGGAGGATGAACGACTCGCTTTTGACATTTCCTCTCTCTCTCTCTCTCTCTCTCTCTTTCTTTCTCTGTCTCTCTATCTCTCTGTCTCCTTCTCTTTTTTCTCTTGTCCTTTCTTTCTTCCTCAGGCAGGTGGTGCCAGTGGCTCTCAAGGCTTGAGGGAAACATATCTCAGGGAAAGTGACAGCACCTGTCATAGAGCTGTTCTGGGTAGCAGTCATAGTCCAGGTCCTGGTCAGATCTGCAGGTAGAAAGAAACAGAACACAGGCTCAGAACTCCTCAGATGGGACAGGCACAGGATAAGAATTCAAGCTCTGATCCTGACCAAAGCTGCTGCCTATTTCAACAGTCCCATTCGCGGGACGCAAGACTTATTTCAACATTGGCATTAATTTACAACACACAGAAACACTTATACAAATGTACAAATATACATTAAAGATGGTATAGTGGAGGTATCCATCCATGCATCCATGCACACACATGCAGATACTGTATGTGTTCATACATATTTATACCAGGGTTTCTGCTAGGATCTCTCTTCCCAGCCCAGTGGAAAGAATTTTACTAGTGGACTTATTTAAAACAAATGCAAATCACTCACTCCAGGATTTTGTGATCTTGATATTTTGCCAAATTCATGCAAATTCACACAAATTCAAGAATTTGCCGCACTTGTGGATTGCTATTTTCTCTTGTTACTGCAATATTTCCACAAACAATATGCATTATTTGTGATATCAAATATCATCAACCTTTCGCAAACCAAATCACGGACTACATCTTTAATCAATACAATAAAATAATTATAAGATATATTTCTGCTTTTGATTTGCTTTGGTACACAAATGTCATGTTTAGGGATATGTTTTATGTTTTGTGTGAGCATTATTACAGAACATTTTAACCAGCAATTTGAACACCTTGAACACCTGTACGTTTAGGCACACATTCCACACTACAACACAACACAAGACAGTATATGTTTGTTTAGTGTGTCTGTGTATGAGTGAGTGTGTGTTTGTGTGTACCATTGCCGTGATCCGAACCAGGGAGCATGTCTAACGCCTAGCTCTGCATTCATCCAGTGAGACCCCCCACCTCTACGTGACTGCATTTGCGAGGAGTAAAGTATAAACAACCTATTAGTGTGAATCCATCGTAGGGTTTGTGTGTGGCTCCATGTTGGAATCAAATGAACGGAATAACAGCAAGTGTTCACTGAACACAAATGTGTGGAAAAAAGGTATCGATGGTAGGTGAAAAAAATATTTATGCTGGAATTGCCAGATCCTCTCAGCTGAAGTTAATTTTGAATTTACAGTCTCAAGCCTTGTAGAAAATGCGATTACCTAGCATGACATTTCATTTGTATTCTTCCTGAAGCCCGTGTAAAAAATCCATAACTATTGGCTGCAGAGCCAGCCATCACAGGCTTGCAGACATTCTATTTCATCCACTGGAGAAAACCAATTCTGTAATGAGTATGTCTGAGAGCGTGAGAGCATGGGTGTGTGTTTTGTGTGTGTACGCAAGTGTGTGTAATATGCGTGTATGCATAAGTGTTCATTTGAGTGTCCCTGCAAAAAAGACGCCTTCCCTGGTCAGTGCACGATTAGATGGGAAACTCACTCAGCCCGGTGTAATATTTGAGTGTTGTTCAGCCAGCCATGCGGTGTCAATCCCCCTAAAGGCCACGGAGAATACTGTACACCTGAAAGGTCGCACTGCAAAATAAGTCACGGACATTCGAGAGCTGTTTCCTTGCAGCCTATGTCCACACCAATTTGAGGGGAGATGCGTGATCTTGCCAGCTGACCTTTAAGTCTTCCCAAATGCTTAGGCACAGCGCTCCCCTGCTTCGCCGGTGATTACCATCAGTGGCGCTGATCGTTCACGCGGCACGAGAGAGGCCTGAAATTGTCGTTTAAATAACAGTGCCTACGCCTCTACAGAGAGAGAAAGAGGGAGAGAGAGAGAGAGAGATGAAAGGAGGGTATGGCTGCCATTACAGTGCTCTCCCTCCAGAGGAGGGGTTCCTTGCATGTCAGGGCTTTTATGGCGCCTCGTTAAGAGTCCACCTTTGAGCTAACTTTCACCAGCCAGTGGGCTCTGTCTGAGCAGCACTCGTGTTTCCAACTCAAATGTCAAGCAGGATACTGCACTACCCATTATCCAGGGAGAACTACACAGCACAGCGGGCAATATTCACAGATTATATTTACAAGCAGTACATTCACATTAGCTGAATACTGAATTCTGGGCCTATGTCCCCTTACACTGGCTGTTGGCTGGGGTGTCAGGTACACAGCAAAGTTCCCCATTACAATGCACACTCTCTCTCTCTCAGCGCAAAAGGAGGAGGGACACACTCAGTTGGACGGCAAGGTCTCGGAAGGCTAATTAGATTTTTTTTCATGACTTCACATGCGACAAGGCCATCCCTCAGACAAGGCTCATTATACGAAGTCTTAGCCTCGTCCCTTGGTCCAATCATTGCTCTGTCTGTCTGTCTGTCTGTCTGTTCATCAGGTCCAGGTCCAGTAGATGTTTCTCTAACGCCAAATGTATCTGCCTTTCTCTTTCTCTCAGTCATCTTCTCTGTCTCTTCATCCATTTGTCTGGGGCCCTATCATCAAATCTGTCAGGCCCTCCATCTGTTGTTTCCTCTCAGGCAGTTGAGAATCTCTGTTGGTGGTTGTACCTGTGTTTCTTTGTGTCTCTCTCGTTCTCTCAGTCTGCCAGCCCTCCTGTTTTTCTACTGGTCTCTGGGCCCCATGTGAACGGAAGCTACCTCACTGAGTCCCCCATATGCATGCAGCTTGGCACAACACACAAACGGGCTGTGAGCGTCTGACAGTTTTATGGCAGACGGGGGTGGCTTCTTCGTTCCGAGCCAGAATGGCCCCCGCCACGTGATGAGCGATGATGGAGGTCCCTGTTCTGAGATTCCCTCCATACGTCACAGGATGCACAGGAGAGACACATTGTGAATGACTGAGTCAATATGATTTATACCTCACGAGGGCAATCAGAGCGTGCACGCAAGCGTCGGCCATGCTGTTGGCTCATTAGTGCAGCTGGTGGCTTCTCCCCTCGCGGAGACATTACGCTCTACAGTGTATGTATAATTTACAACACATAAGTGTTTGCAGAGAGAGAGAGACCATTAACTAGAATGATCTGTACAGACGAGGTGGAATCCATCTCTATATTTCAGCGCTCCATCTCCTGCTGGCACAGGAGAGCTGCGGATTCATTTGTTTTGGCACATTTGTTTAAGGGATCATTACGGCACTAATCATCCGGGAGACCTGGAATCGCAATCAAGAGTTTACTTTGTCCTGTGATTCGATTTTATTCCGTTGCCCTCCTCACCACTCCACCTCTTCTCTCCTCTCTATCTTTCTCCTTTCCTTCCCTCTAAAGCTCTTCTCTTCTCTCTATCTCTCACCTTTCCTTCCCTCTAAAGCTCTTCTCTTCTCTCTATCTCTCTCCTTTCCTTCCCTCTAAAGCTCTTCTCTTCTCTCTATCTCTCTCCTTTCCTTCCCTCTAAAGCTCTTCTCTTCTCTCTATCTCTCTCCTTTCCTTCCCTCTAAAGCTCTTCTCTTCTCTCTATCTCTCTCCTTTCCTTCCCTCTAAAGCTCTTCTCTTCTCTCTATCTCTCTCCTTTCCTTCCCTCTAAAGCTCTTCTCTTCTCTCTATCTCTCTCCTTTTCTTCCCTTTAAAGTTCTTCTCTTCCCTTTGCATCTTTTATGTACATTCATTTCTGCCCCTCTCTCTTCTTCCTCTCCTCCTGATATTCTCTGCGTGGCCCTCTTTGCTCCCACTCTTCTCCTCTTCTCTTCTCTCCTCTTCTCTCCTCTCCGCTCCTCTGCTCTCCTTTCCATGCATAGTTTACTGCTACCCCCCTCCCCCTCTTCCCACCCTGCTGTACTGTCCCCTGAGGAGGGCGGATTGATTAATTCAGATTCAGCGTCCCCTCGCGCTTCTGAAATGAATCAGGATCAGCGCGGCGTGTCTGAGCTTAATGGGCTGGAGAGACGATTTCCTGCCACTTCAGTGGCGCCGCAGCCCGGGCCAGAAGGCCTGAGTCAAATGCTGAAACACTGCGGACCACCACCATCAACCTCAACACTGCAACACCACTGCGGCTGAGACACCAAGACTAACATGCCAAAATATAATATAATATAATATATTACACGTATAATATAGTATACTATATGGAATATTTCTACACATACTAACTAGACTAACTTTGAAGACTTTGAACTACGAGTGTTGCAGTAAAAACCACTATCACTTAACTACTTCAAGTGATATTAAGTATACACTGTGATGAGTAAAGCGTAAAGGCAAGTTTGAATGAGTTATCTACTTCAACTTTATATAAAATAACGATTTAAATTGGCTGTTTCTTCATTTTATCAAAGCGACTTACAAAAGAAGCAGTACATTACAAATACATAAGCACATTTTGGTTGTCTGATAAGGTGTGTTATGGATCAGAAAGAAGTGCTGTATAATGAAACAAAACAAAGTGCTATATTTCGTTTGGCTATGATTGTGCAGCCTTCATTGAATTCAGCTGAATACACTGCACTAAAGAAAACTCCTTAAATATTGTAATGTCAGCACCAGCATAATTCATTGCAGTAAGCTCTGACATATTCCATACAAATCTTCATGTCTCTATTCATACGAAGACAGGCGGATAACAAGAAAGACTGTCCCAACTTTTCCCACAAGTAGAACTATTGTTTCTGCTCTGGAGAAATGTTGAGTCATCATCTCTATTAGGCAGACACCTCAGCAGGGTTGTTTCAGAGATTGGAACACAGTTACACCATGCAGCATTCACATAGACACACACACACACACACACACAAAGTCAGAGAGAGCGAGACAAGTAACTTGAATCACCAGGAAATAAGGTTCTCTGCCCCACCACCCATTTTCAAAAGAAACCTCAGTAGAAAGTCCTTTCCACCTAAAAGGACCTAAACAGAGAGAGTTATTTGCAAGGGCATTTGAGAACAAAGACGTTTTGGGAAAATTAGGCCAAATTTGTTGGACAAATTGAAAACAGGTAAAAACTTTATTCTTATGAGTGTTTCAAGTGTTACCTGCAGCAAGAGCTGAACCTGAGCACAAACACACACTGCCCTCTAACCTGAAACACACACACACACACACACACACACACACACACACACACACACTCACACACACTCACACTTTCGAGCAGACACACACACCATTACATACCCTTCCATCTAGATCCACAAAAGATTAATCAAAATGTACTTTCCCGTCTTCTCTTCACCATGAAAAAAATAGGTGTGCTTTTGAAAAACGTCAAAGTCAAAGGTGTCATCAATCATCTCTCGCGTCATTTCTGCAGACATCATCATCAGTGCTGACATCGAGCATGGAAAAGCAATTTCACAATGCCAGCACTCTTCACCAATTCTTTAACATCTCACATCTTTTATGGCACTGAAACTCCAGCGAGAGCTGGGTGGGTGTAGCTATGTGTGTGTGTGTGTGTGTGTGTGTGTGTATGTGTGGGTACTGGTATGTGTAAAAACATTTGGGAAGAGAGGTTGTGCCACACAAAAAGAGAGTGAACGAGGACAAACTGAATAAGGAGGTTTGAATGAAGCAATACAAACACCTCTGCTCAAGGAACACAGTGTTTGTGTGTGCTGTGGTGACAAACTTGACGATTGAGTTTTATAGACATTTCTACTGAAGGATCGTCCATCAGTGCTGGATCCATGCTCAGCATGTCTCCATACACGATCTGTAACAGCCGCATCGATCCACAGGTTTCTAATTACCAACCATGTATTTACAGTCTGGTTCAATAGGACACTAGGGTTTTATTTATGTCAAATTACCCAGCAAAACAACAGCCACTCTTAGACTATTTCTGTGACCAAAAAATCCAGCTAATGTTAAAACAGGTCACTATCTCCACACATTATTATTTTATTATTATCCTTATTTATTTTTTTAAAGAGAAAAACAGGCACTCTCATTACATGACTGGCCCAGGGCTGCCCTATCCACCAGGGCAATTGGATCAGTTCTGGCATGAATCTGGTCCATGAATCCTGCTAAAGAGGCTTCTACAGACCCCCTCACCCAAGGCAATCGCAATCCAAACTGTTCTCGATTGTGGATCCTTGATGTTGAAACGAGTAACCAAATGCTATCAGAGCCCTCTCTATCTTCAAGAACCTCCTGAGGATTCATCTCTTCATCCCTTCTTTCCTAACACCTCTTACAGGCCTAGGGGCACCACACATAGGGAGTCACCAACTTGGTAGGCTAAACATATGTATATAGCCTAGGGTTACGTAGTAACAAGACAATTATTTTTCATTAATTTATATTTTAAACTAAAAGATTTGTCACATACTTTATGTGACAAGTATAATGTAAGCTAGGAACCTACAGAGAGCCCTATCATTGGTCACAGCTGCGTTCCGGTCTCGCAATTATCTCCAATGACTAGCAATGCTTGATCTTGATAGCTTGATAGAATGAGTTTGCCTCAAATTAATGAATCAGAATGAATCAGAAAGGCTGTAGTGGGAAGTGAAATACAGTCTTAACCTGTTACAGTGGTTAACAAGTTAAAGTAGAAAGTCTTTGTACAGTCTGCTTTTTTTAACAACCAAAGGCGGAAGTCCCTAGCTCAATAACTGGGTACAATTATGTCATAATGGCCATTTCTCCTCTCCCCTGCTAGTCCTCTCCTATTACATGTCTTTTCCTGACACAGAATGTATGAGTGACATGGAGGCAACCGTTTGGCAATGGCAGGAGAATCTGATGGCATACTACAGTCTGAAATATGAGGTATGTCTGGCCCTTGTTGTGTGTTTAAGATTGAGCTGTCAAAACATCTCAAAAGAGACAGCACAGTCAGAAGAAGAGATCGTTTGAACATATTGCCATTGATGACTAAATGATTTAGGCAGATATCTTGCAATTACGTGTGTTTCCGGAAACATCAAAAGCAACGTTGCAGACTCGCCACTGACCCGTTACAGAAGTACTGGCATCAGAAGCACTGGAGATGACGACACTAGAGAACAGAAGATTGAGGAGCTCATTGCACCACTACAGCAGGAAGGGACATGGCAAAGGCTTATATCCCAAGAGTGAGGCTCTTGCCAAGGCTTTGTCACCACCCTGGGCCCGCCATTGGAAAAAAAGCAACTGACTGATTATTAAGCAAATTAACTGACTGATAATTGGACTGATTTTCTTTTGTTTTTAAACTTTTGTCTAGTTCATCATCACTGGAAGATTTGTAAATGTGCATTTCTGTGACTCTGGCCTCTATGCTGGCTCTGTCAAGCTGCAACACATATCTGGGCCCACTAGCTGATGATAACTCTTAACCTAATGTCGCCAAATATTGCAATGATAATCCTCCGACAGATAATTATTCGTTTTGAAATCACGATCTTAAATGGCATCACGAATCAATCTGTAGGGATATAGAGTTTAGCTTCAAAAGATGTTCTAGTGATTTGCCTCCCCTCACAGACTTGACAAAAAAAGGTGTTAATGGCGAGCTGTGATACGAATGACAAAGAGAACCAAGCGATCCTCCTGCTAAGCCTTTCACTGAGTTTAATGCACTCTTCCCCTCTGCGGCACGATTTCCTTCTTTTATCAACTAAAAGCTTAAGTGCATCTCAGCTGACAGAGACAGGATGATCAGCACTGGGTATCTGTCTCTGAGAATGCTCATGAGCTGATATCCTCCTTCAGCCCCCCTCACCCTTTTACTCACTTCGTCTTCATCGAGGTTTCTCACGTTGATATTCACAGCCCCATAGCTTGCCAGCAACAGTCTTTTGAGGGATAGGGCTGCTTGCTGGGAAGAGGGTTCGGGTAACATGGGGGGGTGGGCATTATGTGGCAAATCACCCCTGGTGCCTGGAGAGAGAAGCTGTGCATTCGTCCAATCTGTTAGGACTCAGGGAAGGCTGTAAACAACACACCGCCGAATCTGGTATTCATGTTTCCACGGAGGTCCCTCGTGGAATTCAGATTGGGTTGCCTTGGGAACCGTGGAATATTACACGGCCTGCTCGATGCCGTTGTGTCTGGAAGATATGATTCAGGCTCCCTGTCATGAATGGCTGTTGGCTATTACTGATGCCTCTGAAAGCTGGACAGGCATTCACAAGCGTGTGCCGCATTTGAGTTCCCTGAGGGAGGCACGGGTCAACAACGACTGACTGGCACACACATACACAAACAGGGGAACATACACACACACACAAAAACACACACACACAAACAGGGGCACACACACACACACACACACTCACACACACACACACACACACACACATACACAAACAGGGGCACATACAAACACACACACACACACACATGCACATACATATACACACACACACACACACATACACAAACATAGGCACATAAAAATGAAAACACACACACATGCTCACAAACACGCATACACACACACACACACACACACACACACACACACATTTGCAAACCCACACCAAATCAAACAGGGCTGTCCACAGGAGAGCCAACCCAACTACCATTCCCCTCCCCTCTCCCCACCTCCACCTCCCCTTGCTCGGGACCCTCCATGTCAAACTCATGCATACGGCCCCTCTTGAAGCCACGCGCAGCTCTCCTGCGGGATGCTTAAAATGCAGACCAGATACAGAGGTCTCCCTTCCCCGTCCCGATCCCTCTCAACAAGCAGCCTCTGATGAGTTTGGTTGGAGGGCATGAAAGAGAGAGAGGTCACCAGAGCCGTCTGCTGAGGGAGCAGAGTTTGAAAAGACGTGGAGCCACACTCCTGCTCACATCCGGTCCATGAAAGCATTTAAGAGGCAAATAAGCCCAATCAAAAAGGGCATAAATCAGGCAGAACCCAGAGGTATGCAGGCTAACATGAGAGAATCACATTTACATAAACGATGGAAGCCACACTCCCACTTTGCTGCACCGATATGCAAATGCTGGTGTTAAAAACATGGGCTTGCATCTATGTCTGGGAAGTGTGTGTGTGTGTGTGTGGTTGTTTGTGTGTGTGTGTGTTTGTGTGTGAGTGTGTTTGTGTGAGTGTGTGTTCAAATGCATATCTGTGTGCATATACGATATGTGCTTGAGAGAGTGAGTGTGTATGAGTGTGTGTTGCATTTATGTATGTGAGTATAGATATATGCTGTGTGTTTGTGTGTGTGCCTGTGTGTTTGTGTATTTGTCTGTGTGTCTGTGTGTGTGTGTCTGTGTGTGTGTGTGTGTGTGTGTATTTGTGTGCTTGGGTGCGTGTGTGTATTTGTGTGTGTGTGTGTGTGTGCTTGTGTGCATGTGTGTATTTGTGTGTGTGTCTGTGTGTCTGTGTGTATTTGTGTGTGTGCGTGCTTGTGTGTGTGTGTGTGTGTGTGTGTGTGTGTGTGTGTGTGTGTGTGTGTGTGTGTGTGTGTGTGTGTGTGTGTATTTGAGTGTGAGCTGTTGGTTTTCTCAGTGGCTGGTCAGATCCTCAGGGTTGTAAATGATGTTAAATGGAGCGTGGAACAGCAGTTGCAACCAGCTAGATAGGTGGTATGCAGAAAAAGACAATGAGGATGCTTTGAGAGAGGAGGGAGGGAGATAGAGAGGAGGAAAGGAGGAACGGAAGGAGGGCTCGAGAGAGGGTGCAGGAACAAAGGTTAATAGCTGCAGCACATTGGATGTAAACAAGTTGTCTGTCTAATGCAGTCTGACTGGAACCCAGCAATGCACTGTGAACCTGAACGTAACACATCACCCCACCATCATCTCTCCAGGCATCTAACTGTCATTCCATAGAAAGATAATTAATGGTACTTAAAATAAAGGCATTCCCAGTATAAATGTTGTAAATGCCGTTCAGATATACATACTATATTATTTGTAGAGACTAAGACCAAGATTGGGAGGCAGTATATCACTATGAAGTTCCAACCCTACCTCCTCTCCCTTCGCATAAGTAACCAAAGAGGTTGAACATGATGTCAGGGGCTAAAGGCTACATATATATAAAAGAAGACATTCATATGATTGACAGATAGACCCCTAGGTCTTCATTTAAGCAGTTAAGCTGTGGAGCTAGCTGATAGGCTAACCGTAACCACTAATGTTAACCAATGGGCTAACTGCAGGACAGGCAGGCTTGCTGTTTTTGCTACAGTGAATATCTTGTGGTATTGCTATCAAAGTAATATTACGAGAGAGGCTGCACTTACGCAAGCTGGTTAGCATGCTAACTCTAGGCATGCTAACATAGGCGTTTGTGACATTATGATAAGGTTGTTATTTCTTTTTAGTGAATGTTTTAATGTTTTAAACTAAAATTCTTGTATTTTGCACCTTTAACATTGCCACATTGCTAACTTAGACCAGTCAAATAAACAGTAGAGCAGTAATTGTTCAACAGCTTTTAGTTTTTCCTGCTATTTGGATGTAAACAATATATATTTCAAAAGACTGCAAAGAATTCTAGTGAATGTTTTCTCCTGTATGATATTGTCGTATTTACATCAGGGACCCTCAAAGACATTCATAGCTTGAAATGACACTGTGAATGTCAATGTACGAAAACATCTCGGTTACAGATGTAACCTTGGTTCCCTGAGCGGGACCAGATGTAACATTCGGGACATGACACTGTTATGGACCAATCGAAGCAGTATTTATTCACGCCGGAAGGCCGAATTGCGACGAATCACCGTCCTGAGCCCGCCCCCTCAGGTACCCTTAAATAGGGGGTGACTACGTCGCTCATCCTCTGAAGACTCTGAGCAATGAGCCTACCAGAAAATATACGCACTGTGCACGCAACACAATATCGGCTGTTGTGGCCTGAATTCACTTCTTCTGGCGACACTACGCTTATAGCCCTCTTTGCGAGTAACGCGTCTATCTCCTGTTGTAGAAAATGTACGCGATCTCGCGGCACCATAGACTGAATGACGCCCCTGAACTTGGGAGGAGGTCTGGCGAACTGCAGTGTTTAGCCCACCGAGACCGTCCTCAGCACCCAGGGGGAGACTGCGCATGCGTGCCAGCCTAAAACGCAGTCTGCAAACTGCAGTGTGTAGCCCACCGAGACCGTCCTAAGCAACCAGGGGGAGACTGCACATGCGCGCCAGCTTAAAACGCAGTCTGCCAGGCTGGGAGATGAGTTGAATTTTTCTGGACCTAGCCCGCTCATAACCAATCTGTCTAAACCTAGATCTGCCCTCACTCCTAGGGAGGAGGGGGAGATCTGGGGTTCCCCCCTCATGGTTTGAATAAAAAATTGGTTTTGCGAATGCCACAGGTGCATCGCGGGAAGGGAAAGACAAGCTTGTCTTGTGTCTGCGCCTAACGGGACAGTGTCGGAGACATGGGGATGTAACCTTACATGAGCGCATCTGGCCAGGTGGTGGCGGGCACACCACCTCCCCCCCTTTCTTTTCAGGGGACGACGTGCATCAGGGCGCCGGCGGCTTGCCTCGCCCTCTCGTGCCACGGCGTGTGTGTTTGTGCGTGGAACCGGTGCTTGTTGCAGCCGGCTGGGCTGGCGGCCGGAATGGATTCTTATTCCAGCTGCGGCGCGCAGGCACCTTGGCTGGTGGTGCTGGGGAGCGGAATCGACTGCGCTTCACGCCCTGGGCCGGTGTGGCTTGCCCTGAAGAGGACTGTGGCTCGGAGCTGCTGGACCTCGGCATCCACGCCTGGAAAGCAGGCGTGAGTAGGGCGCAGCCCATGAGGTTTCCAGTTCCTCGTGAACCTCTTCAAAGAAGGGGATCTCCGAGGGAGCTGGAGGGGGTGGGCCACCATAATACTCCCCGTCCAGCAATGCAGTACGCACGCTGGGTGGGGGAGGTAGGGTGAGACCAAGTCGGCTCGCCGCACTCCGCGCTACCTCGTGTAGCTGGTGGCCCAGGGTCCGGGAGAGCACCACAGGCTGCGTAGCCCGTGGCGCGTCATCCAGAACCATGTCTGTGTCCTCCTCGTCCGAGCCGTGCTCGAACGAGTCGTCCAGCAGACTCTCTCGCTCCAAGTCAACGTCCAGCTCCTCGAACTGGACGTCGAGCTCGGTCAGCAGCTCTGCTGCCACTGCAGTCACCGCGACTGGGGCTAGCGAACACCCCGGAGATGGCGGACGCCTGATCCACTGTCACTCAAGAGTCGTTCGAAAGTCAACATTACATCACCCGGGCTCTTTTAGGCATCCGGTGCCTTTTTAGCTTGACAGAACCTTTCATCTTATTCAATTTCAATCAATTCAAAAAGGAAATTAAATTAACATAACTACATTTCTTCAAGCATGGGTTTTTAATCAACAACATCTTTGTTGACTGCAGAAAGTTGTTGGTTCAGATACACAGTATAGACCAGTGGCGGCCCCTGAAAAAATTCTCAGGGGGGGGCAATTTTTTTGATAATGATTAAGGCGACCCATTCAGTAGGTACATTTAGTTATCCGATTTACTCATACAGCAATACCTTTTTGTCCACTATTGGCAGCAACCAACAGTAATATCTCCACTCTTTCTACATAGCTAGAGTAGCAAGATACAAGTGGAACGCTATGGAAGAAAGTTACATTCAGGAGCCTTCATAAGCAAACATGATGTGGCTCCATATTAAATGATCCCACTTTTTCATTATCCACACATCTCAAATGTTGTATGATGTAACATAGCTGAACAGGACACATGATATGTCCACTAACAACATAAAGAAGGGGGCAACATACGTCAAAACCAACGATATTTATTAAGTATTGGCTTACAAAAGCAAAATAAGTCATCACATAAAAAATTATTCAAAGTTAGTTTGGTCAATTTTTTTGGGTCAATTTATCTTCATTATTACGCTGACTAAAAAGAAGTTTCTGTCAAAGAGCGGATGAAGTTGTTGTGCTGAACAGGTGCCATCTTAACATGCCTTTGTCGAAGCTGTAGCCCGGGCTTTTTTTCATTTCTCCCAAGATCGCCCTGAAGGGGCGGGGCCATTTGAATCACGACTCTATGCTTACTGAATGACTGTTACCTGATTCGACAATGACATACAGAGGCATATCAGACGGTCTAGTGGTCGAATCCGACAGAAAAAAAATATAAAATTTACATTAACATGTAGTCGTGCAATTGAATTTATACATCAGGAATTTTTTTTTCCTTTTCCCATAGGGAGTGCGTCGCCCCAATCGCCCTTATGGACGGGCCGCCACTGGTACAGACTTAATATATGTGTCTGTGCCTGAACCATAGAAATCTAAACTACAGTTCAAAAAAAGTTATGAAAGGTCAGAAATACAATACAGACATGTGGGCTAACAGCATTTTCCTTAGTCAAAACTGTGTTAAGCATTGTATCATTGCCGTCACTGAAAGCTAAAACAGCCTTCCATAAACATCACCACCACACTAACACACACTATTGTTCACATACGTTCTCTTCCCCAGATTCACTGCTACCCACAGGCAGCTGCGTTGGCACCCTCTTCCAGGGTGTCCAGACTGCGCTGACCAGCCTGGCCCATAATGACAGATGGGGCCTAGGCAGCCAGAGCCTGGTCCTGGCACTCGTGTGAGGGCCTCCCCTCACTGTAATGAAAACTAATGATGGGCCATTAGAGGGCCACAGTGAGCTCCACAAATATAGTCGCTCTCGCCCGGGGAACACAGAAATGCAACACTGAGCAGAGAGAGCATTCACAGGAGAAAACTTTACTACTGCACAGGATAACACTCGCAGAGAAGGAAAGATTTCATTTTTAAGATCTGTTTTTTAAAAGCATTTCTTCTAGTGAGCCAAACAGGTGTGAACTCCAACGCTATACTTGCCTCTACCATGTCTACATCTTGAGTTTTCTCTTTGAGAGATTTGTGTGTGAACACTGAAACGCCAGTAATAGCTGGGTAAGTGTAGCTGTACGTGTCTCTCTGTGTGTGTCCGTGTGCGTGTGTGTGTGTGTGTGTGTGTGTGTGAGAGAGAGAGAGAGAGAGAAAAAAGAGAGAGACTGAACTGAAGGAGTTGTGTGATGTGATTAATGAGATGCTGCTGTTGCCGGACATCTGTTTTTGTGTCTTTTGTGTTCTGTGATGGACAGAGATGATGATTCATAGATTCAACAAGATGGATGCAGATGAAAATAGAGGACTACAATACATTACTTTATTATTTATTATTTAGCCATATTCAGGGATTCTAGCTTAGAGTGCCTACCTGTACAGTGGGCCTGTACTATGTGTGTAAATGACAGACTGACAGCTCTGCAAGAAATCTATGGAGCTAAAACAGAGAATTTAAGTTTGGTATTGAAAAAAACTAAACTGAAAAATAGAATATTGGCTTGGAAACACCTGAAATAAAATTTGGACACTGGTTTGATGTTTTATAGTTTTAGTTTTTTTTTTACAATGACAACATTTTCTTTGTTTCTTCACATCAGCCTTTTTCAATTCGGGATTCTTTTCGATGTCAGTACTTTTAAATTGTTAATTTACTGTCTCTGTTTTGGCGTTGAAGGGGTGGGGTTTGATGGGAGGGGCAAGATATACATGTTTGGCATAGATCCTGCGGGCAACGCATCTCTGAACAAGGGGTGTGCTCTCTGCTCTGTAATACTCACAGGGGCAGATATGCTAACATGTTAGTACCTGTTTAGGTGTAATTGTGCCGCGACCTTTGCCTTAAATGACTGACAAGTGTGTTTCGATTATACAATCATACACTAGTTCAGTACACTGTTAGTACATTCAATGTAGGATGAAAAGACACACCATGCCCGTGGACCACAAGAAGAGTAGCTGATGTTCTGCATGGGCTAATGGAGATCCTAATAAAATCCTAAATCCCATATTCAATGCCCTTTATGCAGACTGGCCAAGTGGCTGTTTATGTTGTGCTCTCCAACAAACATACATCAAACAACATGCATTTGCCCCGCAGCCATAACAGGCTGCTATAGGCTGCTGAAGTAGACAAAACTATTGGCCGTGCATGTTCATATTGAGTAACATTTGCTTCCTCCATTTCTTCAAGAGGTTTTTTAATAATGCATTTCAGTTTCCTTCATGCCTCAAGAGTGCATTTCAATTGAACTGAACTGAAAGTTAGAGAGAGAGAGCTTCTCTTCTTTAGTCTTTTTCGTAAACTGTAGATGGTCTAGAACCGTTCAGGAAAAGTGCCTTCAGGATCAGAGGAATTAATGGTACACACAGTCACAACAGACAACTGAAAATACTAAAGGAACATGAATAATACATGGCCATGAATAATATATTAACATAAATTGATTTGTTTCTCCATTTCCTCCTCTTTGTTTAACACAAACACATCTCCTGTCTATGAATGTGGCTTCTCTGTAATAAACAGGGAACTCCACACCTAAGGCATGGCTGTGTGCTCAACTTAGCCATTTTGTGGTGCACTAGGGTTATAAGTTATGTGAGGGAACTGAACGTTTAGTATGACATTTTGAAGCAGGCGAGAGTTTTGTTAGCATGTCATTAAGTACCATTGATACATTATTCATCTTACTCTTTCATGTCAAGTGACTTCATTGTTTGTTAGTATTTCCTCTGGTAATACTAGTTTATTGTAGAGGACTCAATTCTAGTAAACAGAGTTTGTTGTGTTTTGAACATATGACACAGGCCCCGCAGTCCTATGCTAAATATGAAAGCTATAATTGATTTTGCTGTATGTAACCTCTGGTAAATTGCTGCTGGTTTTAAAAATGCTGCTTGTTGTTCCACTCACGTTGTGTTTACCCAATACACGCCAACATCATTCCAGCGGGACCCAGCCATTTCAGGACCACACAGTAGGTACTTTTTTTGCCCCCCAAAAACAGCCCTGAAAGGGGTCCTGCAGTAGAAAACTGCCTAAAGGTGCCGTCGCCCATAAAATGGCCTGTAAGCACCTGCAGTGGAAAAGCGCCTATACACAGATACCGCCTCACCACTTAACATAACAGAAAGTAATGCTTCAAAGTAGTGGCAATGCAGAGACAAAGCAATGCTAGTATAAGAGTCAGGAGAAAGAGGATAGCATTTTGTGTGTGTGTGTGTGTGTGTGTGTGTGTGTGTGTGTGTGTGTGTGTGTGTGTGTGTGTGTGTGTGTGTGTGTGTGTGAGAGAGAGAGAGAGTGCGCCGAAGGGATAAATTACGGCAACTCACAATCCCATCATGCAAAAACACAAGCGCAGCAGCTAACAGCACGTTGCCTTGATTCCAGCACTTTGTCACAAAGATTGGTGAACTGTTATAAAAGTGTGTCAGAGAGATGTGGCAAGGCATTCATAACATCTCAGGAAATAAACGGGCTGTGGTGGGGAGGGGAAGACAAAGTGAACCGCCTGAAATGGAGCTTTATGCAAATGACGAGAGCTGAAAATGCCTTGTGCGGTGAGGTTGCGCAGGTTGCAGAGATAAGTGTAACTACCCAGGCGGCAGTTACCATGGGGATGCAAGAGCGGTGGAGAGGTGACCTACCTGTACATCTCACTGCTGGACCTCTTGCTTCCTGCCCGGGGTCGACTGGACCTGCTCTCACCGTTCATGCTTATGTCTGCAACAAAAGGAGGCGGAGGTCAAAATAGAAGAGTCCAGGCTTGGTAAGCATCCTCTTATGGTGTAAGTTGCGGTGTTTGTGTGTGTGTGTGTGTGTGTGGATTTGTGGATTTGTGTAGGTAGTGATGTCTATGTGGAGGTGGGCTAGCAACTAAGGGAGAAAAGGAAAGAAGGTATGCAAGACTAAGAGGGATACACCTAAACAGGCAGACAAATGACGAGGAAGACAGACAGATCAATGGTGGTGAGGAATGAGAGAGGGAAAGACAATGATGGAGAAAGACAGTGGGAAAGAAACAGAAAAAAGAGGAAGGCCGTGGAAGAGAGACGGAAAGAGTAGGACACAGCGGGTCCTGATAAATGAAGGCCTTTGGAGCCTAATTGCACTCCATCTGCCACTGTGAAATTAATTGCCTCTGACTCCCAAGTTTAAACCCACCCCCCTCCCCTTAGTACCTTCTAGTCATGACAGAATGCCCATCTATCCCCCGTCCCCCCACCCAAATTCTCTCTCTTCTCTCTTTTTGTTTCTCTCCCCACCCCACCCTGCTGTGTTCATCTGTGTCCTCAAGCCTCTGAAATCTCATCAGACATTCTCCAGGTCTTCCCTCACTTCTTTTTCACTAAATCTCTATGTTTTTCTCCTGTCTGTGTCTTTTTTTCCCCGTAATGAAACAAACCAAGCGAACAGATAGGGTTTTGGGAGACAGAACACATACAGATGAACATTTGAGCGTCAGGTTAAACCTGTCTGGAGAGTCAGACGGTGGGGTAGCCCTTTAAGGCGCCCTCAGACAGAACTCAGGTAGGCCTGCTGAGAGGAGCAACAGCTTACATCCACACATGGCCTCCTGGTTGTCTGTTCTTCAGTATTGGCAGTCATCTGGTTCCCATGAAGCTGCAGGTCCACTCACATAATGTCTGACTCGCAGGGAGATACATTTGCTTAGTTCACCTGTCGCCTTACCTCGTAGTTTTTGTAGTTGATGGAGTTACTGACTCTCCCTGATGGGTGCTTACTAACATTACAAATCTACCGAAGTAGAGGAACTGAGAGCAATAGAAGACACCTCCTCAAAGGCATTCTTGAGAGCACTTCCAAAAGAGCTGCATGTGTTCTGTGTCCCCCACAGTGACACATTTAGGGACTCAAACTACGCACATACTGGTTTTTCATTGTCGCCGCTGTTCTGCGCTCAGTTTAATTTAATCACACAGGCTGTCAGAAATAGTGTCACCAGCTGCTTCACTCAGGCACTGGCTTTGCAGACTTTGAGCATGAAAAGACACGGCCCCTGCAAACAGGACCCAGAGCTGGCATGGCCTTAGTGCCACTCGACAGAGGACCACGAGAGCCCCAGGAAATGGCAGCTGTGTGACTGGCAGAAATAAATTGAGCTGTGGGATCTGAGCAGCACAGCTGAAATCTGCCAAGTGCGAGGGTACAATTACTGTTATTTTCCAAAAAAAGAAAGATGGGTCTGTTTTCTGTAGCCTGACAAACTGCAGTCCAAAGGTAGGCTAATGGGAGCTTATTAAACTAAAGAGCATCCGCTTTTATGCTCTTCTATTTTATAAGCAAAGCAAAGTTAGACATATCAAGAAACACTGGAGGAGTAAATAGATAAATACATAAAAACATTATTCTGTGGGGTACTCTTTAAATGTCTCTATATTTTCCATCACTCACTGCCATTTTCCTGGACGTGTATAGGGCTCTCTGGCTCTTGGCTCAACTTGACAAGACCACAACTCTCCTGGAAAGGCTCCACGTATGAGGACTGATGGCTTACAGCCAGAAAAGCACAACTCGCTCAATGTCACAGAGCTCTGCAGATCATCTGAGGTCGCCTAAGGTGTACTTCTAAAGCTGGATGGGTCTGGTCGTCTGCTCCCTGCTCTTGCATCCTCAAGTCCACCCCAGTCGCTAGCTGAGAGCCAGCATCCTAAAGGAGGAAGGGGGAGTGTTTGGCAATATCAAGTAGCAACTCTGGTCTTCGAAAGGGACGTGAACCAGAGCACAGCTTAGGCCCTGCAATATCCTGTTGAATCTGAGCTGCAGATCCACAAGCTTTCACCTCACCCCCCAGACAGAGCTCTCTGGGACCTGCAAGCAGGCAGGCATCTAGTTTTCCACATCCTCACACTGCACAAAGTCAATATTAATGTCAGATATAGAACAGATGGGTGGATCGTTGCTGTATGCAGACCCGAAGGATGCCTTGGTTAACACCAGTGGAGGGGGAGAACTTCAGTGGTATCCACACATCTGAGACACCTAATGACTACAGCCTCTGCAGTATTGATAGGGCGGCTTTGCTGCAAATTTCGGCATAGACGCGCTGGAAGGGAATAAGCCAATTCATTTGTTTAGTTTGGATTGATTCGATTCGGCTCAGTGATTCCTGTGCTCTCAGCAAACCGTCTCAAGTCAGTCAGTTTTCTTAAACAGTAATGGCCGTCAAAAAGGGCAGCACACGCAGCGGTGCTGTCACTGCTCATCAGGACTCCACTTCTGCATACCTATGCCAGGCCAGCTGGAAGGCTTCACTGGCAGGCCCTCCCTGCACTTAGTATGCCCACAGTGGGCATAGGGTGAGGGGGAGTCGATAAATAGCATGTATGGTACACCAACATCTCAGCTAGGTCCGCTCCAGAGCCAGAGAGACCCGACGCGAAGCACTTGAAACACAGTGAAAGAGACACTGCGTGAGAGGTGTGGGAGGCCAGCAGAGTCCCTGGTGACAAATAAACTCATCATGGACAGGAAAAGCAGGAAAGGTTGACTACGTCATATTGGGGCTGTGCAACATTGGCCCTGTGTGGGATTTGTCAGAAGCTTTCATCTTTGGGCGTATCTACAGTGCACATTTCCAAAGTACTGTCAGAATGTCAGCACCAGGGTTATTATCTTAGACTGAAAATAAAACAAATGAAAACGTATGGTTTTAAGCCATATGTTAAGCTTAATAAAATCATTTACCTGAAGACATTTTTAAATTTAAAACTAAGTGATACTAGTATTGATTGCTTAAAACGAATAAAATAAGGAAAGACATGTTTGTCTTGTCTGGAGGAATAAGGCTTCAAAAAGATATTTGTCATTATTGTCTAGAAGAATTAGGCTTCATTATCGATTGATGAAGTCAGATATGTCAGGGAGGAAACGTGTGAATCATATATGGGACTATTTCAAATGTGTTAGTGAAAGCGGTAGGCCTACAAGCGAATGCATGGTAAATTCAGGGAACAGCATCTGTGGTGTAGATGACAAGCTGGAACTCAAGCTAGACAACACAACATAACTGTGCACCATCCTAAGAGACACGATGAACATGTACCCAAACATTCACAATATAATTTAAGATAAACTGACGATGCCGGTCTCAACTGCTTCAGCAGAAAGGTAATTTAGATGTCATTCAGATTTAGATTGAGACGTTTAAATATGTTCTAAAGAGGAAAGGACGCTCTAATAACAGGAATGGCTCTCACGAATATTTGTAAAGACCTTGAAATCAATACAATTCTGAGGGAGTTTGCCCCAACAGGGACTAGGAGAGTCAGGAGAGATTTTCTTTGTAAGGTAGGCTGAGTTTCGATCTTTTAACGAGAGTGTTATTGAAGGTGCAGTCTGCCAAATCAAACCAAATACACTTTTTGTTAATTGCTCCTCACAGCCCTCTACCTGTTTGTGTAGTGTCTGGAACTCTGATGTTTGAACACAATCTTGGCTCTGTAAATGGGAAACAAACAGTGGCTTGCACCGACCCGTAAACAATCCCAGCCAATCAACACTGTGCTACAGGAAGGGATGGGTGTAATTTGATTGGCTGTTGAGTACAAATATCAACAACCTTTTGCAAAAACCCAAACCAAATCACAGACTGCAACAGACTGTCAGTCTAGAAATACATGTATTGCATTAGATAGCAGCTTAATCTTGAAATGTTGATATCTTCAGTGATAAACAGATGACTAAAATGACTAAAACTGAAACTAAAACTAAACAGCATTGAGTGTGTGAAATAAGAACTAAATTGAAACTAGCAAAACCACTGGTGAAACTGACTAAATCCAAATGGAAATTAAGGTTAAATACTATCAATAATTTACAAAGTTATCATAATAAAAAAAAAAGTATCTGGACAGAATAGGTATGTTTTTTTTTTCATATATATCTTTCCAAACCTTCTAGAAGCTCCAGACTGATTCTGCACTACAGGAGCAAAAGGTGAAATCATTGCGCAAGCACACACTCCATCTGGATGCTCCTCTTCACCCAGTGCTCTCATTCAGTACATATCGCACTTATATTCCATTAAGGAAGGGAGCATCTCCGGTCTGGGCCATTTGGAAAGTATTTTGTGTACAAGAAAAAGACCAAGAGTGTTTCGTCAAATCCCACTCCCACCGCCACCCCTTCTCTCCTATTGATACTGTGCGGGTGCTTTTTGTAGGGTCGTTGGAGGATGGGGGTTAGGGGAAGGGTGGTAGAGGTTTGGGTGCTGCATATAGAGGGCTGAGTGGAGCACTGACAAGCTGTGACCCCTGCGCAAGCTCACGCTCTTCACAGGAGCAAGGGCCGCACACCTGTCCTCTGCAGATATTTGGGGAAAAAACCTCTACAAGGTTACTGAAGCAGTTCTTTAGAAAGCTAATTCAACATGACACCTATGGGTGCTTGGAATGCCTTTGTTGTTCTTACTTTTATTTTTCAATATCATTTAAGTCACAAGACCTTTCTTTCGAACAGACATTAAGTGCATGCTCAGACTCATGAATGTCAAGCCTGGGAGGCTGTTGCACAAAAAAACTGGAGCACAGATTGTAATTGCTGCCTGTTATGGCTGAAGCTGTCAGGTTCACTCTAAGCAGAGGTCCCGGAGCCCAGGAGCCCAGCTGGAGGAAGGGCACATACAAGGGGCCAGTTCACATGGCCAGTGGCCAGATGGGAATTGTGATGGATACAACAAGGCAGAGTGATTACCATACTTTATTTATATGCTTTTTGTCGGCATGTCACACATAGAGAGAATTATAGTTACCTAGTAACTGCAAGCATATATTGTAATACATAGATAAACACATAGATATATCTTAATAACTTCAAACCATAAATAACTAAATATTCATTTGCTAATTTTTAAGGGATGTTGTTACTTTAAAGTGAACAGGGTGCTTTGTGCTGTTTCTAGTCATTGTCTCTTGACTTAAATAGAGTGAGTCACATTTTTACGACATGTTCTAACCACTTGTAAAGTAATGATTTGGTCATCTCCAACCACCTCTACTACGGCGAATATAATTAGACACATTGCAAGTGTGTCTACAGTCTTCACTGAACCTACTCCACATGTACTGTACAAGCAAAACAGGATTGGTATGCAAAAGACCGACAAAATAGAGAGAGTGAGAGGAGTAGGAGAAAGGGGTGGAAAGAGGGGGGAGTGAAACAAAAGAGAGGAGTCTGCTATACTCACGTTTCAGACTGTAGTGCTCGCTCCTGAAGAGGGTCATACCAGTCGCAGAGCTGGAAACTCACAAAGAGGCAGCTGCCCACAGCGAAAAATCCTTCTTTACCGGACCTTCCTCTAACTCGGACAGAAAGAGAGGGAAGAGTGAGAGAAGAAGAGAGACAGAGAAAGAGAGAGTGAACAGAGAGGAGAGAGGTGACTGCTATCAACTGAATCAATGCTTGTGCTCCAAGAACTGTGCTGGCAGGCTGTACCATCTCTCCCACAACTGCACAGAAAGAGGGGGGGGGTGAGACATTGGGCCATCCCATTTTAGTTCTGCCAGGAAGGGGGATACAGAGAGGGGGTAAATCAGTGGAGATGGATCAGTTCCATGCCAGTCCTTCATAGTTAAATCAGTAGTATAGTCTGATTGTGATATCAGACCAGTTTCTCTCATGCCCATTTGGACTCATGTCTTGAAGCCAGTCCAACCTCTATTGTAGAAGAGACTTCGGTGCAGTTCTATCAATAATCTTTGCTATTATTTCCTCTACACACACCTTTTTCTCTTACAAACACACACACACATACACACACACTAACTCATTTTACTCCTCCCAACTTGGCTGTAAAAGGAGGCCAATATGGTAGATACAAACACTACAGGCTTGTCCTTTGTGCCCAGGACACTCACACACACACACACACACACACACACACACACAGGCACACACCTCAAACTGGCTGTAAAACCAGGCTCCGTGGATGGCAAAGTTAATGAGAGTGGGCATCAGAGCCATTTTAATGAGAAAACCACTGGAATGATTACATTTAATCCAAAGCTGTCCTTTCCAATTAGGGCCGTAATGTTCTTCAGACACGCACGGACTTATTGTCCATCTCTGCTGCTCTCCTCCTCCCCAACTCCACAGCCATCAGCACCGTAATGGTCTCAGATTAGGGAAGCCTTTGTGCAAATGAGGCATTTTAACACTGCTTGTTCTGCAGAGCACTGCGGCCACTCCTTTGTCCATGAGGTTGCGTGCAGCTTCCCCTGGATAAAAGCGTTTCCGAGAGCCGGAGGAGCCCTCAGCCTGCCCACTATACTGCTGCAACCCACTCTTATCCGCCCACCTCGGGAAGAACTAAAATAGCGTAGTGCAGGGCGTGAAACACCATTTAAGAAACTGCTGATTGAATTAGCATATTCCTTAATGAACCATGACACACCGCTGTCATCTTTGATTAGAGAGCTGGCAAAGGCAACATCCCTATATGAGACCTGACAGCGTTTGAACCCTGCATCAATGGAAAGAACTTTTTTTCTCATTTTTTTCCCCTTTCCAGCCGAGCCTCCAACAGAATGAAAGAGGAGCAAAGTGTTGCTTAAATAGGGGGGAGGGGGGGGTCTAAAACACGTAGAGGCAACCAAATGCAAATGAGGGTCAGGCGCGCTGCGAGGGATCCCATTAGACGAGCCTGATGATCAGGGGCTCACTGTAGATGGGAGAGTGGTCACCTGGTGATGCTCGCAGCTCAATTAGTGGTCAAGCACAAGCGAGAGGTGGGCCTGAGAGTGGAGTAAAAACATGCTCAGTAAAAGAGGAGAGGAGAGCTAGCCTGTGCAAACCACATTAAACATCCAGGCGCCAGCCGAAGCCTGCACGGAGCTCAGAGACAGATCTCACACTTGCTTTTCCATTCTGGGGCCATACTGGCTTTATGAGCATGAGAGGGAACAAATGAAAAATAAAACGCATGGTGATTTACCAGGATGACATCATTATCCACTAGTACTGTTTGATGGCCACTTTACTAAAGGGCCCTGGGTTGTAATAGATCTCTGAACTGTGGCGTTATTCTGACAGCACCTCATTGCCTTACAACCAAGTCCTCCTGACCCAGCTCTAGAAGTCCTCTAATTAAATGTCAGAGAGGAAGAGGATGTTCGGAGCTGCCAGGGGCCTTATTATTACTTGCTGTGTGTGTGTGTGTGTGTGACTGCCTGTGTGTGTCTCTGTGTGTGTGTGTGTGTGTGTGTGTGTGTGTGTATGTGCCTGTGTGTGTGTGTGTGTGTGTCTCTATGTGTGTTTGTGTGTGTGTGTGTATCTCCCATTAGGAGCAGGAAGAGCCAACTGCCTCTCGTCTTGCCCAGTCTCCTGTCTTGTTACTATAGTGGAAACAATCTCTGAAACAGCAAAAAAAAAGAACTATGTTTTGCAGTGATCGGAATAACATGGTTGGAATGGGCTTGATGATAGTCATTAAGATCGAAGAGATGAGCAACCACTGACGCATTATCATGGGGATTTGGGCTCAAGTTGGGATATTGCTGGACACACAACTGAACACCTGAACATCACAGGCAGGGTTTGGGGGATAGGATGTGCTAGCGATTGGGTCCGTCCCAGTGCAACAGTGACTCCCGCTGTTGTGGAGGTCTGAATGCGGCAGGCGTAGTGTGGCCTTGGGCGTGTGTTCCAGCTCCCTGTGGAAAGCAACCACTGTGTGCTGATAAGAAGAGGTAGGTGGCTCCATGTATCCTGGAGGAGGCCAGTGGTACTCCAATGCCCTCCCTCACCAAGGCAGGAGCTCAAGAAACTGCCAAGAACTGAGATGGAAGAAAAGGGAAAGGGGGAGGGGGGCAAATTTGTATCCAACATTTTGAAAATGGTGGATGTTCTGGTGTGTGTGTACATGACTTGGCGTGTATGTGACCATAGTTGTGTTACTGCATTGTGTTGTATGAACACAGTTGTGCAGAAGTCAGAGAGGACTCCCACAGTTCATTACCCAAGCTCAATAAAGGTGTTGGATCCTTAAATAATGAGAGGCCACGCTTCCCAGGTTGGCATAATGCGCACACTTTAATTGGTTCGTGCCCTCCTCTCCTCGCCTGAATGGAAAGCCATTTGAAAACATTTCATTTTCAGAGAGGGCTGCAATTGTCATCCCTTCTTTACAATAGCTGTCTCCGGGGAATGACATTGCGTGTTGCCAGATTATAGCGAGTCCATGTCCAACTCTGCAGCAAAATACTGCCTACATTAGCATAACAATTGCAGCTAATCCTTCTGTCACTGTCCTGCTGCCAGGCACCTTAATTCTCAAGTTTTTGTCCAGCCTTATCAGAGGAGCATGACTGAAGGAGAGGCATTGGAGGGGAAACTTGTGTCTCTCTGCTCAACCCCAGCAGAGCCCTGCTAAAACCTACCACACAGACAAGGCACACACATGCATACAGACACACACACACACACACGCACACGCACACACACACACAATTAGAAGTGGGTTTATGTACAATGTAAGATGTACTGACTGTAAAGATGAGCGCTGTACAGGCATAATGTAAAATTCTATGCCATTTAAGACTTACACAGAGGGGCACACAAATATTCACATCAACTGAAATTATGGCTCATGACACTTCTCTTACTCTTGGAGTATTGAGGAGATAAATGCATTCTGACTGTGATATTTATTGTGTGTCTGATGTCCTCGCATTGGCAAACTCGTTTTAACTGCTTGTGAAGACCTGAGTAAGAATTTCATGATTGATTTCAACTGTAACATTTACGTAAGAGGAGTCAAAATGAAAAGACTCTGAAGTCCACCTGTAACTGCCCCTAAACTTTTCTCCTGGTTAAAGATGAACCACGCCTCCAACTGATGGTTGATGAGTTTTTATTTGCTTTCGTACTCTCTTTCATACTCCAAACCACTGTGAAAAACTGAAATCAAATGTATCACATTATAACATCAGCATATATCACGTAAATTATTATGAATTAACTCCGAAATTATCTTTTAACACATTACTAATCAAATACAACATAGAAACATACCGTGTGCGCCCTCCCACCAGAAAGTTAAGGTCAGCTAAAATGCTTCGTATTCACACACATCCTTCTCCATGCACGTTGTAGATACAAAAGAACGAAACTTAAATGTTCCCTGCTATTAGTTAAGTGGATCACATGACTATGGTAGCCTATTTGACTCAATTAACGTATTCAACAATACAGTACATGTGTCCTTACCATGTAATATCAAAATTCCACATCAGCAAAATACAATTAAGTATGCACAAGCACACAAAACAAATATATTTTAATAAAGAAAGAAAGAAAATATGCATATATTTCAGCGACAGCTACACTGCCACCAACATTACAGAAGATTCATATTACCATACCAAAAGAAATTTGCATGAATCTTGTAGTTTTCCCATAACTTTGGCAATTAACCATTAAAATTGTAAACCATTAACCTTGTTTTTAATCAACAGCTTCTTTTAAAGTTTTTAGAATAAGTATTATGTAACTATGAATTATGCTCAACTAAAACAACTAATTTTTGAACTGGACGATCAAGAAATGAACGTTGCGTTAAGCGCTCACCTTTCTTTCCTTAATTACTTTGTCCTATTTGAATGTTGACTTCACGCACAAGACAATCATCCTATTGAATTCCTATTCTACCTTGTTTTGGATTCAATTACACAACTCTTGATATGCTTGGCTACCTTGCTGCTTTAACTCAAGTGTGGCTGATGACATTCTCAACTTGCCACCAATCCCGAGCACTCCATACTCAAGAATAGGGTCAAACTAATACCTTTTTGCGAGTTTTCCAGAGTTTGTTTTTTGCTTTATGATTAAACCAGTTCAGCTCTTCTTCGAAGGCTACTGTCTGCGCTTCCTTGACGAGCACAAGAGCACCTTTCTGTCTTTCCTTCACACTAATGGGCCTAGATATGTCTTTATGTGCCAGTCTCTGAATCCGAGCAATGACGTTGAGGCATGTAATCCAATCAGAGAATCTTGATAGCCTCTTGAGGATAGTGTCTCTTTCAACGACATCTGTTTTTAGGACTTTTACCTCTGGGTCACCTAAAAGAAGCTCTGGGGATCCTTTGTCAATGACAATGTCTTGTTCCCATAAGAACTTGGGTCCTCTAAGCCAATGTGATGCTAGGTCTGCCACCTTGAGACCCCTAGAGGCATGGTCTTCCTTGTCCTCTGGACTTCTCTCCATCTTTACTTTTACAGGTTTTAGTCTGACTGTAGCCAGAAGCTTGTTGCTGGGAAGTTGAGGCCGCTCTCTAAATGGCAGAGACATCTCCAGATGTTCTGTTTCCTTATGGTGAATTTTACCATTCAAAAATTGCAAAAATTGAATATCCTCTTGAGATATTGTCTTTTCTCTCTTGAGTTTGTATCCTGGAAATCAGTCTCCAGTGCCTTAATCACAGACGCAGGTGTGATGGGCGGAAGTTCTTTCACAGAGATACGATGACAGAATCTTGTTTCATCCCTTCTGCTAGTGCTAGGTATCTTGGCGACAACTATACTCCAGCCTAAATCTGTCTTGACTGCGTATGGTTCATGCTCATCCCCTGATACCACTTTCTTTGGTTTAATAGCCCTTGCACAGTCATAGCCAATTAAGAGTCCAACAGGACAGTCCAATTGGTCTGGCATCTCTTCCGCTATGCTAAGCAGGTGGGTCCACCTTTTGGCTGTGTCACAAGTTGGAATGCTAGTTTTCTCCAATGGTATGTATTCTTGGGTGTATGCTGGTGGTAGCTCAATGCACTCTTGTGAGCTGGACCCTCTCACCTTTATTCCAACAGCTCTGTGACATTTCACTATTGAACCTTTGTCTGTCATTGTTGACAGCTTCAGTTTGACGGGTTCTGAGTACGCTTGAATTTTTTCACACACATCTTGGTTGATGAACGTACTACTACTCTGTGTGTCTAAAAATGCATACACCAACATTTCTGGGCTACTCTTGTCAGCAGGAGAGAGCCACACTGGGACAATCATTGAAGTGCGGTCGGTATTGTCCTTGTTTGAACTACATAAGGAAGTAGAAGAACTTTCTGTTTGTAATGACACTTCAGGCTTAGGCCGAATCTCGATTCTTCCCCTTGCCCCTTTTGCTTTGTCTTGTCTTTGTCTTAACCGTAGCACTTGCAAGTGTAAGGGCCAAGGGCTGAGATCTTTCCCCTATGAAATGAGACGCCACTCGGTTTCGGGTACGTCATGCGTGAATGTATGAGCTATGAAACCAGCGATTTAAAAAAAGTCTAATGAAGAACATGGTTGCAAATATATATGTATACAACTGTGTAGAGCACAAAACAAGACTGTCGTCATTTTTAAATTAATTATAAGCCAAAAATACTTACATGTAGTGTATGTAGCATGATAGCTGGCAAGCTACCATATAAGCCAATGGAGTGGTGGTATACGCGCTAATTGTATCCTAAAACTACCGTTTGAAAGCTTCAGTTAAGACCTACAATACTATGCATCGTTCGAGTAGCACATTTCAGATCAAACCGAGTCATTATAAACATATAAAAAGTTGTGTAGATAGCTTTATTCATGTAAAATATTCCTCGCTTCAAGCAGCCATGTTTTTTTGAAAATTCCCGAGCTGGTTTCGCGGTGTGCTCTGGGATAGCCCTTGGAGGAGCAAGGTAGCTCTCCGATCATCTCAAAAACGAGGGCCATACACCCCTTAATCTTACCCCTTAATCTTGATCAAATTGGGTATTGAGACACCACTAGCTCTCACATGAACGCGCAACTTCAAGGGTAAGGGGGAAGATAAGGGGTAAGGGGAAGTATTGAGATAGGGCCTTACTTTCTAGAGAGCGTTCTTCATGAAGCGGAGACGGATGGCTCTTCCTGCAGATGTTACAAGTAGCCAACATGGCCAACTCTCAGGCAACCGAAGCACATGTTGTTGCTCATGATGAATTTTTTCTTCTCATCAAGAGGCATTGCTGTACATTTTTGCATCTATAAATTAAGTGATTCTGTTGACAGCAAATGCATTCTACTTGTCTTTTGGTTTGAGTGGCAGGATTAGATGTAGAACCATCTGATATTCTTGAGTCCTTATAAGTTGGTCTTGTACTCACCCTTGTTGATGTCGCTAGTGTGCTTGCTTTGACACGTCTCTGTTCCTTGCCAAATCTCTCATCAGTTCTGTCATTCTGTTTTAATGCAAGAAGAGAAGACACCGGATTGCATGCCAGTTCCAGCGGGTCGTTGCCCAGTCAGGACGTTTCTGAAGCAATTTGTGATTTTCCTCCCAATGTCTAAAACCCTCAGACCTTGTATGTGAGGCATGGCATTCTTGCAGGAGATAAGGAAATCACTGAACTCTCTTAATTTCAGAGCCTCTTTCGGTCCAATCTTGGGCCAGTTGCTCAGTTTACCTCTAAAGGCTCTTTGAACTATGAAGGGGTGACCATAGCGCTTGTTCAGAGCATCCCACGCCTGTGTGTATGCTTCAGCATCACTCCTATAAAATGTTCCTTCCAGCACAGACAGTGCTTCTCCACTTATATATTTTTTCAAGTAAAACAGTCTATGTGCTGGGTCTGAGCAACTTGTTTCTATCAAGGCCTTGAAGCAGGTGCGCCACTCAGTGAATTTGAGTGGGTCTCCTGTGAATATGAACGGCTCTGGTGCAGGAAGTCTTGTCATTACCAAAGATTCTTTTACGGCTTGAACCAGCAAAACTTCATTAATTTTTTCAGAAGGTGAAATGGCTGTCGGGACATGGGCATACGGAGCTTTTATATGCGATATTGGAAGCTGCTGAGGAGGCAGAGTCGTTTTTTCTCTATTTTCTCCTATTTCAGCATTCAATTTTGATTCCTCTTCAGCATAAACATTGTATGCAGCCTCCATAGCTTCAAGATCCCTTTCATTTTCCATCGCTTTAAGTTTCTCTTGCTGGGCTAGCACTTCTTTCCTTTGTAGGGCTATATCTGTTTCTCTGCTTATTTCAGCACGTTTAGATGCCAAGCGTGCCGGAGCTTCTGCCTTCTTTATTGACACCGGACTACCTGGTAAGCTATCCATGCCAGCTCTTGATACAGTTGACCCATAAATTGACCTGGCATCTTCTCTCTGGAGCAATTTCAAGAGTGTTTCTGTTAGTATCCTCCCTGCCGTTCAAGGGACTCTGGCTCTCATGTGTACTGTGTTTGTTTTGACATGTGTTTGTGTGTTTGTTATGCCATGTGTTTCTGTTTTGTCTAAGACTCCGCCCCCACCTGCCCTCTGTCACTTCCTGGATTTCCCTGTCACCTATTACCACACCTGTCCGTTAATCAGTTCAGTACTCATGGTCTTGATTAGTTTCTCCTGCCACTTGTTTGCTCCCCACCAATTACATGTCTCCTCCCCTGTATTTAAGTTCAGTCTTCCCATTGTTTCTTGTCTGATCGTCAGCTTAAATCTGTGAGAAAGACTCTGCCAGTTTGACCTGTTATCTGGAGTGTAACCGTTCTGCCTGTTGGAAGATAAGTCTTTTGCTTTTTTGTGTTTGTTCCCTCTGCTCTGCCTGCTCGGTATTTTTGGATTTTTGTGAATTTGCATTTTCGGGATCTTTTGTGTTTTTGCCTTTTGGAATATTGTTGATCTGTTCTGAATAAATCCTACATTCTTTGCTCCATTTTTGATCTGCGACTGGGTCTCTTTTCCTGTGGAACCTAACAGTACGATCAGACCAAGATGGACCCAGCAGATCCAAACCAGGTGAAGGCTGTCCTGGAGCAACAAGGCATTGTCCTGGGGTGGCAACAGACTCAGCTGGAGGCCGTCGCTTCAAGCATCAGAGACCTGGTCGCCCAGATCCAGCCGATTCAACTCTCTCAGTCGTCTGCGGCTGCTCCTGGCACCTCGTCGTCACGGCCTGCTCAAGAACCCAGACTGCCTCCTCCTGAGAAATACTCTGGCTAACCTGGTACCTGCCGTTCCTTCCTGTCTCAATGTTCCCTCATTTTTGAACTACAACCAACCACCTTTCCCTCTGAGCGTGCCAAGGTGGCCTATGTGATCACCCAGCTGTCCGGGCGGGCCAGAGAATGGGGAACCGCGCTCTGGGAGGCCAGAGCTTCCTCCTGTGGTGATTTCGAGGGATTTGCAGCTGAGATGAGGAGAGTTTTTGACCGCTCTAAACATGGGCATGAGGCTGCACGAGAGTTGCTACACATCCACCAGGGACGCAGGTCAGTGTCTGACTTTGCAATCGATTTTCAAACCCTCGCAACATCTTCGGGGTGGAATCGTGAGGCTCTGTTTGACACATTCCTGAACGGGCTGTCGGAAGAGATCAAAGACGAGCTCGTCGCCCATTCCCTGCCTGACACCTGTGAGGGCCTAGTGGACCTTGCCATCCGCATCGACACACGGCTACAACAGCGCCGATGGGCAAGAGCCCTTAGGGGTCCCTCTCAGGCCATTTTTCCCACTCTTGCTGCCCAGCCAACATTCCTGTCTGCCTCTGACTCGTCTGGGTCAGAACCCATGCAAATTGGCCGCACCCGCCTGACCACGGCAGAGCGACAAAGAAGACTCAACTCTCGCTCCGGCCTGTACTGCGGCCAGCCTGGGCACTTCAATTCCACCTGCCCAGTAAAAGCCAATGCTCACCAGTAGGAGGGGTACTGGTGAGCGTGACCCCCGTACAACCCTCCTCAAAGCAACGAACTCTCCTTCCTGCCATCTTGAGGTGGAAGGACCAACAACAGGAGGTGGTGGCACTGATCGACTCTGGTGCGGAGGAGAATTTCATTGACTCCTCCTTTGTGGCTCAGTGGGGATTACCAACTGTTGAGCTCAGGACTCCAATGATGGCCAATGCATTGAATGGCCAGAGGTTGGCGAAAATCACGCAAGCAAGCGTTCCTGTGGACCTGTGCCTTTCGGGCAACCATCATGAGCAAGTGAGTTTTTTTTTTTTTATTATTGATTCTCCGCATGCACCCATGGTTCTTGGCCACCCCTGGCTTGCCAAACACAACCCACACATTGACTGGGTGAGTAGGAGAGTTGTGGGTTGGAGCCCGTTCTGTCTTTCCCACTGTCTCCTTTGTGCCCAAACCCCACTGTCTCTAGTGCCAGGGACTTCAGAGGAGTTCCCGGATCTGACAGCTGTTCCCCAAGAGTACTTGGACCTCAAGACGGTCTTCAGCAAATCCAGAGCTTCTTCTCTACCCCCTCATCGCCCCTACGACTGCTGTATTGACCTCCTACCCGGCACGTCTCCCCCTAGAGGTCGGCTTTATTCCTTGTCCCGACCCGAAACTGAAGCCATGGACAAGTATGTCCAGGAGTCTCTGGCAGCAGGCATAATCCGCCCGTCCTCCTCTCCTGCAGGGGCAGGATTCTTTTTTGTTGGCAAGAAGGATGGTTCCTTACGCCCGTGTATTGACTATCGTGGGCTCAATAACATAAGTCAAGAACCGTTACCCTTTACCCCTTATGTCTTCTGCCTTTGAGTTGCTTCAAGGGGCCTCTGTTTTTACCAAGCTGGACCTAAGGAATGCCTACCATCTCGTCCGCATTCGTGAGGGGGATGAATGGAAGACAGCGTTCAATACCTCGTCCGGCCACTATGAATACCTCGTGTTACCCTTTGGTCTCACTAATGCCCCAGCTGTGTTTCAGGCATTGATAAATGATGTACTCAGAGATATGCTGAATCAGTTTGTTTTCGTGTACCTCGATGATATTTTAATTTTTTCCAAATCTTTATCTGACCATGTTCTTCATGTCCGTAGGGTCTTGCAACGTCTCCTCGAGAACCAATTGTTTGTTAAGGCTGAAAAGTGCGAGTTCCATCAGGACACTGTTGCCTTTCTGGGGTATGTCATATCACCCGGAGCCATCCAGATGGACCAACAGAAGTTCAGAGCAGTACTGGAGGCTCAATGGTGTTTTGAGCCCTCAACTTCGACTGCCAGGCAGCGGCTGCCTGGAAGGTGGTTCCGCCCCCAAAACTCTTATCCAATCAATGTGCTTCCCACCTCCAAACCTCTGGTTTTGCCCCCAAAACTCTGAACCAATCAATGCGCTCTGGTCCAATCCAAACACTTGGAGCCCAAATTCAAACTTTCTGTATAGTGCTCTCATTCCAGCTCCAACTTCATTCCACCTCTCAGCAACGAGTGAAAGCTCCAACTTTACAAAGGTATGTAGCTAATATACTTCTATTTTAAACATGAAATGGCTAATTGTGTTTGCTTTAGGGCTGTACATGTAAGATGGGCCGGCTAATGTTATCTTTACCATGCAATATGTTAACCATATTTAAAGATAGATTATGCTAATCTTAGCTGTGGTAATGTCCTTTCAACCTGCTAGCTAGCTAAATCTGGTTAAAACATTAGGTAAGCCTACAAAGTAAGATTTATTACTGTAGATTAATCACTGTATAAAATGGGTCGGCTAATGTTATCTTTACCATGCAATATGTTAACATAAAGATAGATTATGCTAATCTTAGCTGTGGTAATGTCATTTCAACCTGCTAGCTAGCTGAATCTAATTTTAGCTGTGGTAATGTTATTTCAACCTGCTAGCTAGCTAAATCTGGTTAAAACATTAGGTAACAGTAAGCCTACAAAGTAAGATTAATTACTGTAGATATGTATTTAAGTGATTAATTACTGTAGATATGTATTTTAGTGATTGTTAATGGTTATTGGTTAACTTTCAAATGACGTTGAGACTGGTTGACTTCCAGGCTGCTTACTAACACTGGGTAACTCTAAAGCAGCCAATTGGCTTTGGGTGCCTGTGAGGCACTCGATGTTGAGACTGGTTGACTTCCAGGCTGCTTTGGAATAAGGGTAACTCTCAGGCAGCCAATTGACTTTGGGTGCCTGTGAAGCACTCGATGTTGAGACTGGTTGACTTCCAGGCTGCTTTGGAATAAGGGTAACTCTCAGGCAGCCAATTGGCTTTGGATGCCTGTGAGGCACTTGATGTTGAGACTGGTTGACTTCAAGGCTGCTTACTAACACTGGGTAACTCTCAGGCAGCCAATTGGCTTTGGGTGCCTGTGAGGCACTCGATGTTGAGACTGGTTGACTTCCAGGCTGCTTTGGAATAAGGGTAACTCTCAGGCAGCCAATTGGCTTTGGGTGCCGGTGAGGCACTCGATGTTGAGACTGGTTGACTTCCAGGCTGCTTTTGATTAAGGGTAACTGTCAGGCAGCCAATTGGCTTTAGATACCTGCATTGTTCATGATATCCCTTAGTGATGAAGTTAAATTGTCCTCAATCCTCCTCATACAGATAGGCCTACTGAATAAATCTGCCAGATTATTTTTAACATTGCATATGCCTAACATTATGTGATAATACTAATCACACTCATATTGCCTTTCTCTTTCAGTTTATGAAGAAATGGCGCCCAGGAAGGGTAAGGTTCAACCTAGACCTACTTTAATGACTAAAAAAAGCTCTCTCTCACACACTGACATTTAACAATGACTACAATAATTCCCCCAAAAATACTTTGTTAATTGCAATGTCCGCCCCAGCCCCAACCCCATCTAGCTCTGCTGCCCCACCCAGCCCTGCTGCTCCACCAAGCCCTACTGCCCCATCCAGCCCTGCTGCCCCATCAACCCCTCCTGCCCCATCCAGCCCTGCTGCTCCACCAAGCCCTGCTGCCCCATCCAGCCCTACTGCCCCATCCAGCCCTGCTGCTCCACGAAGCCCTCCTTCCCCACCCAGCCCTGCTGCCCCATCCCAGCCGGCTTTTCAAAAGGTCCACAGCCTATTGAGGACATGCTCTGGGCATCAAAGCAAAAGGTGAAGTGCACAGCTTGGCATAGGTTTCTTCAAGACAGGTTTATATTTTTAGTGGTAGTGTGGTAGTAACAGTGCTGAGACCATTTGTGATGGAATCTGGGAAAACCAGTCACATATGTAAAGAAGATGAAATCTTAATATGATTGTTTCAAATTATATTGTTGAAACATTGAAACCTTCTTTGAGTGTGAATCTCAGAAATTATATTTACAAAGATACCAGATAACGGTGGAGGAGATCAGGAGGAGGACTGTTCCTTTACGTTCATTAACACCCTCACTGCTCTCCTGAGGATTGATAAGAATTAGAAGAGGGACCTCAGGAAGCAGCTGCAGGAGGTCGGGGTGACTCCGTCCCCAGTGACCAGAGTCACCTCACTTTGCTCAAAGCTGTCAGAGGGTACAGTTCAATTATACACACTATTCTTGTAACGGCACTTTTTACATAAATTGATATCAAGAAAGAACTTCAGAAAGCCAGTTCCAAACTATTAAACCCCAGTGTCTGATGGATCAGGAGGAGCCTCCTGGGCCTGATGACTCCCCTCCTCAGCCCGCCCCGAAACGCCCCTGCAGACCAGCTCCAGAGCAACACCAGCATCGCCCACGCCGCCCTGCTCCCCATCCTGGGCCCTCAACACAGTCATCATCATCATCCCCTCGACGACTTCTCCCGCTGGATGTGACAACCACCACTCTGGTCATCGGCAGCTCCATGGTCCGAGATGTCCACATCCCCCCTTCGACAAGCGGCCCCTGCAAGGTCCACTGCTTCCCCGGAGCCAGGGTCCGTGACATTCAGCGTAGACTCCCCAGCATCCTCGCTGGCTACACCAAGGTTAGCACCATAGTTGTACATGTAGGTACAAACGACATCAGGGCAAGACAGTCAGAAGCCCTGAGGGCAGACTTCAAAGCACTCCTCACCACCCTCGCAGACACAGGAAGACGGATCGTCATCTCTGGGCCTCTCCCGACCTACCAGAGAGGTGTGGAGAGATGGTCCAGACTGTTCGAACTCCACACCTGGCTGCAAAAAACCTGCGCCTCATCAGACACTAGCTTTGTTAATAACTTTGACTTGTTCTGGGAGAGGCCCAGCCTGCTGAAGCATGATGGCCTCCACCCGAACCGGAGCGGAGCCAGTGTGCTGTCAGACAACATGAGGACCACCCTAAAGAACTGACATCCTGTAGAAAACATCACAGACTCATGCCCCCCAGGTAGTAACTCTAACACTTTCTATGAAAATGCTTCTGAATCTGTCAATGTTTTCTACAGTGCATTAGGCCTATATGATTCCACTACCTCAGAACAGGCTGCTTCATATAATTTTATGGCATGCACCTATAATCCTATTCCAGTTTTAATCTCTACTCGACGCCTAATTAAAAACAAAGGCCATAGTTACAATACTAAAAATAGAAGCCCAGCAAATATTCTATCTATACCCCGGCATATTCCTCCTTCCTGTGACCCACTATATCCAGAAAATATTTCAATGGCAATACTAAATATTAGGTCACTATCAGGCAAAACATTTCTCATTAATGATCTTATATGTGAACGTAAATTAGACTGTATGTTTTTAACAGAAACCTGGCTAAACATAAATGGGTCTGCAGCTCTTATTGAAGCGTCCCCTCCCAATTATAGCTTTTTTCAGTCCTTTAGAAATGGTAAAAAAGGGGGCGGGACAGCCACCATAGCCACGGATGCCCTGTGCTGCAGGAGCATCTCCTTCGATGAGTTTGGCTCATTTGAATATCATGCCATAGTTCTTAAGTGCCAGCCTACTGTTCTGTCAGTAACTGTGTATAGGCCACCCAAGCAATGTCCCACTTTTCTAACAGACTTTTCAGAACTACTCTCCATTATCCACACAAACTATGATAAGATTATTATCACTGGCGATTTTAACATACATATTGATAATGGGAACGACTCAAAGGCCCGGGATTTTATGAATCTCTTAAATTCCATGGACTTTACCCAACACATCACTGAACCCACTCACAACCGTGGCCACACCCTTGATCTAGTTATTACAAAGGGTCTTACGACTGTTATATCGTCTATCTGTGACCTTGCTCTTTCTGACCACTTTTGTATTTTCTTTACAGCACTGGTACCTAAAGTTAAAAATAGTGCCGAAAGTTTTATTAAGAAACGCTATCTTAACTCTGCAGCAGCTGAGAATTTCAAAATAATGATAACTAGACAAGACATAACTAATAAAAAAACACCAGAGGCGGGGCCATCATGTGTTAATGATCTAGTAACTACTCTAAATACAAAATTAAGGACAGCACTTGACTCTGTAGCACCATTGAAACAAAAAAAGGTTTTAGCCAAACAAAAAGCTCCATGGAGAAATGAGGAAATTATTAAACTTAAGAGATCCTGCAGAAGGTCTGAGCGTACATGGAGAAAGACCAAGCTACAGGTCCACCTTGATATTTTTAAGGATCAACTCTCAGTTTTTAATAAAGCAATAAGAAATGCTAGGAAGGATCATTTCTCTAAGTTGATATCTATAAACTCTAACAATTCCAGAGTCCTCTTTTCAACAATAGATAGCCTTATAAACCCTGCACCCAAAGTAGATGATAGTCTTTTTTCCACCTCCAAATGTGAGGAATTTGCAGCATTTTTCAGAGATAAGATAACAAACATTAGAAATAATATTGCTCAAGAAATTCCAAATGTTTTGTTTTCCGATCCCCCTCCACCATGCTGTACCAGTATTAGCTTTTTTGCACTGACTGATATAGAAACGCTGAACAAAGTAGTATCACAAATGAAGCCGTCTACATGCCCTCTTGATCCCATTCCCACCAAATTTTTTAAGACCATCTCTGACTCTGTATCTAAGGACATTCTAGCCATTATTAACTGTTCCTTGCTTACAGGTGTTTTCCCATCAGAACTTAAAACCGCCTTGGTGAGACCACTGTTGAAAAAAAGCAGTTTAGACTCTTCTGTTCTAAACAACTATAGACCAATCTCCAACCTTCCTTTTCTTAGCAAAATCCTAGAAAAAATTGTCTTTAAACAGTTAAATATTTTCCTAGATGCTAATTGTGTCTTTGACACTTTTCAATCTGGTTTTCGATCCAATCATAGCACAGAAACGGCATTAGTCAAGGTTGTAAATGATCTCAGGATTAATGCTGACTCTAAAAAGCTATCTGTCCTGGCCCTTCTGGATCTTAGTGCAGCCTTTGATACTGTTGATCATGATATCCTTATTGACAGACTTGAAAAGTGGGTTGGCCTCGCTGGTCCAGTCCTAAACTGGTTTAGGACCTATCTAACAGGCAGGGAATACTTTGTTGCCCTCGGAGACCACAGCTCCAAAAACATTTCTATGACCTGTGGGGTCCCTCAAGGATCCATTTTAGGGCCCTTACTTTTCAGTCTTTACATGCTACCCCTTGGTAGTGTAATAAGGAGGCACAACATCGACTATCATAGTTACGCGGATGACACCCAGCTCTATATTTCTGTAACAAAAAAAACTTTCTCCAGCTCAACCAGGATAAAACAGAGGTATTAGTCATTGGTGAAAGAAATGAAAGAGATAAACTATCTGCACATTTAAAAACAGTAGCACTTAACACCAAGCACCAAGCCAAAAACCTAGGTGTCATATTAGACTCAGATCTCAATTTTGAAACCCACATCAAAAATATAATTAAAACATCTTTTTATCACTTAAGAAACATTGCTAAGGTGCAACCGTTTCTCGCTCAGGCTGACACCGAAAGACTGATGCACGCGTTTATCACAAGCAGGCTAGACTACTGTAACTCTCTTTTGTCTGGTCTACCAAAAAAAGCCATTAGTCAACTACAAATAATACAGAATGCAGCAGCGCGAGTCCTCACTAAAACAAGAAGGAGAGCGCACATCACACCAGTATTAAAATCCCTGCACTGGTTACCTGTTAGTTCTAGAATAGATTTCAAGATTCTCCTACTAGTCTATAAATCACTCCATAGTCAAGCACCTGAATATATAACAGACATGCTCTCAAGGTACACACCCAGTAGAACCCTGAGGTCCTCCGGCACTGATCTCCTAATAGTACCAAAAGTTAGGACTAAGAGACATGGGAGAGCAGCTTTTAGCTTCTATGCCCCCAGCCTTTGGAATACTCTGCCAGAATACCTAAGAATGGCTGAAACGGTTGATACATTTAAACATACACTCAAGACATACCTCTTTTATCTGGCTTATCACTCACTGTAAAAATGTATTAATTTAACATATTTGAAACATTTATTTATTTACGACTCCGTGCCTCTTTACAAGTGTTTGTAACCCCCAATTAAGTACCGCTACATCAAATGTGTTTCCTGTTTGCCGAGTGGATGCATGTACGGCCCCGGCAAACAGAACACAACAGAGATGTGGTGCCCTGTTGTCATGTGATGCCCTGTTGACATGTGTCGCCTGTTGACATGTGATGCCCTGTTGACATGCGTTATGTGATGCCCTGTTGCTATGTGATGCCCCGTTATCATGTAAAATGTATCTATTTTACATTTATGGAACGTTTACTTATTTATTTATCTATGTCTCTTTACAAGTATTTGTAACCCCCAATTAAGTACCGCTACATCAAATGTGTTTCCTGTTTGCCGAGTGGATGCATGTACGGCCCCGGCAAACAGAACACAACAGAAATGTGGTGCCCTGTTGTCATGTGATGCTCTGTTGTCATGTGATGCCCTGTTGACATGTGTCGCCTGTTGACATGTGATGCCCTGTTGACATGCGTTATGTGATGCCCTGTTGCTATGTGATGCCCTGTTATCATGTAAAATGTATCTATTTTACATTTATGGAACGTTTACTTATTTATCTATCTATGTCTCTTTACAAGTATTTGTAACCCCCCCCCCTTTATTTCCCTTCTTTCCTACTGTGAGGCGCATTGTGTTACCTTTGTGTATGAAATGCGCCGTACAAATAAAGTTTGATTTGATTTGATTTGAGTGTCAATAAGTGTTTCACTGTCAAATTGGTATGTGCATCAAATCTGAATTTAATACTGTGTTCGTGTCATGATATGTCTTTCCCATTTTTGTTAAGGCGAAGCCAAGGACCTGTGCTCCTCTGTCGGTGCTCTGGCTGCCGGGAGCATTTATTTTAAAGAAGTGGCCATGCTGCCTGCTCTAGACCCCACTGTGGCCAAAGGGAGAGCCACGGAGTTCAAGTAATTTGCAATATTCCACATCCTATATCTGGGCTCTGACAGGTATAATAGACATTATTTATCCTGAATTTATGTTTTTATCTTTTCCTCCAGACAACAGCTCCAGGACCTCGTCAACCAGGTGTGCTCAAATGAGGATTTTGGACTCCTTACACACACCTTGGGGCCAGGAATGGTAGAGGTGGTAGTTGACGTTTTTAAAAAGTGTGTTGACACACACATCGCAAACATTAACAATTAAAAAAAAAAAATCTGTTGTTTGTTGTTAATTAATAAAATAACTAGATGTTCTACATCACTGTGTATGTGTATTGAATTGGAAGTGTATTGAACTTGGCATCTTGATTTAACTAGTCTGATAATTTAGCTAGCTGGGCCTGAAATTAAATTAATTAATTTCAACACTTATTTCTACAGCTTCACATAAGGGTTTATTCCAGTAGAGTGTTACAAGTTAATGAAACCCCAACTTACATTCATTATTTAAAAAAAAATGTATCATCAGAGGACACACATGATGGAGGAGAGACATGACCGATGGGGTGTGACGTATTCTTTATTGAAAATAAAGGCCAAGTACAACCCTCATACACACAGTAACTAAGTTGATACAGAATAATGTGAAAATGGTAAAAATCAAATTTCCTCATGAAAACATCCTCAGGAATATTCCCTTCAAGAATATCAAAGGATTGCTTGATTCTAGGATCCCTTTCCTTCTTTAAGCCATCTTCGATTGACTTCACCAATTCTTCTCCATTGCCTGAAACGGGGAAAAAGTATGAAAACATAAGCCTGAGACACACATACTAAACAATTTTATCTTGTGATGACCTGAACTGTAGGCTGCATGGTCAGTGTTAAGCAGTCTGGAGCACGACGTTAATCCCCCATGCCTAGATTCCTCTCCGCTGGCTGTCACAAAGTCACCTGTAGTCTATTATGAAGTCTATTAAAAAGCCTATTACAAAAACTGGTGGCTGCCTCAGAGTTATCCTTATTCCAAAGCAGCCTGGAAGTCAACCAGTCTCAACATCGAGTGCCTCACAGGCACCCAAAGCCAACTGGCTGCCTGAGAGTTACCCAGTGTTAGTAAGCAGCCTGGAAGTCAACCAGTCTCAACATCAAATGCCTCACAGGTATCTAAAACCAAATGGCTGCCTGAGAGTTACCCTTATTCCAAAGCAGCCTGGAAGTCAACCAGTATCACCATCGAGTGCCTCACAGGCACCCAAAGCCAATTGACTGCCTGAGAGTTACCCAGTGTTAGTAAGCAGCCTGGAAGTCAACCAGTCTGAACATCAAGTGCCTCACAGGTATCTAAAACCAATTGGCTGCCTGAGAGTTACCCTTATTCCAAAGCAGCCTGGAAGTCAACCAGTCTCAACATCGAGTGCCTCACAGGCACCCAAAGCCAATTGGCTGCCTGAGAGTTACCCAGTGTTAGTAAGCAGCCTGGAAGTCAACCAGTCTCAACATCAAGTGCCTCACAGGCACCCAAAGCCAATTGGCTGCCTGAGAGTTACCCTTATTCCAAAGCAGCCTGGAAGTCAACCAGTATCAACATCGAGTGCCTCACAGGCACCCAAAGCCAATTGGCTGCCTGAGAGTTACCCAGTGTTAGTAAGCAGCCTGGAAGTCAACCAGTCTCAATATCAAGTGCCTCACAGGCACCCAAAGCCAATTGGCTGCCTGAGAGTTACCCTTATTCCAAAGCAGCCTGGAAGTCAACCAGTCTCAACATCGAGTGCCTCACAGGCACCCAAAGCCAATTGGCTGCTTTAGAGTTACCCAGTGTTAGTAAGCAGCCTGGAAGTCAACCAGTCTCAACGTCATTTGAAAGTTAACCAATAACCATTAACAATCACTTAAATACATATCTACAGTAATTAATCACTTAAATACATATCTACAGTAATTAATCTTACTTTGTAGGCTTACTGTTACCTAATGTTTTAACCAGATTTAGCTAGCTAGCAGGTTGAAATAACATTACCACAGCTAAAATTAGATTCAGCCAGCTAGCAGGTTGAAATGACATTACCACAGCTAAGATTAGCATAATCTATCTTCATGTTAACATATTGCATGGTAAAGATAACATTAGCCGGCCCATTTTATACAGTGATTAATCTACAGTAATAAATCTTACTTTGTAGGCTTACTGTTACCTAATGTTTTAACCAGATTTAGCTAGCTAGCAGGTTGAAAGGACATAACCACAGCTAAGATTAGCATAATCATAAACATATTGCATGGTAAGATAACATTAGCCGGCCCATCTTACATGTACAGCCCTAAAGCAAACACAATTAGCCATTTTATGTTTAAAACAGAATTATATTAGCTACATACCTTTGTAAAGTTGGAGCTTTCACTCGTTGCTGAGAGGTGGAATGAAGTTGGAGCTGGAATGAGAGCACTATACAGAAAGTTTGAATTTGGGCTCCAAGTGTTTGGATTGGACCAGAGCGCATTGATTGGTTCAGAGTTTTGGGGGCAAAACCAGAGGTTTGGAGGTGGGAAGCACATTGATTGGATAAGAGTTTTGGGGGCGGAACCACCTTCCAGGCAGCCGCTGCCTGGCAGTCGAAGTTGAGGGCTCAAAACACCATTGAGCGTACTGGAGTGGCCAGCTCCTTCTAGCCGCAAGGAGCTTCAAAGCTTCCTTGGTTTTGCTAACTTTTACCGTCGGTTTATCCGTAATTATGGTACATTGGCAGCCCCCCTCACGGCTCTGACTTCGCCGGCTGTCAAGTTCACCTGGTCCTCATCAGCAACAGGAGCGTTCTGCGCACTCAAGCAACGGTTCACCTCCGCCCCGATCCTGATCCAACCTGATCCTGACCAGCAGTTCATTGTGGAGGTTGATGCCTCGGACATTGGCATTGGAGCGGTGCTTTCCCAACGTTCGGCAAAGGATGACAAGGTCCATCCTTGTGCTTTCCTTTCCCACCGTCTCACCCCCACTGAACGCAATTATGATGTTGGCAATAGGGAACTGCTAGCAGTAAAGATGGCCTTGGAGGAGTGGAGACACTGGCTGGAAGGTTCCTATGTGCCATTTCTGGTCTGGACAGACCATAACAACCTCGAATACCAATACCCTATGCTAGCATTTATGTACAATATACATTATTGCCTCCACCGAAATGTTTCTCTGTCCCTACATCCCCTACCCCTGTAACAGTAACCCTATTGCCACAGTAATCTGGTCTTGTCTGTATCATGTATTTACCACCAGATGTATGTACACATATGTCGAGTGACCAAATGCTGGATGTGTATTGCCCCTGTTGCTTCCTTTCCCCTTCTGCCACACTACCCTTCCCCTTCCCCCCTTCCCCCCGTCCCACCTTCCTGTCTCCACCCGGCCGACCTCAAGCAGATGGGTCCCCCCTTATGTGCCGTGGTTCTGCTCAAGGTTTCTTCCTGCCTAACAGGGAGTTTTTTTCTTGCCCCTGTTGCCGTTGTGCATGCACTAAGGGGGTTCAGGCTCTGGGCTCTGTTAAGCGCCGAGAGGCAATTGTATTGCTATGGCGCTATACAAATAAAATTGAATTGAATTGAATTGAATACATCTGTGCCATTTCTGGTCTGGACAGACCATAAGAACCTCGAATACATCCGCACCGCCAAGAGACTCAACCCCCGCCAAGCCCGCTGGTCCCTGTTTTTCTCCAGGTTCAACTTCACATTGTCCTACCGCCCTGGCCACAAGAACGTGAAGCCTGATGCACTGTCCCGAAGGTTCAGCCCTGATGAGAGACTCCAAGAACCCAACACCATCCTTCCGCCGCATTGTGTTGTAGGGGCAGCACAGTTTGATATTGAGTCCATTGTGACTGCAGCCCAGGGTAATGAAGCAGGGCCCAGTCAATGTCCTAATAACCGTCTTTATGTCCCTAGTGCTGTCCGCCCACAGGTTTTGCGGTGGGGCCATTCTACCCAGCTGTCCGGCCACCCGGGATCCAGACGGACTCAAACCTTCATCGCCCGAAGGTTCTGGTGGCCTTCCATGAAAGAGGAGGTCCATAGGTTTGTCCAAGCCTGCCCAGTTTGTGCCCGCAACAAGACTTCCACCCTACCGCCTGCTGGCCTGCTGCAGCCCCTGCCTGTTCCGAGAAGACCTTGGTCCCATATTTCCCTCGACTTTGTCACTGGACTACCCCCATCGGAGGGTAACACGACGATCCTCACTGTTGTGGATCGTTTTTCCAAGTCGGTCCACTTCATGCCTCTTTTTAAGCTTCCTTCTGCCAAGGAGACAGCGATGTTGATGGTCCAACATGTTTTAAGTTCCATGGGCTACCTAGTGAAGTAGTTTCAGACAGGGGGCCGCAATTTACCTCTAGTTTTTGGAAGGCGTTCTGTAAATTGATTGGTGCTTCTGTTTGTCTAACTTCTGGGTTTCATCCGCAGTCCAATGGCCAATGCGAGAGGGCGAACCAACAGCTGGAGACGGTGCTGCGCTGTATGGCCTCCCAGAACCCCACTTCTTGGAGCCAGCAGTTACCATGGGCTGAGTATGCCATCAACTCCCACATTTCGTCTTCCACTGGTCTGTCCCCCTTTGAGTGTTCCCTGGGCTATCAGCCACCTCTTTTTTCAGACCAAGAGACAGAGGTGGGGGTACCCTCTGCAGAGGCACTCATCCGCCGCTGCCGCCGGACGTGGAAGCGCACACGCTCAGCTCTTCTCCGCTCCTCTGCTGCGATGAAGGTGCAAGCCGACAAACGTCGCTCCCGACCTCCCCCATATCGAGAGGGACAGCGCGTGTGGCTCTCCACCAAAGACCTTCCTCTAAAGACTGAGTCCCGCAAGCTCACTCCCCGCTTCATCGGACCCTTCCCCATCACCAAGGTCATCAGCCCTACTGCAGTCCGTCTCAACCTCCTCGGTCCCCTGCGATGTATCCACCCTACCTTTCATGTTTCTAAGATTAAACCCTTCATCTGCAGCCCGTTACATCCTGCCCCCAAACCCCCCCCACCCCCACGTCTCATTGACGGATCAGAGGTGTACACTGTACGCAAACTACTGGATGTTCGCCGCCGGGGCCGAGGTCTCCAGTACCTCGTTGACTGGGAGGGCTACGGTCCTGAAGAAAGGTGCTGGGTTCCGACCCGGTTCATCATGGACCCCTCGCTCCGCAAGGACTTCCATCGCCAGCATCCCGTCTCACCCAAGAAAGCGCCTAGAGGCGTTCATTAGGGGGGGGGGGTACTGTTAGTATCCTCCCTGCCGTTCAAGGGACTCTGGCTCTCATGTGTACTGTGTTTGTTATGCCATGTGTTTCTGTTTTGTCTAAGACTCCGCCCCCACCTGCCCTCTGTCACTTCCTGGATTTCCCTGTCACCTATTACCACACCTGTCCGTTAATCAGTTCAGTACTCATGGTCTTGATTAGTTTCTCCTGCCACTTGTTTGCTCCCCACCAATTACATGTCTCCTCCCCTGTATTTAAGTTCAGTCTTCCCATTGTTTCTTGTCTGATCGTCAGCTTAAATCTGTGAGAAAGACTCTGCCAGTTTGACCTGTTATCTGGAGTGTAACCGTTCTGCCTGTTGGAAGATAAGTCTTTTGCTTTTTTGTGTTTGTTCCCTCTGCTCTGCCTGCTCGGTATTTTGGGATTTTTGTGAATTTGCATTTTCGGGATCTTTTGTGTTTTTGCCTTTTGGAATCTTGTTGATCTGTTCTGAATAAATCCTACATTCTTTGCTCCATTTTTGATCTGCGACTGGGTCTCTATTCCTGTGGAACCTAACAGTTTCTTTAACTGCATCTGGATCAAACTCTTTTTCAACTTCTGTGTAACGTAGTTACTGCGGTACAGCTATCCATTTTCCTTCTTATATCTTGACATGGTGTAGTCAGTGCACGTAAGCTCTCATATTCTTGCTTTAAGTTTGACTCATATTTGTACAATGCTGTTATCATGCTCCCTAGGTCTGATTTGCAACATTGTTCCTTTAGTTTAGTCCTAACAAACTGAACCTCAGCCTTAAAGGTTACATACATGAGCATAAACTTTCTTTCCTTTTTAGCACTTTGTTCTTTTATGTACTCAAGCCTCTTTTCTGTTGGATGTTGCTCTCTTTCCGATCGCCTCACTACTTGTTCAGTTTCAGAAGCTGGCTTTTGGCTCTTTTATGTATTTTTAAATCTTCATTAATATCAGCTATGCGTTGTTCAACTTGTTCTCTTTCAGATTCTTCTATTTCAGTTTCTAGCTTTGTCTCTAATTCAGTTTTCTCATCTTCAAGAGCCTGCATTACTCCCTCTAAGGCTATATGCACACGGAGCCTAGTTTCACTGAATCTGGTTCATTTTTCACACCTATCGAATCTTTTAATTTTGTAAAGACAGAGCCTGGTAACGAGAGATTTGCGTAAAAACGGAGCCACTAGATTGTGTTGAACGGGCTGTAGTACATACCTCACGCCTGTGGGTGGCGCTTTAGCGCTTTATTTACACAACTGAAAAAACGTGTAAAACCTAGAAGAGACTAAAAAGCACGAGGATAAACACATTACACAAGACATTCAAGCTCCAATTAACAACATTACATTATGATGGTTAATAAAATCAGTGGTTAGACTAAAGGATATGCGAAAATGTATTATTTTTTCTATTGATAATAAAGAGTTTGGAACAGTACAACATGACATGTCTGTCATCCCATTTCCCATGATGCTTTGCTCCGTCCATTTTACATACATTTATGAATAAAAAAGCAAATTAAATCGCTGGCCAATTTATATTTGTGGTCATGAAAGTTATGTTACGTCTGACTCTGAATTAGAAGAATTAGATCAAGATAGGAGGCTAATCAGAAGGCTGGGTAAATGTTAGTGAATTCGAGGCCCACCACGAGTGAGATTTTGAGGGAGAACAAGTTATATATGTAGTGGTTGGAGATCGCGAATCGATCACGTGGGGCAATGACGTCATCAGGTTGCGTGAAACCGTGCAGACGAACACCAGCCCCCGTACCGATTCAAATCTACTCACTTTCTACCCCAGACTTCGATCGTTGCGGATACCGTGTGCGGATAGAGAGTGTTCGTCTTTATGATAGGGCTATCTGTATTGTGAACAGATCGGACGCAAACAAACTAGACTTCGTATAAACAGCACTTAATACAAGTGGATCCATTGTATCAACTATGGCCTAATTAGAAACAATCAGGCCCGGGGTGGGTAATAGGGAGAATCGGGAGCTTTCCCGGTGGGCCGCTTCACTTCTGGGCTGGTCGAGAATAAAATGTTTTGACATTTGTCACGTTCGTTCATCTTCTCTTAAAGTAGGCTAAGCACGTTTCACATTCTGACACCGCAGCCTCTGCATGGGTTGTACCATGCGAGGAAGTTCTCCGCTCCCAAATAGAGTTGGTTGGGTCCACAGCCCGTCTTTTCCAAAAAGTTTTCTCATTAGACTGCTGCTGGGCCGGCCCAAACGCAACGATACGAGGCAGGGAGGATGGATTGGAGGAAAGGCCAGGAGGGGCTGAAAAAGCCAGTTTGAAATAAAGCAAGGCATTGGAGGAGGATGCTGCCAAATGTGCCAAGTTTACCGATTTATTTTCAAGAGGTAAAAACACAAGTGGCAACTGTTAAAGAGAGACATAGGCCTAATGATTAGCAACGTAAATATTCGGCTAGCATTGTAGCGTTGGTTAATATCGTTGTAGCGTTGTAAACCTATTCGCAAGCAAAATATTACATTTAATTGAAATATTAGCCTTTTTATATCACCCAATATATGTTAAAATGATTCCTGCTGAAAATGATGAGCACGAAATGTGCAATGAGGAGGCCATGACTACAGGGACAGGTAGAGAGGTTAACCAAATAAACAATATGAATTAAAGTTATTTAATGTAAGAAAGAGCAGTATATGACCGTGCTTGATGAAAGAAAAGAATGCCAGGGGAGAATTTAGATGATGAACCAGTTGTCTCATCTGATGTTGCTTTTGAAGTGAATGTCTAATGTTATTCTGGACACTGTGGCAGGTAGCATGGATAGGAGGTTTTCAGCAAATGCAAAACTTGCCTCAGATTTAGCTTGTCTTGACCCTAAAAACATTCCTGAAATAAAGATAGATGGGCTCCCTAACTCAGCACTCCAGGAAATCAGCAAATGTCTGCTTACGTTTGATTACAGAGCTACTGTTAGCACATTACAAACTGAGCTGTCTAGCCAGGCATACCAGTGGGAGAGACTGAAAAAGTCCTCTCTTGAAGGTTGTACTGTCAGGGCATGTAGGCTAGTGAGATGGCACAGGAAGGTCAGGAGGATAGTGGCGGACTATATGGAAGAACCAGAGATGGAGCTTGAAAGCAGGACCTGTTCCTCCTGCAAAAACTGTGCCATTTGTGCCCATTTAATACTCTCACTGTACAACCTCCTCACAGATGCTTATCATGTCATTAGGTAAGCATATAAGTTTGGGTTGACTTTGTCCATCACACAGGTTGCATGTGAGAGAAGCCTCTAACATTTGTGAAGAATAGGCTTCAGAGCTCATTGAGTCAGGAGAACTTGAAGGATTTCATGTTAATGTGCACAGAAAAGGAAATCCTCATGTCTAGAAGCAGTGACACAGTTATAGATAAAGTGGCTGAAACCAGTGCAATGCTTAGGCGGTTACTGATGCTGTAGATGCTGTTGGTGCTATTCCCAATGTAACTGTTTACTGTACTGTGAGTTGAACTGTAAACATTAGATCAATATCCTCGTTGTTGAAGAGTGGAATAGGTTTCAAATGCTTTATTTATTTATTTCTGCTTTTGTTAATTATCAACCTATCCTTGTGGAATAGCGGAATATTTTTTGTTGACTTCTCAGTTTAAGTGGATTATTATTTAACCTTTACATTATTTGTTGAACCATGGTATTAATTTAAAAAAAATCAGAATAGTAAGAGCTGAACTGTTGCTTCATTTATCCAATTTCCGCTACCATGGAAAAAGTGGGCTGGTCATGGGCCTGAAATTCCCAGGCTGAAAAGTGGCCCCACTCCGGCCCTGGAAACAATACTATTGAAATATAAATTCTTTGAATGCAAACTTATATTACAGGAAACCAAAATAGTAAATGAATTAAACTGTCAAACTAAATTACACATGTTGTAATTGCAATGTACATTTCTCTCTTCATTATATTGATGCAAGAGATATTCATCTCAAATTAGCATAGGAAATATCTTAATCAGACCTTACATCCGTGGGCTTAACTTCACTCACTGAATTGTCCATAGTGTTGCGTTGTTGCTCCCTTGTGTCTTGTTCTTGGCAGCTGAGGTAGTCTTCTCAAGCTGGTTTCATTTCACGCGGGGCCGTTAAAGCCTTGTTGCTGAGTCACGTTGCTGAGTCACGTTGATGGAAACCCAGGACGAGCAGGTAGATCTTCCGTGAAGCGTAAAGTAGCGATGTAATCTTCAAGCGGGCTGGATGATGTTCCCGGAACGCTGGCGAACGTCGGTAGGCTTGTTCACTCCCGATGTTGGCTGCGTTGTTCACCGCAATGGATGGCGACGGTCTCCACCACGTCCTTCGTGGCCTTGGATTGCGATGTTCTCCACCGAGAGCGCACCCAGCATGTTCTTCTCCCTCGGTCACGATTTTTTTTTGTCTATGCGTTTTCTGCTGGCTGCGGTATCACTAGCAGTTCGTATTCACACACATCCTTCTCCATGCATTGCACGTTGTAGATTCAAAAGAACTAAACTTAAATTGACCCTGCTATTAGTTAAGTGGATCACATGACTATGGTAGCCTATTTGACTCAATTAACGTATTCAACAGTACAGTACATGTGTCCTTACCATGTAATATCAAAATTCCACATCAGCAAAATACAATTAAGTATGCACAAGCACACAAACAAATAAACAAACAAACATATTTTAATAAATAAAGAAAGAAAATATGCATATATTTCAGGGACAGCTACACCACCTCTGAAGCTAACACACAGACAGCCATGCCAACAAACACGCAGTCCTCCTATGCCCAAGCCTCTATCTGACTTCCATTTTCCACCAAACACAGTACAATCAATACTCCATTTGCAGGTTAACTGCACAAACGAGGTCATCAGTATATTTCACCCTCCCTCATTTGCTTGTGTGGGGGGATGGAATACTAAGGAGTTCCACTGGAGGCACTCCGGGTGGTAAAGGGTTAAACACAATCAACACATTGTTTTCGCGGTCGATGCGATCGTCTAAGCATTAACGAGCTGCAGAGAAGTTGCCTTGTTCTTACATCATTGTTTATGAAGCAAGTGAAACAAAGGGTTTCGAAAAACGTTGAGGCACATTGTTAAAAAGTCTCAATAAAGCAAAAAATGTGTCCCATAAATATCTGCCCAGGGATGCGGGAGGGCTCTCAGCCTCATATAAAGAGCTCTATCGCAGAGAAGCTATGAAGTAAAAACAAACTTTGCTGTGAAGAGGAGGGAACTGGGGTGACAATGTTTGTAATTTCTGAATGCCAAAAGACAGCAGCAGTTAATATTCTACATGTAATAGGAAATTAAAACAAATATTTGTCCCGGTTAAAGTGAAAGATAACAGAAAGGTCAGAAACTTCCAGTTTGTAAAATGTAGACTGTCTCTTAATAGCCACAGCACCACAGCCAACATATAAATCCTACATGGCCCTAAAGACTAATGGATGACATAAAATAACGGAATTTATATAATGTAAGACTAATATTTAGTTCTTACTGATTAATTTTTCTGTACTGCTGAAACTGACAACAGGGCCCATATGGAATTCTCTGCGGAGATGTGTTATTGCCACCCTGTGGATATCTAACACATTACACTTCACAGTAAAGCGCAGACAAATATAAATACATAGGCTATCTCTGTTGGACTCTTCTTATATTTTTATGGAAATGCTGAACTAAAGTGTAGTGTGCTGGTCTTTGTTTTTTTTTAACCAACTTGGATTGGTCTCCCAGCAAATAGCCATAATTTTCCAGAAAAAATTAAAGCATACACTGACCATACAGACTACGTCTGTACTTTTTTATTGTGGCATTGTTTAAGGACAGGCTCAGATAGAATGGGTTGATTTAGCAAGGCTTTCACACCATGCTGCCTTATTCTTGGACACTGCCAGGATATGCAGTCGATTGGTTTGTTGGGGAAATGTGATGGACAGGAGAGCTATATTATTTTGCTATATTGATTACAGATGAAAAGGGCAAAACGTATTCCAGAAGCGACAAGATCTTTTTGAAATAAGTCTTTCCTGTGCGTCCACTTCTTGTGGTTCACTTATATATACCAGGGTGCCTCATTTTTATGTTAAACATGTGGCCTGCAGTGCACTTATGACCCTGGATTAATTTACCTCGTTTAATCAAGATGCATGTTTGTTTTGACGATCCCTTTAAAAACAAACATTGCTTGCGTGGTTTAGTCAAAGCTATTTATTTCCCAACCGAAACTGTCTTAGATAATTACACTGTTCGCTTGAAAGGCAGTCGTTGTAGCCCACTTGCAGTGGTTGTGAAATACGCAACATGCAGGCCGGGTTTTTAAGCTAGGAAAGCCTCTCACAGTCATATCAGCACGCAGCAATCCATCAATCTGTTGTTTTTAAGCATTTTGACTATCAGTCTTCTTCGCTGACCCAAGTAAATCGAGCAAAGGCAACTGAAAGGATGAAACAACTTCCCACATTTAATCCAAAACCATGCAGATAATACGACTACAAGTTTCAAAACATTTTGCACGAAAAACATTATTCCGAGATTTCAATTTTCTGGCCAGGGTTAGACCTTTCATTGGATACGTCAGTGCGGTACTTTCTTCCCATGTGGAGTATTACAGGCAAGCGGTAGGCCGCATGCCTATTTTAGGCGTATTGCGTGAAGTGCTGCTGCAGTGGTCGCAGCCCAGCGGACCTCCTCACAGATGTGAGAACCGTTGCTTGCTTTACCGCTGAGTTCCTTTTCTGCGCGTAAAAATACCACAACTGGGCGGCCAAGGCGAGGGGAAAGGATCTTGGCATGAGATTGGAAGAAAGGAAGGGAGCTAGGAGGCAGCCCAGTGACCACTGGCGCTCCGCGTGCGATGGTCTCACTCAATGACTTATTTACTGTACAAGGAAACGGTCGAGACTTCACTCTAACTGAACTTATCCATAATTTCACATTTTAAAGTGGAGCCAAAAGTAATTTTCTGTTAGCTTTAAGATTTGTTGTGTTTCTAGGGGCAACGTCGTTGTTTTCAAGATGAAGGAGTATGTTTTTTTTATAGTTGCTTTCTGTGTGTGTCAGCTCAGCTTATGCTACGCTCAGGTGAGTGTCCGAATGAAATTAAATACACATTTCCCTTTACGAAATTGTTCATCTTGGAATCAATTGAAGATGTTCTTGGACCAATATTTCTATATGTGTAAACCAGTAGTAAGTAATCAGCTGACGATAGAATAGATCTATGTATGTATGTGTGTGTGTGTGTGTGTGTGTTGTGTGTGTGTGTTTGTGTATGTATTTACACTTGAGTATGTATTTACACTGAAGATGAACCGAAGGCAGCATTCTCACTTGTTGACAGCAAGTTGGCTCATTATGCCTTGTAAATGAACGGTCAGGGTGATGACCTTTAGTCAGCTAGCACACCACTGACACCCAAGAAAATTGGGCCACAGAATTTCACAGGTAGGTATGTCAACTTGGGAGCTCTGTAAATAGACCTAACACCTTAAACACGTGCTCTGTTTAAACAGAGCTAAGACTAAGGTGGCAAGCGTCTTCTGTGCTGTTGTACAACCTCACTTGTCACACACTAATGAGCGTTTTACACAGGTTCACCACAGATGTTTCTATGGAGTTTCTAAAATTGCATGGAGCTGAGCAGTATGATTATCGAGGCACTGTGTCACCATGCAATATTTAATGTTAAATATTACTGCTGAGTCTTCAGTGACCAGTCTTAAAGATGACTTTGGAAATTCATTGTGAAATGAATCATCCGGAAACAACTGAAAATTAAATGAAAATGAAAATGCTGTCACTGGATCATACAGGAATCTGTCCCTTACACAACTCCACCCACAGGCTACATCTTAATTGGCTTGACAAGAGCATTGTTGCACTACATGCTTTAATGGACTCCACCCTAGGCGAAAGATAGTCCAGTGTCTGAGTGACTGTGTCTGATGCAGATGGACTGTCCCTCCGGTCTGGAGCTCCAGGGGGCACTGCGTCAGGTCCACAAGCTGCTCACGGCCCACGAGACATCGTACATACAAAGCCTCCGCAACTTGAGGAAGAAACTGAACATGTTGAAGAACAACACAACCAAAGCCAGCATCAAGAGCGGCAGCAGCAGCAGCACTGGTGAGATACCTGTAATACATGTATTTTTTCCTCAATGCTACGTTGGTTTATATTCTCACTGAGCTATCTAGATCTGTAATAATCAATTATCTTACAAGAGGTGTGTTTCTGTGGGTAAAATAAATATAAGACAGGCAGTCAGAATATATTGTGCATTAGCCAGGGTATTCAGCTGTTCTCTCGTAGACTTCCTAAACCAGCCTTAAATGTACACACATATGCCCTGTCTTTCTCATGTAGACTGCCCAAACCTACACACCAACTGGATGCAGGTCCTTATAACCTGAACTGTTCTCTGTCCATTCTCTGTTGTCAGCCACATGCCCTGTCCCAGAATCACTGGAGAACGGCCGGAGATTGGGTGGAGTCCTCGCTGTGGGACACGAGGTGCACTTCCTGTGCAGTCCTGGGTATCAGCTGCTTGGCTCCGAGACCAGGGTGTGCCAAGAGTCTCTCAGGTGGAGTGGACAGCAGCCCTATTGCAAGTGTAAGAAACACGCCAGGGACAATAATAACCCTTCTATTACATGCTTAGAAACACAGCATAAAAGAAGTATAAATAAATACAAAAGGCAGTGGAACAGGCCCTTAGTCTCTAATGATAACCTGCATTTCCAATGGATAATGGTCTATTACTAATCCTTGGTGATATACATATTCATATGGACCATTCTCATTGAGTAGATTTCTTGTGCATACTTAATTGTTTTATCTCAAATGTGCTCACAGCCCTCCTCCTCATAAAGCTGGTAAGGATCTAGGTCTCATACTGTTGTGTAATTGGACTACAGAGGAGCTAATGGTTTCTCCATTACATGTATCTGACCATAAATGTATTAGAGGTTCTGTGCCTCTCCTAGAACATCCTACAATTCCTCCTCCTGTGGCTTTGTCTAATCTTAACCTCAGAGGTCTCTCAAGCAATGAGTTCTCCTTGGCTGCATCTTATCTACCTACTCTGTGTTCATTGCCACAGTGAGGTTAATGATGCCACAGACACTTTTTGCTCTACATTTAGCGCCTGCCTGGATAATATATGTCCTCTATCTACAAGACCTTCACAGGCCTTAGAGCTGCTGAGGAAACAGTGGCTTTTTCCAGAGATGCCAAATGATCTGGGTGATCAGTCTCTGTTATCTGCCCTTTCTTCCTCAGTCACAGCATCTAAAAAGGCATTCTACCAAGAAAAAGGTTGACAATGCCACAGACAGTACTATTTTCTATTTTCAAGAATCTTCTTAACCTTCCACCTCCACTATCAGTTACCTCCCTCTCTGCTGATGACTTCAAAAGGTTGCTTCCATTAATGCACAATGGTCCTCTCCTCCTGAACAGGGGACATCTGAACATTGTTGAAATCATTCTTCCTCCTTATCAATGAGGAAGAAGTCTCTGTGCCTCTGAGATAATCCCTTCCTGTGAGTTCTCCTTTCACTGATATGCAAATGATCCTCAACTGTACTTGTCCTTCCCTGACCACCTAGTATTCCCAGCCAATCCAGCTATCCCACAAGATATCAACATCCAGCTTGGTTTATCTTCATTGAACCCAACTAAAACTGCAAAAAACCTTGGTGTTCTCTGAGATTCTTTATCGAGGTCTTGTCGGTTCACATTCACACAATATATATGGAAGATCAGACCAGATTTCACACAATATGCTCCACAACTTCCTGTGCAGGCCCTGGCAATTTCTTAACTAGACTATTGCAATGCGATTTTAGAGGAACTGCCTGCATGAACAGAGACCGTTGCTGATTCTTTAGAAAGCAGCGGCACATTTGGTGTTTGATCCGCCAAAGAGGACACGTGTAACTCGTTCACTGGCTCCCTGTAGCTGCTAGAATTAATTTGAAATCCCTTTCTCTCGCCCAGAGGACAACCATCGGATCGGAACCAGACTATTTAAATCCCATGATTCAGCTCTGTTCCCCCTCTCGACCACTGTGGTCCTCTGATGAGCATCTGTTGTCTTTGCCTTCTCTCAGCAGAGATTGCACTCAAGACTCTTTTCACTCGTGGTACCTGGAATGACCTACCTAGTGCTGTCTGTTCCAGTGACAGCCTTGGTACAGTGAAAAAGCGTTTAAAAACTCATCTTTTAAAATCATCGGTCTAATAACATCTTGCTTATATAAAGGCATACTTTATGAATATAATCATAGATTTGTATTGTATTATTATTATTATTATCAGTAATTGATTGTTTTTTTTTTTACTTTAATTGATTTTTTTAATTCTTTCGTGTATTATTTTCATTATGCTTATTCTTTTGACTGTTTTTTAGTCTAGACAAAGCATCTGCTAAATATTCTAACTATAACAACAAGGGAACATTTCTGGCTCTTCTCAGCGGCTGGGCAGGCTAACGGCTCCGTTACCTTGCCAACCACCTCGGCTCCCGTCGCCTCTCGTGCCACCCTATCAGACTTTGTGCGAGCGTCCCGGTGCATCCACCTGCAGGGCTCCACCCACTGCACCTGTGACGTGGGGTTCGCTCTGACCGGCACTGAGAACAGCATGTGCACAGGTGGGGCCCCCTGACCTTACTACTGCACCCATGCTCACAAGTTACTAAGGAAATATGAGAAGATCCTTTTAACATCAGACACTACTTAGCAGTCATTCAAGTATGTGTATATATGTGTGTCACTTTGATTCAGTTAATTAAAGTTTCAGTGTTTGCCTGTGTTAAGAAACGAGCACAAAAGCATTTCTAAGTGTTTTGTGTGTGTGTGTGTGTGTGTGTGTGTGTGTGTGTGTGTGTGTGTGTGTGTGTGTGTGTTGCAGACATTGATGAATGCGAGCTCTATCGCAGGACTCAGTCAGCACGGCTGTGTGTGCACAACTGTGTAAACACAGCAGGAAGTTATCTCTGTGTCTGCCCTCCCGGCTACAACCTCGGCCGAGACAACCACAGCTGTCAAGGTCAGTGAAGCCCCCCCCCCCCCCCAGCCAGTAGCTTGTCTTCTGAAAGGGCTTTTGTCGTGGCTGATTTGTGATAAAGTGAAATCTCCTCTTTTAAGATCTGGAGAAATCTCTTTGTTCTTGCCGTTCAGGAAAAATCTTCAAAGTCAGGCAGAGTGTGGAGCAAAAATTTGATTTAAAAAAGGTTATTTTGCCAGTACAATACCAACAGCATAAACCTGAGCAAGTCTAGAGGCAATACTGATTTTACAAAGTTTTGCATTCTGTTCTTATACATCTGATGAACCTATGTTGTTTTACTAAATCTTCCTTGGCCCTTCCCCATGGGTTATTTTTGAATGGTAGGATCTATTGAGCCCTGAAATATAATATTCATGTCATATTTGGTCAGCCACCATCTTGCCTTAAAGACAGAGGCCCAACAGATAGCTCCTGGTATACTAGAAGGTAAGCCATGTGGGAGAATATGGGCTGATCCCATAAGACTGAATAGCCTGTGGGAGACAGTGGGTAGAACTCAGCCAGCATGCAAACAGCTCCCCAGCTACACCTCAGATCACACCTCACACATCAGTATGTTAGCTATCCTTGGTACACATTAAGACATAGAATACACAATCTAATTCATATTAATAGTGCAAATCATTTTTAGTAGTTTGTCATCTGTCTGTCTTGACTGTCATAGTGGTTATACTGATTGTTAAATGTATTCACACACAGATTGTTGAGTTTGCATTCACATGTTTTCCACCACACTTGATCTAGTCTTTGGGAGTTTCATCTTTAGTCTTCCACTTCCACACAGAGTAGTTGTTGGCTAGTTAGACTGAGCTGGTCCTGGAATGGTGCCTTATGATACTGCCACAATCAGCCAGCATCTACCCTCTGCAAGACCACAGTTGAACAGGGTTGAGAGAGCCAGATTCAGGCTCAATGCAGAAGGGAGGTGCTTCTCTGGACTCTCACTGGAACCAGAGCTTAATGGGACGAGGAAATATAACAGCAAATGGCCCATAATAAAATGCTCTCACTGTGGGACAGAGTACAGTACAGTTCCTTTTAGTAGTTGTTACTTTCTGTGCGATAAAACGGTTATTCTTGGGGGAGAAAAAACAGGCCTTAATGCAGTAAGTTAAGCAATTTGTTCCATTGTAGGAATTGTGAAGGTGCAGTAGTGTACTTCATTTTTTTTTGTGTACCTTTTAGCTTTTTGTCAATATTCTCATTGCAGATATTGATGAGTGTAAAACTGGCCAACAGAACTGCACTCGAGGCAAGGTGTGTGTGAACACATATGGAGGGTATGAGTGTGTGGACGCAGAGTGCCCGCACTTCAGAAACGCCACCTACGTGAAGACCTCGGCTCTGTGAGTAGTGTCATGCTCTTTTCTCCACTACTGCTTTCACAGGGTCAAGTAGTGGCACATATCTGTTTTGTCCTTGGTCCTATGAATGGAACCTGCAAAACTATGCATTGAATGCTGTTGACACAGAGTGGTGTTGTTGCAGTCTCCGAATCCAAGACTGGATAACTCACTGGATAATCACAATAGGTCTCTGGCAGACAGAAGATGACTCACCGCTACAAAGCCATCATTCTGTTTTTTGAAGAGTAAAATTGCATGTTTACGAGCAGCAGACTGAGAGTGGTTGTTGTTTTTCCTTCGTTCAAGCAGGCGTCAAATTGCAATTTCACCTTTGTGATCTTTTTGGGTAGCATACTTTCACAGTAACTCTCAGAAAAAAATACTAAAGTGTTTGACCTGCTACTTGACGTCGTAAATCACAGCACTTAAGGAGATTAACGGTTGACACATGAAAAAACGTTCTCTTCCTAGCACTGCTTAATTTAAAGGGGTTCACAGAATTTGCAACTGAATTAATTTCCCTAAGTACGTGGAAGAGGGAAACTTCTGGAGGTGCAGTTCCACTTTTAAGTGTTCACTCTGTCCCCAGGCGGTGCGAGCGAAACCCCTGTATGGTGTGGGACAAGGCTTGCATGCAGGCGCCCAACTCCGTGTCCTTCCACTACATGGCGGTGGTGTCCAACATGTCCACCCCACGTGTGCTGTTCCGCGTGGCTGCCGCCCGTCTGCTGGGGGACACGCTGCGCTTCGGGCTCCTGGGGAACCGCGGCCAGCGCCACTTCACGGTGCAGCGCTCGGGCCAGACCACGGGCCAGCTGCTGCTGGTCAGCCCCCCGCAGGGCCCGGACACACTGCAGGCGGAGGTGGAGATGAGCGAGCTGGAGAAACGCAAGTTGCTGGGTCGCTATGTCACCAAGGTCACCCTGTTTGTGTCACCGTATACCTTCTAGAGGAGGAAGAGAGAGAAAGACAGAGAGAGGGAGAGAGAGAGATATAAGAGATGGAAGGAGAGACTGAGAACTCCGGGGCCATTGGGGATCAACACGAGTGGGTTGAGTTTGCCCTGTTTCAGGGCTACGATGATAGCATTACTTAACTGTGTGGTGCCACAGTTCAAGGGAAACACCCTTGTCAAAACCTATAGACTATATGAGATTCAGTTTTGAGAAAATCTATACAAATATTTCTTTAAAGAGACTGTCTGGATCTTACTGCTATTTATCTATATTTTTGATAGATACATTTAGAAAGGTTTGAAGCATCATACAATTTTGTTTCATTTGAATATTTTAAATCTTGTTTTTTTCCCCTGATTTATTATTACAATGTCTTATCTGCTTTGGTGTTTGTCATTATGTTCCAATTATCCAGAAGCTGGTATATTTATAGACATGCGAGAAACACCCTAAATGTATTAAAGTAATCAACACAGGACTGAGGTGTGACTCATTGTTTTGGTAGGTTGTTGAAAAACATTCTATTTCATCTCAACATAAAACTGAAAGGGGGACACAACACCACAACTACAGCAACTTTTAAAGTAGTTTTTAGCAAGCTATAGCAATGGGCACTCTGCCTGTACAGAATGTGTTTTCAAGCATGTGTAAAGAACATGGAGGGTCAGCAAACAGAAAGGAGAGCATGGGGTACGTACTCTCACAAATATGTTTCACCTTTGTGACAGGAAGCTCTCGGTCTCACAGTGAGAGGAGAGTGAGTTTAACTGCAGTCAACAGTCAAATAACGCCTACTGTCAGACACTTGCATTAATCTTAAATTCCATTAAAATCGTTTTAAAATTTGTTTCAGAGGGAGCAGTTTTTGGTTTCTTAACTAAACTTAAACTTTGTCTGACCTCTGCTGTTAAACTTTTGTTTCCTACCATTTTACCCCCCTTAATTACTCATTTTATAGCTGTATGTGTGCTTATAGAAATGCTTCATTTATTAGGTGATCATAGCAGTGGCGGTCCGTCAGGGCCTTCAAGGCCTTCTCTGCTGGCCTAAACATCATCAGAAAATAAATGTAATAAAATACATTTAATTTTAATATTTTCTTTTCATAAATATGTATTAAATGATTCCCCATAGTCCATTATCTTCATTTCATGCTTCCAGCGTTGTTCATTTATGTTAGAGCTTTCATCCAATCATATTTCCGCTATCATGTGTTGCCACGCTCCTTTAAATCTTCCCAGAGAACAGAAATCTTCCCTGAGCCCTTCAGAATTCACATTGAAGGCCCGTGTACATCTGATTGGCTATCACAACTTGCTGTTTCAGTTCATTTAAGTTGAATGAACTGAAACAGACAGTTGTGACAACCAATCAGATTTCGAGTTGGCGACACTGGGCCTTCTAGAAGGCCCGGAAGATTTCTTTCCTCGTGTTGAACGTGACACGTAAACGTCCTTTGATTGGATACTGAGGCAGACCGGTGCAGTGCTTCAGTGCTCAGTTTAGCTGGCTAAAACGACGTACATCGGTTTCAATGCTTATTCTTCTAGTTGTTTCAATTGGTAAGACTAAATATAATTACATTAACCAACTCAAATAAATTAGTTTACACAAACTTGATAATTCCAGTTTTTGATACAATTACAACGCCATTTTCAAGACGGAACTTTCAAGAAAAACTGGATATCGTGAGGATGGGAAGTTTAATGAAACTGCTTTGCAGGTGGGACAATGCGATGTTACTTGTTAAACTTGTTAAACCTCACATTGAGTCACATAGGCTACTTTTGGTGGACTTAATAAAACTTTGTAGACTAATCCCTGAAAATCGCCTTTTATTTTTAAGTTGTGACAGTAATATCCAAGCGATCATATAACTTAGAGTTTACTACTCTTAATGTATTGTTAATACGGGTGTATTGATTTGAAATGCTCCGGAAATATTAATAAAGTCTGTTGTACTCGACTATGTTAAGGTGATGCAATGCTCACTTATACTGCCTTTCTGTATAAAATATACTGGTTCGAGAGCCATGGCGTCATAATGATGGTATTAGGAGGTGGATTCACTCAGTTTAACATCGTGTAGGACATCGCTGAAGGCCTAGTCGTGAAATGCACGGACCGCCACTGGATCATAGCCTATTTATTTTAAAGAAGTCCAGAATAAAAAGTGTTAAAAGCCTACAACTTCATACCTGGTAGGAAGATATTCAAATGATCAACTGTATAGACTCTTTAGTAAGGTCCGTATGGGCCACTCAAAAACAGCCAACTCATGATTCCTAAAACTTTGAGTATCTTGGGAGTGAATATTTGGCTGTATGCCGTGTTTTGAGGACACTACTCATTTAATAGACAAAACCCAGACATTTAAGGCCGTGGCAGACAATATGACTTTGGTCTATTAATTTAACAGTTTTTTATATCATGAATGCATGCAGAACTATTTCCTCGACTATAGGACTTTGATTAACGCAGACTAAGAAAATTCTGTGAGGCAAAAGTTCTTGCTTAACACTAATGGAAATCTGTAGGATCAGTTGAAAGCATCCAAGGGCTCAGATGAATTGAGGATGCTGATTCAAGATGAAAAGGTTCTTGAGATTCAATTCCGAATGTAACTGTAAACTTGAGAACAACAAGAAACACACACATGAGCACTGTTTTGAGCTTTTGTGTGGCGATGTTTGACTTAAGGGCCCTTTATTGGGGGTTCAGAAATAAATACTGAATTAATGGGATGTGTTCCGAGAAGAAATAAAAACATTAAAAATAAACTGTTGGTCAATTACTCGAAATTACTACTCTCAGAATAGCCTACAATCATTAGAGCTCTCTAGGTAAACAAAACAATCCTGCAATGACTGACATGGAGCAGAATTTAAAAAGCAGTAGACTGATTTTATTAACAACTTTTGAATTTGACCTGTACAGAAAAAAATACAACATAAAGAAATGCACAATGTTACTCTGTTACATCTCAATAGTACATGTCATCATCATCTTTGAGAGAGGAAAAAAAGTCAAAATAAAAATACAAAAACAAATATTTTAGAACAATTTACCACTTGATCAGTAAAGTCATTATATATCTGAGCAGGACTTCAAGGAACTCTCACTTTGTACATACACAGACAGTATCAGTAGAAAAAATGACTGCCTTTTTCACACCTGCACATGTAAGCGTGTGAGACAGCCGTTTTGTCCAGAACATTACCAAGAAAATTCAAGGTCTGAAAACTTCCAGTTTACCATATATTTTTGTATTTGTACAGTGTGAGTAATGTACCGCTTTGCCTGGTGTGGATTTACAGTAGCTGACATCTGCTGAGGGCCGGCGCAGACCGGGGATGGGACTCACTCTCACCCACTGTACTCCGGGGCATTCACAAGGCACTGAGGCCCATGGGTGGGTGGGTGGGTGGGTCGAGTGAGAGGGCTTTCTGATCACTTTGATGACAAATGCATAGAAAAACGCACTAACACCATCAAAGTCGGAGCGTTAAACAGAGAAAGTCCAAAACTTCTGGGGTCGACGGGGCGAAGGAACGATTCATTCATCCTCACAACGCCAAATGCTAAGCGTGACTGAACACATTCTTCACATTAAGGAGGATTGTTGGACTGCCACGACACCTGGACGATTGGGCTGCTTTAATAACGCTTTCACTCCTTTTCTTTTTCTCCTGATGCAAATGTTCAGAGCTATTTACAACGGCTTCCCTACCTTGTGACGTCAAGCAGGAGTTAGAAAGCACATTAAAAGTGAAATATAAATCTGCACGGCCCACTTTTACGCTCGTACAGTATAAGTCCACGTTCCAGCCGAATGACGAGGCCAATTCAGCACAGGTGTAAGAGGGTATGAACAGGGCACTCAGAGGAGACAGCCCACTGGTCGCAGTAATGGTCAACATACTACGACAGCGAATAGGACCCTGGACAGTGGCAAGTGGGGCAGGCTGGCATGGCGAGGGGAAATGAAGGCGCTGGAGGGGCTACAGCAGGCACGCACAGACTGGGGAGAAGGGGAGGAGGTCAGACTCTCTGGACCTCAGGAAAGAGAGGATGGTGTAAGAGACAGGCTTGGGGTCACTCTACAGGATGAGGTGTAAAGCAGATAGGGTAGACGGCGGCCTCTCTGTGTGTGGAAAGGCTATAGTACAGCCACGTAAACAAACAGAGCTTGGAATTTAGAGGGCCAGAGCGTAATGTTTAGTTACGGCCTACATGGTCTTCTGTCCCTCTGCCTGATCCCACTGTCTCTCAACCCAAGCGCCCTCCACTGACGAGGAGCAGAGCCTGGGCGGGCAGCCAGCCGATGTGTCCAGGAGGCTTCATGAGAACATTTAAAATCAGGCCAAAACATCTCACCCCCAAAGCGGCTCAGAATGTCAACCCCAAATTAGCTAAGAAAGTCTGAGCGTTCCACACATAAAATCAGCTAAGCATATCTCAAACCAGCCAAGGCTAAGACCAACCCCACCCAATAAGGAGGATAAATTGTGCACAGTTAAATGCTAATAAATGAGAATTCACTTCCAGTATTGTGCACTGAGTTCATGCCCTCTATACTAATGTGACGCCCATGCACAGTGCCACTCTGGTCAACAGAAGACCTATCCACAGAGTCGCAAGCTGAAAAACGGAGAAACAGAACCACAAGGGGCTGTAGGTGGTCTCGGTTTATGGTCATGTTATCATGGCAACCATGTGACCAGAGTCTCAGAGGTTCAAAGAGGTCTAGGAGAGCAGCCATATGCATATATTGTGAGATTATGTCAAAATCATGTGGCTATGGTGTGGGGATCATTCCAGAAACTTCTTCACTGCTCTGATACCCAAAGCATACACATACATACACACACACACAGACACACACAGACGTGACTTTGGAAGCTGCCCACAGTACCCTGTAAACTTCATCTGCATGAACCAGTGCCTCACACACATACCCGTCCTGTCCTGCACTGGACTCTTAGACCCATTGGCTGTAAGGTTACAGAACTCCAGTGCCTTATATACCAGCCCCAGTGCATCCAGATCTTGACAACTAATAGCTTTAGAAGAAATGTAGAACTATCATTATTAACAATACTGTTGTAAAAGTTGTATATATTATTCTTCGAGGATATTCTTTGTACCACATAAAGCACTGCGTGTGCGGATTTGAGACTTTGCTGACTTAAAAACAAAGAAACAAACAAAACATCAGTCAAATATAAGTAAATACATTATAATGGTCATCATTTGTAGCTATTCTGGTAAGGTTATGGTTGTTATGATCACCATGACTGAAAGTAAAGCACAGTGGGGGGTGGCCCTGGCTGACTCCAGTGGCTGCTTATGACTCAGAGAGGGCAAGTAGACAACACTTCTCTCCACTCCTCTCCTCTGCCAACAGTTTCAGGGCAACAAATGAGATTAACGCTCCTAGGACGAGCCAATGACCACCACAGCTTACTTCAAACCAGCACTCACACACACACACACACACACACAAAGGTCATTTCAAACAACAAAACAAGCCACTCCTCTTATGCTTATGCATATGCACACACACGCGCGCACACACACACACACACACACACACACACACACACACACACACACACACACACACAGACAATAGGCCATGCTGCAAACTGCAGCCTTTCCAAAAACAGCTTGAGTTCTTCTTAACTTGCATATCTCAAAATCATAAAATCAAAACATAAAACCCTCTGCAAATAATCAATAAGGAACCATGGCATTAGATCAAGCAGCAGGAGAAAGCCGGCGCAGGCGAGGGGCCTGGGGACAGGAAGCTTGGAGTGCATAAATAACAAACAACGGAAAAGTGTATCTGAGTATGTCAGTAGTGTGTCGAAGTGTATCTGAGTATGTCAGTAGTGTGTCGAAGTGTATCTGAGTATGTCAGTAGTGTGTCGGAGAGTATCGAGTATGTCAGTAGTGTTTTGGAGTCATGATATTTTATGGAAATAAATAATGACCTCCTTAACACACAGAGAAACTCAGAGATGGAGACAGAGAGACAACCATTAAGACAGAACATATAGGACATGGGGGGGGGGGGGGGGGTACACAGTCTGTCCATCTGGAGGAGGTGGGGGTGGGGGTGGGGTGGGGTGGGCCTGTCCCTCCTCTTCTGTGTGGCAGATCCAGGCGAAGCCCAGTGGGGAGCAGGTGGTGGCGGAGCAACATCCTCGGGTCCCAGTGTGGTCCAATAGTCACACGGCAACACCACCAGTACAGCAGTCTCTGCCTCCTCCTCCTCCTCCTCCATCAACTCCCCTGCCCTTCTCCTCCTCCAGACGCCCCCCAAAACCAGGGTAGCGTCTGGGAGTGGATGGGAGTGAGTGAGGGCGTCCTAGGCGTGAAGGTGTGTGGAGAGGGCAGGGGGGAGGACAGGAGAGGGAGATGGGGCAGTGATTGGGGGGGGGAGTGGGTAGGGGTAGGGGGTGGATGTGGATGTGGGAGTAGGGGAGATGCTCTGGGCTGGGCTGGGCTGCCCTCTACCTGTCCTTGAGCTGCTGGGTGACGCGCTTGGTGATGCGGCCGCACAGCAGCCCCATGAGGAAGAGCAGGGTGAAGGCCATGCCCAGCATGGACAGGAGGTAGTTCTTGGCCGGGGAGGACAACACCTCGCCCGCCAGGTCTGCAAAGCCCTCCGCCGGAGCCGCCTGTGAGAGAAGCCAGGGGAAGAGAGAGACGGGAGGAAACGAGAGTGAGTGAGACTGAATGTCTGTGCTGTTTGCCTCTGCATACCTCTTGCATGAGTACCAGTGTGAGTGGGGGTGTGAGTGTGGCAGTATGTGTGTACATGTGTATGTGTGTGTGCTTCTGAAATATAAATGTGTGAACCTTAGCGGCGTAGCTCCACATGTCGATGCGATCCTGCAGTCTCTTCTTGCACTCGGGCTGTAGACGCACTCGCTTATCCTGCAGTGCCTCCATCAGACAAGACATCTCTGAGAGGACACACACACACACACACACACACACACACACACACACACACACACACACACACACACACACACACACACACAGATCAACATTCTCCCTTGGCCCTGTTCCATATCCCTGAATCATGCATCTTCCAGTGGATCTCTCCAGTGAGAGAGTGGAGAGGAGAGAAGGTGGACTTACGGCGCCCTCTGCCTGGCGGAATGGAAGCGCACTGGTGCTTGATGTCCAGAGCACAGGCCGTGTGCAGCACGGGGTCCACAAAGATGTCAGCCTTACTCTCCTTCAGGATGTTCAACACCTCCTGCGGGACGAGAGGACAGCGTGTGAGACAGCGAGATCACTGGGAGAGGGTGAGACAGGGAGAACACTGGGAGAGGTTGAGACAGCGAGATCACTGGGAGAGGGTGAGACAGCGAGATCACTGGGAGAGGGTGAGACAGTGAGAACACTGGGAGAGGGTGAGACAGGGAGAAGACTGGGAGAGGGTGAGACAGTGAGAACACTGGGAGAGGGTGAGACAGGGAGAACACTGGGAGAGGGTGAGACAGGGAGAACACTGGGAGAGGGTGAGACAGGGAGAACACTGGGAGAGGGTGAGACAGGGAGAACACTGGGAGAGGGTGAGACAGGGAGAAGACTGGGAGAGGGTGAGACAGTGAGAACACTGGGAGAGGGTGAGACAGGGAGATCACTGGGAGAGGGTGAGACAGTGAGAACACTGGGAGAGGGTGAGACAGGGAGAACACTGGGAGAGGGTGAGACAGGGAGAAGACTGGGAGAGGGTGAGACAGGGAGAACACTGGGAGCGGGGGAGACAGTGAGAACAGACCCAAGAGACAATGTGACCTAAAACCTCGAGCTCACCCTTAGATGGAGGATATTAATAAGATTAATAGAGTATCTGTTCACTGTGCTCAGTGGACATTTACAGATATAGACACACAAAATGCTATAAAATAACACTGTAAAATGATAGAAACCATAGCACAAACTGGTTCCAATGATCCTCTTTACTGGTATAAGCCCGCTGTGTGTATTTAGGCGGTAGCTGCTTCAGTGTGAGGGACACATGCCTTTTTGCAGCCATCGTGTTTGATCTTCAGCAGGTTGCTCTTCAGACACTCCTCCACCTGACCCGTCTGCTCCTGGGCCGCCACCTCCTCAGCACAGAGCCTGGAGATCTGAGACACACACAGACACACACACACAGACACACACACACACACACACTGTTAGGGTGCCATTCAGAAGAGGGTATGCACACACAGACCTGTAGGAGAGCAAGAGAGCATACTGACCTCCTCAGTGCACTGAACCTGAAGCTGAGGGTCTAGCCTGTAATCCAGAGCAGACTCCTGCAGGATCACCCTGATCTGGTCCTCACAGTCAGGGGAGAGACGCTGTGTACACACACACACACACACACACACACACACACACACACACACACACACACACACACACACACACACACACACACACACACACACACACACACACACACACACACACACACACACACACACACACACACACACACACACACACACACACTCACACACACTCACACACACACACACACACACACACACACACACACACACACACACACACACACACACACACACACACACACACACACACACACGCACACACGCACACACACGCACACACACACGCGCACAGGCACACAGAAAACCAAACACAATTGTAAAACGTCTTGCTAGTAGTGATGCACAATGGTGCTGTGTATGTTTTCAGATGTGTGGACAACATCAAACAACACTGTGTTTGTGCGTGTGTGTTCCACTGTGAGTATTCAATGACAGAACAACATGGCCCCCCTGTTGCCCTACACAAAGCTCAGATTCCAACCCCGGAGTCAGGCTCGCAGCAGCGGTTACACTGGGCAGATCACGTCTCAGGCATGAAGGAGCAGTGAAGCCGTGCTCCTGGTTTTATTTGCACACAGGGAAGGCAACCAGAGACAGCCCAATGAAAGGCCTCCACGATCAGAGGAAACCACAACAAGCCTGGCCCAAACAACCCAGCTGAGGAAATGGACCATGACGCCTGGGAGCATCGGGCTGCACACAGACACAGCTGGAGCTGCTCTGTCAGAGAGGAAGCCGTGGGAAATGATAACTGAAGCCATCAAGAGATCAAATAAATAGACATGAATGCCAAGATAAGGCAAAAACAAATTCAGCCAAAAAGGCCCGAAGAGTCCGTGGGATCTATTCTCTTTCAGGACCTGGCTTGGTCGCCAGCTACTGCAAATCCCTTATCTTTGTTTGTGAAAGTATAAATATTGAAAATGTAGGTAAGGACGTGTATAGTAACGGGTGTGGACATTTAAGGGTGAGTGTGAGATTGAGAGTAAGCAAATAGGATTCTGAGAAGGTGGAGAAAAGACCCTGTATGTGTTTTCAGGTATAGGAGTTTGGTCCATGCATGCTCACGTGCAGATGGGGGGGTATGTGTGCGTGTGAAAGTGTATGTAGGTGTGTGTGTGGGCATGTATGTGGGCATGTGTGTGTGTGTGTGTGTGTGTGTGTGTGTGTGTGTGTGTGTGTGTGTGTGTGCGTGCATGTGGGCGTGTGTGTGTGCATGTGAAAGTGTATGTGGGCTTGTATGTGGGCGTGTGTGTGTGCATGTGAAAGTGTATGTGGGTGGGTGTGTGTGTGTGTGTGTGTATGTGTGTGTGTGTGTGTATGTGGGCGTGTGTGTGTGGGTGTGTATGTATGCATGTGACTGTATGTGGGCGTGCATAAACTGACCTGGTCTGCATATTTGAGTTTGAGGCAGGAGATGACCTGGCCCTCCAGCTCGTTGTCATCCTTGGCTTTGTTCAGGATGTTCTGGCAGAACTTGGGGATGTCGGCTTTACACGCCTTTCTCAACACTGGGTTCAGCCGGTAATCTAAATATTGTATGTACAAACACACACCCATGATTTAACATAGAAACTGAACCAAAGAATTGACCAGTAATTCACCATATCATAAGGCAGCTTAGCCTCACCTTGACTTCTGCATGGACGAGTATCTATCTGGGCTATGTGAGCATCTGTGTATCTTGACTGTATGGGATTCATAAGACATCACCTGAGACAGTGTCATCTGAGACATGCTTCACCTCCATGCTGAGTGTCTGTGTGTCTGTCAGGACTCAAGAGAGTATGTGTACCTGTGTTCTGGGTGATCTGAGAGTCTGTGTACCTGTGTTCTGGGTGATCTGAGAGTCTGTGTACCTGTGTTCTGGGTAATGGATTGCTACATAACACCTGAAACTTAAAAGGTCTCTTTGCCTGAATAACTATTTTTTCTAAGCGGAAATCACGAAACGGCAACAAAATCGTTAAAGAGGTATTTTGGAGGAATGTCTTCTATCGTTTTGGCGATTAACTGTATAATAAGCCGGTTGAAGTATAGTTTGGAGGTCATTATCTAAAAATAAATTGATTGGATTTCAAAATAAGAGTATACCGCGGTTGAAACGGTATAGCCAAATCTCTCCCGGTAGACACATTTCTACCGTTGCACGGTATATACCGTCATACCGCCCAGCCCTAGTTCTGGGAGTCTGTGTACCTGTGATCTGGTGATCTGAGTGTCTGTGTACCTGTGTTCTCGGTGATCTGAGAGTCTGTGTACCTGTGTTCTGGGTGATCTGGCGCTTCGTGATCATCTGTTTGCACTTGGGGTCCATCAGCTCGCCGTTCTTGTTCTGTATCAGGCACTGCAGCATGTTCTTAGCATCCGACTCAGCACAGAACCGCTGCGGAAACAGACCGGGCACAGAACAGTTACACATTGGCCAAAACAGGATTAACCTTGCTACAAAAGCAGCAAGTGAACATACCCTAAGATGGGCTCGATAACAGTAGAGGACAATAGGTATACAAACACCACCCTAATCAGCTGTTTTGGGAGGTGTGTTCAGATAATGTCTGTATTATAAATGGGCAAATGTGGATGTCAGTTTCATGGGTTAATGTACATTCATACATGCATGAAAAAGGACATTCAAAATGAATGATGCATTTCAGGTGAGCTCTCTGCAAAGGAGGACCCGTGGACGAGCACAGGTGTGCCAGCTGTTAAATCAGTCTGACTACAGGTGCATGGTAAACAAACCGCACCGTGACTCATCCACTGGCCCTGTCAAAGACTAGGCTGCTGGACAAATATCAAAATTAGGTCACCCGTCCAATACTTTCCATCAAAGTGGGTCAACATCCACAATTTAGTGTGACACAGATGGGTTGCTCTCACGCATCTACACTCCACAGTGCTCAGAGCTCACAAATGTTAACAGGTTTCAGTCCAGTCCATAGTCCACTGTCCGGAGCATGGCAGCTCCCCACAGACCTCACCTGAGGGTCCCTTCTCTCCCTCTTAATAAAGTTACACCCAGCAATTCAGAAGTTCTGTTTATATGTCAGACATGCATTCTCTTTATAACCTTAGTTAGTACAAAAGTAAGCAAGTTAGTACCTTAGGAACTCTTCAAAACTATAAACTTCATTTTCACAGCACGGTGGGGAGGGGCAGAAAGTGAAAGGGTGTCCCCTGTGGTGTTTCTTTTCTTCTGAGGTCAGAGGTCAACTGCTTTTTGAACACAACCAACACACCTCGTTTAGGGGTGGCACAAACAATCTTCTCTGACCAGTGACCTGGGGCATTTGACCTTTCCTTTTATCCTTTGCCCTGGGAACAGCCGGCATGGTGTTTGAAGTGGCTTTGGCCTGAGGGGGGTGTGTGTGTGTGTGTGTGTGTGTGTGTGTGTGTGTGAGTGAGTGTGATGCTTCTGGCTGCTCACCCGGATCATCTGCTTGCAGACCCTCATGAGCTGAAAGTCCAGCTCGGGGTCCATCATCTCCGTCTCCTGCAGCTTGAACACCTTCTGATGGCAGCGTTGGGACAGCTGTTTCTTATTCTCCTTCAGACACTCAATCACCTAACACACACACACACACACACACACACACAGCATGAAATCATCTGTTCTGTAAGTGATATTAATATGAGAAGTGATCCACCAGTCGTAGATGTGTGTGGTCAGGTTTATGTGTTTTGTGGGCTTACCTGAGCATTCCCATATGGCACGTTCTGACACATTTTCCTGATGTCGTTCTTGCAGTTGTCAAACAGGTCCGGCTCCAGACGGATATCCTCTGACTGCAGGACAACACAACAGAGAAACAGCAGATCCAGTCAGAGCAAAACAGCGCTCAGTAACTGCTATTGCTAGTAACTGACAGCACAGCACAGCACAGCACAGCACAGCACAGCACAGCACAGCACAGCACAGCACAGCACAGCACAGCACAGCACAGCACAGCACAGCACAGCACAGCACAGCACAGCACAGCACAGCACAGCACAGCACATGATCTCTGGATGAGCGGTGAGTGGACAGCCTCTCTATAGTAGTGCAAAGAAGTTGATGGAACCGTATATTGATGTTTTCCTGCTCTGATTTGTTGTTGCATGGTGGTTCTTGTGTGAGCATAGAAATGCTAATATGGTGGATTGATAGAACCGCATGTAACTATTCTACCGTTATTTGCATCCTCTTATTCTGTAACATACCCCAGGATTGTACCATTCTGTAGCATGCCTCCGTTTCACTGAGATCTGAACGATTAGCATCTGAACCCCTTGCCCCCAGATAGCCTACTTCCTGCCATCAGCCTTTGTCCTTTTTTCTCACCCCCTAACCACACAGGTGAACCCCCTTACCCCACTGTCTCCCCGTCCTGCCACTACCTATAGGATGCGGTCTCACACCATTGCAGAAAAACTTGTTAACCTCCAAACTATGGTCAGAAACGGCAGTGTCTGTATAAGTCCCAAGATGGCAGTGTTATCAGAAAACCTGACAATAGCAGTTGTGTAATCCCTGATAGACTGACCAAAGACATTCTTACTGAGCCGTCGGCAGTTCGGAGCCGACATCTATTGTAGAGCTTAAGTGAAGTATTCTATTCAAACAGTGATGCCCTTTAAGAGGAGGTGAAAGCCATTGTTTACAGAATGCAGGCAATGTGACAATATCTCACCATCTCCAGCTCCTCCACTTTGAGCTGTCTGCGGCACTTCACAGACACACGCTGCTCCTTCACATCCTGCAGCGTGTCATTTCTCACTGTAGTACTCAAGCAGATCACCACATCCACCCTGAGAGAGAGAGAGCGAGAGAAGAGAGAGAGATAGAGAGAGGAGAGGGAGATCAAGTTAAAGAGAGAGGAGAGAGATAGAGATAGAGAGAGACAGTGAGAGAGATAGAGAGCAGAGAGAGAGATAGAGAGAGATGGGACAAATTAGTTTGATTTTATAAGTCTGGCATTGGGTGCCTCATAGATGAGTTTGTTAAACACGGGCGGTTCTCACTTCTTCTTGATGTTGGGGCAGAGCTTGAGCACGTCCTCCTTGCAGGCCATCTTGAACTTGTAGGAAAAACGGAAGTCCTTCATCTGGATCTGAAGGGCAGAGGAGAACATGGAAGAGATGATTAGATAGAGCTCTTATTTGCCCCCTCAGGAGATTAGAGAGAGCAGATGGTGACACTTGAAAAACGTAGGTCATCATAGGTTTCCTTCTCGACTGAACACCCTATGCCTTGGTGGAGTGTGAGTGGTCATTTGGTGTGGATGTGAGGACCTGCTGCTTACCAGCTGGAAGTGAGTGACCCCTACGGTACACTTCTCGTTCATCTCCTTCTGGTGCTTGTTGAGCACCAGGCACTCCATCAGCTCTCCTGTCTCGATCTGGTTATCCGCCACATCCTGAGAGCAGGAGATGAGAGGAAGAGAGAGATAGAGAGAGACTTAATGTACACTAACGGGAGGTGCACAATTAAAATTGGAACAAAGAAAACAGAATCTTTTTTTCAGAGACGTGGAGTAAGGCAGGGCTGTAACCTTAGCCCCACATTATTCAATATATACATAAATGAATTGTCAAAACAAATAGAGAACTCCACTGGACCTGGCCTGAAACTACAAGACACTGAAATAAAATGTCTATTTTATGCGGATGACCTGGTCCTACTGTCTCCCACTAAAGAGGGATTACAGCAACACCTGTCAGAATTAGACAAATACTGTCAAACCTGGGCCCTGACAGTAAATCAAACCAAAAAAAAAAGTACTCATTTTTCAAAAAAGATCCAGGCCACAGAGAGACAACACTATTTTCACAATTGGTGACAACCCTATTAAAGAAACAACAAATTATACATATTTAGGACTCAAAATTTCAAACACAGGTAATTTTAACTTGGCTGTGAACGAACTGAGAGACAAAGCAGAAAGGGCTTTCTATGCCATCAAAAAATCTGTACAAGTTGAACTACCAGTAAAAACATGGCTCCAAATTTTTCAATCTATCATTGAACCAACTGCACTAAATGGCAGCGAGGTGTGGGGTCCACAAATTCAACATGATTGGACAAAATGGGACAAACATGCAATTGAAATCTTACATACACAGTTCTGCAAGAGTATCCTCCAAGTGTAAAGAAAAGCTCCCAACTGCATGTAGAGCTGAATTAGGCCAATACCCTCTGATAATAAATATCCAAAAACGAGCCCTACATTTCTGGAATCATATTAAAACAAGTGACCCACTCTCCTATTCCTACAAAGCCCTATGCTGCCAGGAGTTGAACCCGCAAAGGAGTCCCCTCTGCTTACTTGTCCTGAGGCTCGGTCATCAACCACCCAGGTCATTACACAACGTCAACCTCAGCCTCAAAACTCAGTATCTCTGATAATCAGACCCAATCAAATCATTATGAAAGAAAAAGAAAAATATAGAGATCACTGGGAAAAACTAACAAAATCACAGAACAAATTAGAAACATATGTATCACTAAACAGACAGTCCCCCGTGGCAAACTACCTGACCACAGTGTATGACAAAAAACTGAGGAAAACTCTAACTAAATACAGACTGAGTGAACACAACCTGGCAGTAGAAGTCGGCCGGCACAGACAGACCTGGCGGCCCGGAGAGGAGAGGCTGTGCTCCCTCTGTAACCAGGGAACAGTAGAGACAGAGCTACATTTCCTGATCCAGTGCAACAATAACCAAAGTCTTAGAGACCATTATTTTAACAAAATAACACAAATATTCCCAGAATTCTACCATCTAAATGGTCTGGACAGACTCTCAGTTCTACTGGGAGAGAGGGAGGACTGCTGTAGACTGGCAGCAAAATATGTATCAGCCTGTCATGAGCTCCACAGTAATGTGAACCCCCTGTCCCACATAACCCATATTTATTTTTTTAATAATTGACAATTAACCTGCTATATGTTTATATACCACATTGTTACAACCTACGACTTTTATTTTTAAAAATTATTTTTATTTTTTTTATCATTATTATTTATTTGTATTAATTGTGATTGTACATTTTATGTAAACATGCTTTGGCAACGTTGTATTGAATGCAGTCATGCGAATAAAGCCTTTGAATTGAGAGAAGGAGAGTTATAGAGAGAGAGAAAGGGAGGAGATGAGGCAGATGTGATGTGAGGGTCTGACCTTTAGGACACAGTATCTGATTTCAGACAGAAGGGGGTGCTACGGGTACAGTAGAATAAAACCAGGAACCACATGATGACGTTTACATTGCCATTGGCAGGGACAGTGACACAGACAGAGAGAGAGAGAGATCCAGCGAAGAACAGGAAAGAGAGACAGTCAACAGCTAAAGGAGGGGAGCGAGAGGTGAATAATGACACATTAGTGACTTTGTATTGATTCCAGACTCACATGGCAATGAGACTGGATGACGGGCTCACAGGCACGGATCAGCAGAGCATCAATCTGAATGTCCTGTGCGAGAGAGAGAGGGAGGGAGGGAGAGGGAGAGGGGGAGAGAGAGAGAAAATGAAAGAGCGCCAAAGTGTGTGTGAGAATAAAATTAGGATTTAAGTGATGACAGACTGCTCAGATGCACATTTGTCCTTTCTACTCAGGGATTATTCAGGGATTACTTTGGGAGCGCTCGATTAAGTGTAAAACAGACATTTCATCACACAAGTGCGTGTTTGCTGAGGCACACCTTTAGTTTACACATGCACTCTCTCCCTCTCTCTCTCTCTCTCTCTCTTTCTCTCTCTCTCACCTCAGACTCCAGCTCTGTCAGGTTCCCCACCACATCCTTACAGTCAGCGCCCAAATCATCCAGATGGTCCTGCAGACACACCAGCTCCTGCAGCGGACAACACAGAGCAGATACAGCTCTACCATGTGCATATGCGTGTGAGAGTTTGGGCTATGCAATGGTAAGAATCTGGCAAGAATGTGGATACTGATACAGGGATTCCCATTAAATATATTGCAACATAGTAAACCAGGATATATATTGTGTGTTTTTTTATTTTCTTCTATCTTCTTTCTTCTATCTTTAAGAAAACAGGCATAGAATACATCACCATATGCATACAATCGGAGTTTTAAAAAGTTTCACTTTTTATATAATCAGAGCAGTGGTATTTGCATTTGCATTCATCACAGTCCCACAACACAGAATAAACCACTGTCTGCCACAAATCTGTGAACTGAATTTTAATGAATAGTTTACATGCTGTGTTTTAGAGAATCTACTATACAGGATCACAAAAACCTAATATTGTCATACTCAAGTGTATCGACATCTTCTTACAGCCCTAATGAGTGTGAGTTAGGGCCCTATGACATCTTTTACATTTTGTGTGTGTGTGTGTGTGTGTGTGTGTGTGTGTGTGTGTGTGTGTGTGTGTACCTGTCCAGACTCGGTCCTTTCACTGCACCACTTGCCCAGGTCGGTCATGCAGCGCCTCTGCATATCAGGGTCCAGCTTCACGTCCAGAGCCCTCTGGTGTAGAATCCTCTGCACCTCTGTTCGACAATCTCGTGAGAGCTAGACACCCACACCCACACCCACACACACACACACACACACACACACACACAGTAAGAACCTGATAGTATAAACATTTTCTTTGTCATTGTCATTACCTTCCAGCACTCACATCTTACAGAAAATTGCGACAATTATGTCACACCAGCCACCTTTCCATGTAAATGACCACTCCCACCACAAACACAACACATCCTTAATTAAGAGAATTCGCCTCTGGATTAACTTCTTGTCATTTCTCAGTGTGATGTACTCCCAATTTGTCATTGTCCCTGAGGGATAAAATCACCATCCTCTGATCATCGTAGTCACGTGCATCCATGCCACGCACACAATTACACAAACACACACGTACTGCTTCCACACTACTCACTCCTTTGCCTTGACCGCCATCATCTTCAGGGCTGTAGTCAAAGCAGTGTTAAATAACAGACCTCTATCACTTTCAAACCAATAGCAGCCAATTCTTTAAAAAGCACTCCATTTATCTTTAGACCCTTATCAGCCATCCAGGTGTCTCTGGGATCTTAAATGCAGGTGTTCCCTGAGGGTATCTCTGTTGAACATCACGCATTAATGGCATTATGAGTTACACTGATGACAGTGACCATATGGAGATGACTACTGTTCAGCAGTGGGCCACACGTACCCGTCTGCCCTGCTCCTCGGTGCGGTAGGCATGGCGGTACAGGCAGGAGAAGACGGCACCAGGGGGCATCGGCTCGCTGGTGTCGTTCCAGCCGTGAGTGTGGCAGATCCGTGCTGCATCGTTCTGGCACTTCCTGTACAGAAGTGGGTCCAGCCTGCCAAGGAAACACACACACACACACAATGACATACACATGCACACGCACACACACACACACTCTAGATCGGCAAAGGACATGTGAAGACACACTAAAAGATAATCCTAAGAAAGTGTCTAGTTCTGTCACTCTCAAGGGGAAGGACGAGTCTCCAGAGGCATACTTTAAAACACGCACACAAAAAAAGAGTCATGTATATTTGACTACCCTTGGAGACTTGCGTCAGTGCTGAACATGTGCTTATAGTTCAGACGAAAAGAAAAAAGCTTCCGAGCTCTCTGGGTGTCCCTGAAGGCTCAGAGGCTAATAAGATTATATCAGCTGAGAAATAGCCCAAAGAGAAATATTCAACTTCCTTCATTATTCAGTCCTCTCTCTCTCTCTCTCATTATTTAGTGTCTGGAGGTGTCCTGTCAGAGTGGAGGGCGTATACTCACTTCCAGTCCCTGGAGATGAAGTACTGCAGCTCAAGCAGCCGCACCTCACAGTCCTCCACCATCTTCTCCGTGTACAGGTGCTCCATCAGACACGACAGCACCCTGGAGAAAAGACAACATATCGATTCAAGAACATACACGTATACACGCAAACAAACACACAGACGGATCAACACATAGTCTTCTCAAAACACTAGCATTCACAGACTATTATATGGGTTACACATCCCAGAAGAAAGTGCTGTAGCTTATAAAAAAAAACACAACAACAAACCAACATCCACCTTTGATTTGACTCTAAGCTAGTGATCCATATCTGAATGTAGGACACATATACATGAAAACATACCACAAAACCTGTGTGAATTCCTTTCCTGAAATATGCAACATCACAACGGAAAGACAAATTCTGAAAGACACTCGGATGAACAACCTGCCTTGACCACAGCAATCATAGAAACAGATGCAATGTTGTAGAGAGGCCAGTTGATCTTTTATGATGGAGTATGAAACATTGATGGTGTCTGTGTGTGTGTGTGTGTGTGTCTGTGTGTGTGTGTAACTCACATGGGGTCTCCATTGCGGATGTGTTTGCAGGCGGTCTGGATGACTGACTCACAGGCTTCGTTGAGGGCCCGGTCGATGCGGTAGTCTGCCCCCGGGTCTGCCTCCTGCACCAGACTCTGGAGCTGTTACACAATACAGAACTTCATGAACAACCAACATTAAACCAGGTTAGGCTGGCTTGGCTGTCTGTATCATTCCTTACACACAAAATGCATGTTTTACATGTTCATTCTGCTGAACAAATTTAAATACAGTCCATGCATCAAAAATGATTATTTGATGCTATGGATACATTTCCATTCATTTGTTATTGGTTTGATATGTGCCTGGAAGCATTTGGGCCGTATTGATTGTGGCCTGGCCTTGTTAATGCATTATCTTTGCTCTGCCTTCCCTCCTGCTCTTTTGTCCATCCTCAGCTACACACATCCTCAGCATCACATTGGGTGCCTGCCTTCAAGGTCTAAGACGTGCCGTTAATGCAGCAATTCCATGAGCTAGAGAACATTCTTTCATCACAAGCACAGAAGCTGTCAAGATGGTGCCACTAATCTAATCTCAACAGTGCCATATGATTGATAATACCCCAACACCAGTGATCCTGTGACCACTACATAGTCAGGTTGGTTCAAAAAGCTTTGTAAATAAGAATAGATCATCTGAGTTGTTTAAGGATGTGTGAAATGTTCCTCGTTACCAATGTCTTTTGCACTGTCCTGGAACTGTCTCAGAAGGGTGCGTGCGTGGGTGCGTGCGTGCGTGCGTGCGTGCGTGCACTCACAGCCTTCTGGCAGAGGCTGTCCACCGGAGCCTTGTCCCCTCGGACCACCCTCATAAGACAGTGCAGTGTGCGTCCTTTGTGATGCAAGCCACAGTGCGAGTCAATCTCGCCCCGGCAGTGCAGCACAATCTCTGGGCTCAGCGAGTAATCCTCCATCAGCATCCTCCTGTAGTCCAGCATCTCCCCCTGACAATCCCCACTGACAGGACGACCTAGAGAGAGAGAGACAGAGGGAGAGAGAGAGAGAGAAAATGGGGTGGGGAATGGAGGGAGGGAGAGGGTAGGATGATCAATGAGAGAGAGAGGGAGAAATGGAGGAAACAAAGCAGGAAAGAAAATTCAGACTGTGTCAAAAGGAAATCTATGGACTTGAAAGAACATGTCAAACTTTGATGAGTGAACACACATACACACCTCTGTGCAGAACCGACTCGAGACAGAGGAGGAGGTAGGAGAGCTTGGCTTCGCGGGCGCGAGGCATGTTGGTGTCCTGGTTACAGCGGTTCTTCCGCAGGTCTGCGCGGCAGGCCTTGGCCAGCGAGTAGCTCACCTTGTAGTCTTGAGCGATCAGCTTCTGACGTGTGGACAGGGAATCCCTGCACTGCACCCCCACAGAACACACACACACACACACACACACACACAAAAACAATCTCTTTCATAAATAACTACCAGAACCACTTCTGTCAATTGCTTCTTCAATTGCTCAATCTTTTCCAGAAAGGACATACTAGGCCATGGGTTTCCATTTTAACTGAGAGGGAGTAAAGATCATTTAGCTTATTTTAAAGAACTGACTTCAGCCTTCACATTGCTTTGTTTTTATCAGAAGTGCTCTCGCAAGGTCAGAACAGAACAGCCATGTCACCAGCTCCTGGTGGATACGATTAGATAGGCCAATAGACCATGGATCTGCAGAAGAGCTGATAGGCCAATAGAGCATGGATCTGCCCTAGAGCTGATAGCCCAATAGAGCATGGATCTGCACAAGCGCTTAACACTTTTACCGCTCCATTTGGTCAGTACCCTGAGGATGGCACCGTGCCCAGGTTCAGATCCATTCTCAGGGAGCACAATGGCCACTAACCCCCTGCTGAGCACGGTTAAAAACACTCTTTGACTGGTTTTAAATGCTAGCTGCCATGCTAAGCCACCGCCATTTGTACTGCTACAAAGCCTCCTGCGGATAGCAGAAGTGTGTCTGGTTTTCACAGCTTAGTCGACCTTTAATCATAATACAGTAAGAGCATAAGGGAGATAGGCTGCTGATAATGGCCAACCATGGCCTTGGCTGAGTGACATCATTTATCTTTCCAAACACTCAACAATGATCATTATAACTTCACCAACAGAGGAAGGGAAAATGTTTGTTACTAAAGTGACTCTTGAAAACACAGGAATTAACTGAATGGGAATATACAGCATGCAAGGGAGTTTCCAAATTCAACCACTGGTTCGTTCAGTGAAACAGCTCTTGCAGCTGTGGATTTGAGAAGGTGACATTTCAGTGGTTTTACCTTTTCTGACATGCCATCCTCAAATTTGTGGTTGAAGAGACACTTGTAGACACGTCCCTCCCCTGCTGCAGTCTGGAACACAACAGATGATGTTCTCATTCCACTATCAAAGTGATCACATTCATAACCAGCATTAAAAACAAAACACTGTGTAGAGCTTACAATAGGGTTCATACAGGCAGGATTAGGACTATGTGCAGTATGTTTACTTATGCGGGCATGCAGTGTAATTCAATGAATCTGTGCCAAACGTCCTTGCCTACTCTATAAATTAACACTGCCACTACAGTTTCAAAATTAGTTTTCCACACCTCACCTCGTGGCTCTGTACACAAACACATACCTCGTCTCTCTGCACTCACAAACATTGCATTTCTTCTCACCATGCATATTTATACCAGCTTAACCACCTCTTTCTCTCTCTAAACACACACTAACACACTCACTCTTTTCACAAGTTGCAGTGGGCATTACACCACCTTCTGAGAAGACAGAAAACAGTGCTAAGTGCAACTTACATTTTCGCAGAAATGTTCACGATCGTCACGGCAGGCGAAGTAGAGGTGGCGATCCAGGTGAAAGTCATCAGATGAGAGCTCTGCCACTCGCATGATGGCCTTCTTGCACTCCTCCTTGATGCCCGTCTGGCCAGCCGCCTGCTCTGCCTCAGTCACCAGCCCTTTCTCCAGACAGGCAATCACCTCCCCCTGAGAATGCACATCCTGGAAGGGAGAGGGAGAGAGGGGAATAAAAATCAGTATTTGGTTAAAGCTTTTTAATATTATTTGTGTACATTTAAAAGTAAGGTGGGACCAAGTAATGTGCCAAGTGGAATACCATTTAAAATAAGTAACATAGTTACAGTGGTACAGTATTCAATCTGTTCAAGCTATAGTTATCAGCAAGATATCTCTAATTCATAATTCAGCTGACAAAAATGACAGAGGAAAGAAGACTGAGAGACGAAGGGAGAAAGCAGGAGAGCGAAGAAGACTGAGAGACTCACCTTCTCTCCCGTGTTGATACTCCCACAGTGCAGTGTATTGATGTCATCCCGACATTTGTCCATAAATCCGCAGATGAGCCGGTAGTCACTGAAGATGATGCTGGTCATCTTGGTGATGTACTGACTGCAGTGGTGCTCACTGATGTTGCCACGGTGATCCACCAGACAGGACACGAGGTAGCCCTTCCCCTTCTCCTCCTGGGCACATTCTTTTATCTGTGCAAGATAGTCGCCCGACATGCTTTTATTAGGCACAAGTTTAGAGGGATTGACAGTATGAAGTTACCTGAAAAGAACTAGACATAAGCACACAAAACAATGGCCAATTCTGAATTACTGGTGATGAATTACTAGTCACTCACTTCACTGATGGTGCTCTTGCACACCTCCATGGCCACGGACTCAAACTTAGCGTCAGTCGTCAAGTTCAGCTTGTAGTTCCATAATAGCTGGAAGATGATTGTGACATGTTAAAAATACACTTCCCCACAAGAGTTTTCAGCTTCCCATCAGTACAATAATAGCACTTAATTTTCAACTAGCAGACTTCCATAAAAAAACTGAAGGCAAAAACTGCTTAGCCATCATGCTTTGCAGACACATGTGACACCACTTTCTTGCTTACTGACATCCGCTTGCTTTAGTAAGCTAAGCCACTGTACCACTTGAGTGGAGGAAGTAATCATATTACATGTAATTACAACACATGCCAGATGTTATTTAATCGGAATATGGACAGGACAGCTCCACTTCCTCTGCAATATTGATTAAGCCCCCTGCAGCTATACATACACCAGAGGGGAACTACAGTTTGATGGGGTTGTGGTGGTGAGGGGTAGACATTCTCGATAAGTCTGCCTGCGAGAATCAGAACTATGGTGGTGTTCAATCTAGAAGATTTAATTTGTGTCTATTCAACATTTAACAGATAATTGCAGTAAATGTAGATGGGCGATTTATTTTATTTAACTTCCACAATCCAGAGGAGGAGGCTAGACTCTATGCACTATGACACATTAGAAAAGATGGAAACCATTAAGGAGAACCTGCTGAAAAGAGAATGACTTACATGATTACAGTCCGGAGCCAGCTCTGTGTCCTGTGGGGAATTGGAGAGAGAGAGAGAGAGGTTAGAGTGAGGAACAAAAACAGATGTCTTCCTACATGCCTTAGGCTTTTCCCCCATGAGAAGCAGAGGCTATTCTTCTTAAATAGTCAAACCTCTGACTGACTGACACAGCCTCACATGTAAGCATGATCCTAAAACACACACACACACACACACACACACACACACACACACACACACACACACACACACACACACACACACACACACACACACACACACACACACACACACACACACAGTTTGCTGTCCTTTAAAACTATACAGAGCAATCAGTGTGTTAAATGAGTCAGCTAAATGAATTGTATGATGGCAGAGATGATGGTGGCTATTTAGACACAACCCCACACACAGGCCATTTACCACCCCAGCCTTTTCCAATCACACAAAGCCTGAAGCTACCCAAGCCACACAAACACATCCAGAGAATGAGGGGGCTGTCTGTCCACCAATAAGTCAGGTTTTACAGATAGACTGCTGACACTGTCTGGGGGCTGGGTATCTGAGAGCATGTCTGAGCACATGTCTAAACCTTAAGGGCAACAGTCACAGTTCAGACCTACAGACATTGGCCTATGGCCGGTCTCCTCACACCCAGCTAAATATAACTACTATCAGGTAGGGGCACACAAAAAGCACAGGCACAATCATGCATACAAAGAGGGGACAACACTCTTATCTTATCACAGTTATCTTGATTCCAGTGTGTGTGTGTAAGTGTGAACATGAGTGTGTTATCAGTGTCTCAGCCAGGGATGGCTAGACAGCTTCCTCCCCAGAGGGGACATGATTTCATCAACGCACTTTCACTTAGTCATCACCATAGCGACAGTCTACACCCACTATGACAGGGGATGGAGCTTGTTGCCGTGTTAACCGCTGCGCTACGCAGAGCGTTGATAGGGAGACGCGTAGGAGCCAGAGCTACAGGAGTGGCTCCTTTCAGCCCTCTTACTCACTCTGGATCATAAATGGCTGACTTGAAAACACAAAGCCTTGAGGGGAACTGAACCACATGGGTTCATGTTCCACCTGGCCTGCACAGTCATAGGCTCAGGCCTGATGGAGGTCTAATGTCCCACCAGATGGCAGGTTCTCTCTCTCCACAGGTCAGGGGGCATCAGCTGGAACCAGGCCGATTCAACTCTTTTTATGTTCACCTGGGCACATGGGTTAGGATTAGGCAGACGGGTAGGGGCGTGGCTTGCGGTCAGTGTAGCTCCACTCCCTGAAGGTGGTCAGGAGGATTCTAATAAGTGGTCTTTAGTCACACGGCGCCACACACACAAATATGTGGGAAACTGAGTATTGCTCCATTCCTAATTCAAAAGCAAACTGGTTGTAATGCCAAAAAAACAGACATCAGAGGCTTATTTTAAACTCCAAAACACCACATAAGACTAACCCCAAACACACGGGGATCCCTGATCATTAAAAAACAGATGTTAACTCAAAGCCAACCAACATTACAGCAGCATCAGCTTAATCAAACGCAGACTAAACATAAACAACACACCCACCGACACCTCTACGTTTGTTTTGGCTAGCAGGCAGGACAGACTCCCAGCCCATCATCCCTGTCAGTCTGACTGATAGCTTCTTTCATCCAATTTAGTGCTAAAAACCTTCATTTGGTGTTCTTCAATCAATGAAACACAGCTCTCGCAGTATGAGATACCACATACTCTCACGTCTTCCATGTTGTTGTCTAGTGCACAACAAACGCATACAGAGAGTCCTAAAAATCTTCTTGTGAATGGTGACCACTGTTGCCACATCAAACACTGTTGGGCCAGCCTCTTTTAATCAACAATGATCAGTAGTTGATGAGTATCAAATGCATTAACCAAACAATTACTGAGGACCACAATAAGCCCTGTGGCTGTCTGCCAACCACTGCAGAGCAAGAAAAGTATGTGATGACAGAAAAATCTCTAACCTCAGTTCTGCAGAAAATACTGAGCCTATTTCACTGACAGAGCAGTTTCTGCCCCAAAATCAGAACTTTAGAAAAGTCTTAGGTCATATTCAGATGTTTTAGCCGAATTAAAAAATAGGCCATGAAATCCATTCCAGGATCCAAGTGAAGCCAACATAAGCCACTGCACAAATAAGCACAACAGACAACTTTTCTTCTCTACAGCTTCATAAAAGCACAGGCGTGTTCTGAACTGACGCCAGAATGAATACAAGCAGAAAATAAAGGGAAGGTAGAGTGAATAGGGAATGGGGTCAGGTGCAGGACACAAACAAGCAATTCAGGAAAATAGTATCCACACACAGAGTCATATACTCCCAGGTTTATGGTGCAACATTTCTGCCATTATCTCTTCATCAGCCCCCCAGCTCTTCTAAATGATCCCCACATGTCCCATCTGCTCTGCAAGCAAACATAAGCTCAGACTGTAGCAGCCCCATTTATGAACCAGTTATGAAATAGTTTTCCTAATTCAAGATGGAATCACCATACAATTTTAAATGCTCCTGAAAGACTGCTTCAAAGTCTTCAAAGGACTGTCACCCGCTGTCTTGTAAAGGTGTGCAAGGGCACACCCTTTCTCTGTGGTATTCAACAATTTGGGAGATGGTTTATGTACACCCACCCTAAATCTGAATCCTGACCGCTCTGAAGGTAAAAGAAATTGCAAAATGAGAGCTTGTACACTTGATGAGAGAACTTGAAGAATACTTTTCTCATGTGAGCTGAATTTGAAGTAATAGGAAAAAGACTAAACACATGACGGGTTGAATAGAAATGTGAACTGGTACAAGCCCTAACATTTTGCAACCTTCAGACCACTTGGGGAATGTCTCCCCAAAAGACTCCAAAGGGCAGGCAGGCAGCAGAAGACAAACTGGTTGAGCTGGTTCACCTGGGTAGGGTTAGATTAGGAGGGGTGGTAGTGGGGCAGGGGCATAGCACATCGTGGCTTCCTGAAGGCCTGGAAGATGGTGGGATGTGCGGATTAGCAAGTGGCGGGGCTCAAAGGGAGCTAAACACGTATCCGGCCCAAACACCACAGCCTCCAGAGGGGCAGACGCCAAATCCCATGGAGCCTGCAAGCCCAAAGCCCCGGCGCAGCCTCTCAGAGCAGGGAGAATCTGCTCAAATCTCTTCCACAAAATCCAGTCGGCTCATTTCCTTTTGCCAAAGCAGCCAAGATATTAGTGAGTTTCATCCCTCAGAATCTCATTTGCTTTCAACACAGAGATCAACCTCATTTCAACTACGTGCTACAACTCCCAATTTCACTTTATTCAAATCACTTAAAGAAACGTGGCCTGTGTATTTTTCCCCCTTTGACACATCTTACACCCTGAGCCATTATTAGCACGTAAAACCCAGGGCTGAATACAGCAAGGCATATGAATTAGACAGAGCTTGGCCACTGTCACACATCTTTTTAGAAATAGCCTATATCACAAGTTAAACTTCACAACACAGAAGATTGACAAGGGACAAGACTGCATCCCATTCCAAAATCTACTCAGCCCTAACCTATTGGGTACATTACTCTAAAAAAGGAGTAGAAGACAAATGTAAGCATCTGGCTATGGTGTTTTGGCAGGGTTCCCAGATGCAGCAAAGATCCTTCATCTCACCCATAATAAACTGTTTTGGAGCTAATGCTATAGAAAACAGAAGGCAGCACCTATTGCCTAGGCCACCTTACCTGTGAGCTGTGCTATGTTCATATGGCCATAGGATCATAGGAGTGACTATGGCTAGGCCTAACAAAATCAGTCCATTATGATTCACATTCCAAAGAGAAGCCTTGATGAGAGCAGCAATGATCTAAAAACAGGCTCTCAAATCCAATCAAACTGACAGCACAACCTGCTGTGACCCCGATTTGCTGCAAAGCCTTTTAAACTCCTCCTGTAGCAGGTCTTAAAGTCATCTGTGCAAAAGAATAGACTGCATTGTATACCCATTGCCTTGTCGGCTTACCATACACATCCAACAGTGCAAAGGAGGCACTTGTAAAACATTACAAGATGGGCAGAAAGCAGCCAGTCAGTTGAGTTTCTCACAGCATAAGAAAAAGAGAGCGCAATGCTTTTTTTCCTGGCAGACTTTGCAGAGAGTGTTAGGTATGTCAAGTTAGGACTGGCACAAATTCAGACACTGAAAAAGGATGCAGTGAAAGACTTTTCCCTGCTTTGGACCACAAAGCCACAGACTAGCTCAGACAGCAGGTAGGGGAGGAAAGGGCGAAACACAACACCCATGATCAGGAGCCCCACAGCCTACCCACATCAGACACCTGGGCCAGAGACAGCGGCTGCTTCCGGCATTGCACTGCATGGCTGCATGCCTTCACTTTGCCCACAGCCAGGCCTTATTATAGAATTGGCACTCAGCCCTGTGTTTGGGCAGGACAGCTCTGACAAATAATTTTACCCCTGTCAGAGGTTGGGAGCGAGGGCGGGATGTGACTGCAAAAGTCTCAGAGTGCCTCTATAAGTGGGATGTTTGGTGACGGGACCCCAGGACAAGTCGGGACCACAACTTTACTGCTGACCTAATATCGGATAAATTATTTGGGAAGGGATCTGATCATTCTTCCAAGGGATCCGTCTCTAAGCTAGCGCTCTCAGCACAGTCAGTGCGTGCACATGATGGCAGTACTCCGATCCGATCTGATTCTCTCAATGGGGTCTCCATGGGGGGTTAACTGCTTTATCTCAACGCACATGCCAGTGACAAATCCAGATCTTGGCCGCGTCAGTTCAAATCAAATGCGGAATGTTTACATCTGCTACCGTTGATTATACAGTAAATAGCCTACGTTGTGAAATGAAACAAAAACACACCACAGTTAAAGTTGTATTAGTATTGATTGATTCACATCGATATGAATGGATTACATGACTAACAACTGGTGGAAAAGTAATATGAAAATATTTGTTCACTGAATTAGAGCGTTCTGTCCAAAACAGTTGCGTTCCAGTTTCAAAGTTTCAGTTTCGGTTTCAGTATTTCAACGTGAATGAGAGGGAGCACAAGAACTGAGCATCTAGCAGCGATTATCATATCATAGACATATATGATGCATATATATGTCTGTGGGCAGGATCTCAAGCACGTGCAAAAGTTGTTGTTGTCCAATTGGAATCTAGATTCGAGAGACACATGCGCGCCCAGTCCGATTCCAAGCGGAATCAAATCGTGTATCCAGGGGTTTACATCGGAGTCCAGTCGGACTCAAGTCGGACACAAGAAATCTAGATTTGGGCAGACACATGAATCGGATCTCTGATTTAAATCGGACTGAAATCGGAAATTGGACACGTGTCCACACTGAGTTGAGGCTTGAGTATAACTGGATTCTACCTGGAGAGACCTGGATTGGTGAACTTTTCTTACAGTTTACTGGCTGCTGAGTGGAGTTCTTCAGACATCAAGAGTGTGTTTGATTTCAAATCTAACCTTATGCTCTGCTCACGTAATAATTGAGTGTAAGGACTGGGTAGGGACAACTGATGGAACACCACCCCGACTGAGCCTGCCACACCGAGGGAAGTACTGTTCCTTCCATCACCACTCTGATGTGTCTAACTGGCCTATAGAGAAAGGCAGCCCATGGAGGTGTGGGGCCTTAGGTTTGGCTGCAGGGCAGAGACACAAGCTTCCTCAGTAATCAAAGGACTCTCCCACTAGCCAACTGTAATGATGACAGATGGAGACGCTGAAAATGGATTTAAATGGCTCAACACTGACACAGAGTGATTTCCCAGGAGGAGATAAGCGAAATTATTAAACAGATTGTACTGCTTGCTATGTGAATGGTGTGTGTGTGTGTGTGTGTGTGTGTGTGCACGTGTGTGTGTATAACACAGTGTGCAGGACATAGTATTCTAGGTGCTTGTCATGTATTTTACGAAGTTATTTGCTTTAAGTCAAAGGGTGGTAGACCTCCATTGAGTGATGCAGGTTACACAGGTCATAATAATATATAAAACAACTATGAGGACTATAGTATTTATGTTGTCTATAAGTATATTTGCATTAGGCACAATGTAGGGTGGGATGACACTCAGATAACGGGCAAATAGACATGCTAGGAAAAAGATAACCAAGCTGAAGAAAAGTAACCTTGGATAAACTGTATCGTCTGGTAATGACAACCGCAGCTGAAATTATGTATCCACATAAACCAGATAACCAGACTACAAAAGTTCTTGGACAGTGTTAGCCACTGTTGACTTCACTGACAAGCTGTTGCTCAATATCAAAGGTTAAGTCATAGAAAAAGCTTATTCTGTCCAATGAGGTGAGAAACGACAGCTTTCTGCCTACAAGCTATTAAGGTAAAATAAGTACTTTTTCTTGCCGGATAAGGTTAGTTAGCTTTAAGTTCAGAAGCGGGAGGGCTAAAATATAGACCCAGCTCATATTCGCTAGCTTGCTAGCTAGCTATGCTGACAAATTGCACCCCTACCCTTCATTCAATTCTGATTGAAATAGCGTTAGCAGGCTAACAATCACACAACTGCCACTGCCAACGAGATCAAGTCCTGGGTGTTTAGCCCAGATGTGATCTGCTGACCCACAATCAATCGACACCCACTCTACATCTAACCAAATAGCTACGCTGGCAAGCTATGCAGTTGCCACATACACAAAGCTTAAGGTTTCACATAAACGTTTCCTATGGTTCTTACCTCCTTATGATCCTGCAGACATTCCAGCGTGGCTAAGTTGTTAGACCAAGAATGCTTATTTGGACAAAGCCTTAACAGATCTTCCCGACAGGCCTCCTCTTCAGCCAGTTTCCAGCCGGTGGAGCGACGGGGCTGCGCTGCCACAGCCCCGGGAGCTGCATTCGCTGCAGCGGGTAAAGCTCCTGTATTCTGTGGACTAACAATATTATCGACATTTTCGTTGGCACCAACCTGTGTTTTTCCTGCTTGAACAAAGTACACGCATATACATAGGGATAACACAAGCCGGAGAGGATGAACACGTCTACAAGCCGCCATCTTCGGCAAATTAGCTGGCGACGCGGTGGCGACTAAAGAGAGGCTAGCTAGCTTTTTTTTTTTTTTTGCGTGTACGTTGCCATGCGCATTGATGTACACTGAATAGCCCCTGAATATCACGGGTTATGTTGTAGCCTACATTTGCCATGTCTGATATCATTTCATATCGGACAATTTAATAACTTAAAATAAAAACAAAATTGGAATTTCAATGAGCCTACTGTACACAAGTACTTAATTCAATGAGACAAACTGAAAAAAGCTCTGTAGTTTGACTGCGTGAAATTTGTGTAACCACGTGAATTTAAATGCCACAGAATATAAACATAGAGGCCTTAAGTGAGTTTTTTTGTTCAGCTTCAGAAAGGCTATATTTGTATATAAATGTCTGATAGTATCTCGGAAACAAATAAATACGTCATCAACAGATCAGCTGTTTAATTGGCAGCTTTCTAATATAGTAGGAATGCATGAACCATAAGATCAGACTTATACGTGTGAGGTCTCTTTACTGGAGTGCATAATCAGGTTATAGATTCTCTAAACTTAGTTCAGACAAACGGTCTATTCTAAGGGAAGAAAGGATAAACATACAGCGTAGTGTAGGTTACACTTCTGTTTTCTTCCCCAGGACACCATTTTTGTTAACATTTAGGTTTTCAAAGATAAAATCTCGCTTCTTGCACCAGCAAGTACAGGCCTGTTATCAGTGATCACCCAGCACAGCAGTGCTGGTCATTTATCTCTCTGCATATAAAATGTCATTGCTCATCTCCGTATCACCTCTGCATATAAAATGTCACTGCTCATATCCATAACTTGTTATACAACCAATGATACGTCACTCTACAAACTAATAAGTGGGTTGCATGTAACAGAGATTCAAGACGGGGTTGGTGTTACAGTTGTGAAAGGGGAGAAGATATTGGTGTAGTACATCTGCCAGAACACGACGATTTAAAGGCATCTTAGAGAGGGGAAAAAAGGCAGAATATAGACATCTAAATGGGTTGAGCTTTTTAGACACTCCCACCTCCATGCTTCCTGCTAGTTTATGTGGCTGCCACCTCAGCTTTAGGGCTGACTTCGAAAAGACTAGCTTTGAATGCCCAGTCTTTGCTGACTGATATTTTAAGGTTTTTAACTGTTTCTGGTTTGGGTTTGTCTGCAAGTTCTCATTCAAAAGAGCCATAATATTATAAAACATTTATTTTCGAAAACAAAAAACATTTACATACAGTATATACAAATACATTTTTATTTGGTATGAATCAACAATATAAAACCTCTAGAAAATGTGGCACAGTTGTGCATATAAAATAATGCATGATCCCTTTATCTACAACACCTGAGCTTTCTGAAGCTTTCTTCTGCTGCTGCCACATGTCATTCCCACTTGTAGATCTTCACCATCTTCTCTGTCAGTGAAGCGAGGTAGTGACCCTGGTTCACCTGGAACGGGCAGATGTCCAGGACTGGGAGGTCAGAGGGGAGTTTCTGCAGCAGAGCCCCACTGCCAGCATCCCACACCTGCAGAGGGAAGAAAAAAAGGACTGAGTCCGTCTGCTACAGGCATGATATCAGCATCACACATGGGTAGGTACTCCTTATCATGTGTTTAAAACCATGTTGAGTAGAAGGCCATATCTGATCTAAAGACACACTGAAATGTACTTCTTGATTTCTCCTCCCAAAAACTGTGTTTCAAAATGAAGTGGTATTTTTGTCCAGTGTAGTCTGAGGTTTTAATTACAAGTCACAACAGGAGCATTGCTTAACATGGAGTGCGAGAGCCTGAGAGAATACATGAATTGTTAGTGTCCAAGCTCCATATAACCCTACAAAAACACTGCAGAGCAATGAGAAGGTGTAGACCTATGTTATGGCTTAAAAAAAAATTATAATACAAAAATAAGTGTCCAACCATGGTCGTTTGAGAGGCTTCATCCCCTGCGCACACCAGCATTGAGTCGTCTTTGGCTGGGTTCTTGAAGATGGAGTTCTTTGTGAGCATCTTGGAGGAGCCTCCAGCAGTGAAGGTCTGCACTGGCGAACAGGAGCACGTCTCAGCCGTGCGGTTCATCTCCATTAGGACACAGCGCAGAGCTGGGTTAGAGCGCCCTACAGCAGAGAAATAGACAGCGCTCAGCAACAAGACATTTTGATATACCATTACCATTTATAAGAATAGAATGCATGCTCTATTGTAATGTTTAACACTGGTCCTCTTCAACCATTTTTTCTGTGTCTGTCTTGGTCTGACTTAACAGTGTGGGAAAGCTGAAGACGTCAACAAACAAGATTCTACTGAAAGCCCAGCACTTCAGTCTGGTCTGAATAAACTACACAACAAAGTCAGGTAAAAATGTCCTATCTGATGTCATATCTGAAAAGTAGAAAATGGACACTACCGGGTCTAAATTAAAAGCATAATTATAACAAAATGCTGTCCAGTTTACTAACACAGTCCGACACTGCAAACTCACATCTAATGAGAGAGCATTCTGCTCTACATTAGTCAGAAGTGAAGTGAGTAAGTAGGTGCAGGTGGAAGAGAGACCAATCTGGCCATCCACTCACCCGGCCTGTATGTGACCAGGCAGTGGCGACTCAGGGGCTCCAGCTGGATGTCTGTGCAGCTTCCAGCTTCCAGAGGCAGCGCATGGGGCTGGTGGGTGGTGCCTTCCTGCAACTCCCAGAAGCATCCGCCGGCTAGGGAACCCGCCAACAGGCCGCCCATTGGGAACGCACTGGAAGCTGCGCGAGGTAGGTACTTCAGAGACGCCACCGGGCACCTGAGGAGAGGTCAGGGGAGAACATGGTCTGAGTATCCCAGGGGTGGAATAAAGTAAATCATTCTTTGGAGCTAAAAGTATCGATATATATATGGCAATAAACACAACTTATGATTCATGGTCAATTGATAAGGTTGGTATGAAATAATTTATTATAGAAAATGATGATTCAGCAGAATCTGGAAAAGCACCATTATACTAATCTTGCTGGTTGTGATGTACTGACTGTTTATTTCAGTTATTATTGATTTCACTTAAATGTTTTATTTACAAATCATAGTTTAATTTGCAATTGTGTGACATTGCTTAAGTGCACATGTGGGGGTTGAAAGATGATGTGATTCTGACCTGGTACCAAGTGGGAGCAGCTCATGCACGTGTGTGCTGGTGTCCCGCATGTCGTACACCCGCACAGAGCCATTAGTGAGGCCTGCGTAGACAAAGTTGTTGTTGTCATGGCACCAGCAGCAGCTCCACACCGGCACGCCAGTGTTGTAGGTCTGGACCACCGTGTTTGTCAACAAGCTACAGTAAAATGAAAACAGAATTCCAATACCATCAATAATTTGAAGTCCTCCTTTGCACCCCATTGGGCCTTAGCATTGTGTCTTGTACCAACTAGTTACACCGATTCTCTTATTCTAGGATCAAAATTAGAAAGTGCCAAGTCACATAAACTACAAATTTGCAAACCTGCTTAGCTCTGCAGGCCCATTTGCACATTACCATAACAAGCCTGCACTGGCGCCTATGCACCAAAACCACCTAGTCACGCGTTAAAGGGGCATGGTGGGGTCTGTGGGTCTGACCTGGTGAGCTTGATGGTGTTGTCCAGAGAGCCGGAGAGCAGCAGACTGTCCTGCTGGCGGCTGAAGGCCAGGCCGCGGATGGGCTTGCTGTGGATAGGGATGTACTGGCAGGCCTTCATGGTGGCTGTGCTGATCTTCTTCACCCCAAAGCCTGCAGCAAGAGACACAATGAGCACGTAAAGCATGTAGTCAGGTCATGCTAGAGGGAAGATACCATCTAGTTCAACAGATGCAAACTAAGTATTCAGACGAGCATAGGCGGTCCTATTCTGGCTGAATGGAGTTTAAGCTGAACTGCTCAGCTTTTGGTGTCCAATGTCCACATGGAGTTTCTACACTTGTAGAAGATCTACGAGCTGTTGTAGGAAATATAAATGTGGCCCAGAAAGGTTCTTTGACAACCATCATTAATATCCTTTTCATACTGAGCAATAGGGGTTGTACGAGTACATCATTTTTTAAATCGAGGAATCATTTCCAGAAAAACTCAAGTACTCAGGGCTGGTCTCAGCACATACAGCAAAGAAGAAAATTATTTATGAATGAAAATCACTCTCGGTCTTGCCTAATTTAGTACATTAACATCAATAACTAATTAATCACGTGATGCTAGTGTACTGAAAATGGGTCGAATCTAAACGTAAGCCAACAAGTAAAATCCAGTCCGAGACTCTTGCTTGGCTAGTCTCTCTTTTTCTCTTCCTATCCTCCAACGTTTTCCTCAGCTTCTTCGTCGCCTCTGCCATATCCATACAGAGAATACTGCAATAACTTCCTCTTACAGACGCGCATGGGTAGAGTTGTTTTTGTATAAGGTGGTGCCATAAAGCATTACATTAAAGTACCCCAAAGTTACCTAGTGCAATATCAGGCACACCAGGTGTGCTGTGGTAGTAGACCAAAACCCATTCATTGTATTACAAGTCAGTGTACCACCAAAATTATTTTGAAGATTTAATATTATAAGGTAAAATTGTGGCATAATGTTACTTAATATCTACTGCACTTCCAATGCCTAACTAATCCTGGCTTATTAGGTTTCCTCCGGTAACCTATTGTTATCGTAGGTATTATTATTATGTTGGTGCCATGGGAGTCAATGGCAGCCCCAGAACCGTATGGTAACTTTTTGTGAAAAAAAGTTTCATGGCTCTCATTACACCACTCTAGCGCCACCAACAGGTCAAAGTTGGACTTTTGTAACACACGCAACTTTTGAACCGTATGACCGATTTTCAAAAATGAGGTACCATTGGATTCCCTGGATCAAGACGAATTAAACCCACCCCATGGCGTCAATTTCCGGTTATATAGATTTCCCGCTATTTCCGGTTTTATCAAAAACCTTTGAAAGCCTACTCCTCCTACAATTTTTGGCAAATCTTCTTCAAAATCACCAGAGATGATCTTCAGACCTAGCCTCACAAAAGTTACGCCACAGGAAGTGAAGTCATATCTTAGCATATCTTTGAGAAATCAACACCAAACTTGATATATCACTGGAAGACACTACAACATGTTCCCATGTGAAAAGGCAACTTCATATCTTGAAAAATGATTGATATAAAGCAAATTGGATACATTGTTAACACTAAAAGAATGCTTTACACATCCACAGGTCAAAAAGTGATACTCTGATTCAATCACAAGTTCATGTGAAGACACTTGAGAATGTTTAGTACACAAATCTGAAAAAAAGTTGACTGTAAGATAAAAAGTAGATTTTTGGTGAACATGCATGCTTGGCTAGTTTCTAGGGTGATTTTCAATAGAAGGTCTGCCTCTCTGCTCGTCTCTCACACACTCAGTCTCTCTCTTGACACACGTGCGATGTGGCCAAGACGCACACACCTCATTTAAGGACATTGTCTGATGACCAAACCCCCACTCACTCTTACTTTGAAGCCAAGACCTTTGTGGATCTTCACTGTATTGCATTTGAAATGTAATATCCCATTGGTAAGTCAGCAGTAAGAATTTTTCTATACAGTGACAAATTGTCATAAAAATAAATTTTTCCCTGGTTCGCAATGTTTGGAGGAGGAAACCGCCATCGCTGCTTGCAGCTATATTTATACGTATTATTTCACTAAGCCGCTTCCACAAATCTCTTACTCTGAACAAGCTAACTTGAAACAAAGAACCGACTTAGGCGTTTTCATCAAGAAATTCGCCAAGAACAGCACACTCTTTCATTATTAAGTTAAAATTATCATCATCATAAGTCTATAAGTGATTTCCAGGGACATGCTGATCTCAAGGAGAGCTGTAGAGATACAGTCGTATGCAAAAGTTTAGGCACCCCTCTAATGCTGCATGATAATTTACTCTGTCTTCACCAAAAAAAATCACAGTGGTCAAATATTTATTTTGTAGTTATCACTGAGTGCTAGGGTGTTTTTCAGACAAAGATATTTAGAGTAGCAGTATTTATTGGTGTGAAATTAAATCAAATGTGAAAAATAGGCTGAGCAAAAGTTTGGGCACCCTGATAATTGTGTTGATTTGAATACCTGTACCTACTCTATGCTGATAAAATGCAACACAGAATTAGTCTGGTTAGCTCGTCAAGCCTTCAATTCCATAGAAAGGTGCATCCAACCATTAAAAAAGGTATTTAAGGTAGCCAATTGCAAGTTGTGCTTCTCTTTGATTCTCCTCTGAACAGTGGCAACATTGGGGCATCAAAACAGCTATCAAATGATCTGAAAACAAAGATTGTTCAGCAGTTTTGTTTAGGGGAAGGCTACAAAAAGTTATCCTGGAGGTTTCAGCTATCAGTTTCCACTGTGATGAATTTTATTATGAAGTGGAAGGCAACAGGCACAGTTCTTGCTAAGGCTAGAAGTGGCAGGCCAAGAAAAATAACAAAGAGGCAAAGGCGAATAATGGTCAGAATGGTCAAGAATAACCCTCAGATCACCTCCAAAGATCTGCAAGGTCATCTTGCTGCAGATGGTGTCACTGTGCATTGCTCAACCATTCAGCGCACATTGCACAGAAAACAGCTGTATGGGAGAGTGATGCAGAAGAAGCCTTTTCCGCACACACGCCACAAACAAGCTCGCTTGAGGTTTGCCAAACTACATTTGAACAAGCCAGGCTCATTTTGGAACAAAGATAGAGATATTTGGTCACAACAAGAGGCGTTACGCATGGAGGCAAATTAATACAGCATTCCTAGAAAAACACTTGCTGCCCACAGTAAAATTAGGTGGGGGGTCCATCATGCTGTGGGACTGTGTGGCTAGAACAGGAACTGGAAATCTATTTAAAGTTGATGGTCGCATGGATTCAACTCAGTACTAGCAAATTCTTGACATTAATGTTCAAGAATCTGTAACAAAGCTGAAGTTACGGCGGAGTTGGGTGTTCCAGCAGGACAATAACATGAAATATTGCTCCAAATCCACTAAGCCATTTATGCAGAGGGACAACTACAATGTTCTAGAATGCTAGGCACCCATCAAACCTTACAGAGCTGGAGCTGTATTGTAAGAAAGAATGGTCCAAAATACCTTCATCCAGAATCCGGACACTCATCAGAGGCTATAAGAAGCGTCTAGAGGCTGTTATTTTGGCAAAAGGAGGCTCTCGTAAATATTATTGTGATTTTTCTGTTGGGGTGCCCAAATTTATGCACCTGTCTAATTCTGTTATTATACATTTGGAATATTCTCTGTTTATCTAATTAACCTTATTTCACTTCTAAAATATCACTGTGTCCATGTAGTATTATATATGTGACAAAGAAGTTCCTGATCCAAACGCCCAACAATTCATAAATGAAAGTAATAAAGATTATCAGGGGTGCCTAAACTTTTGCATACAACTGTACAACACAAGAGTATACAGAGGGCGTAGGGAGTCTCACCGGGAACCAGTGAGGAGTGGGCAGAGGGCTGGGAGGCCAGCACGCAGCCCAGGGGCTCGCAGAACGCCATCACCCTGCAGCCGCCCGCCTGGGACACCATCACCCCCGTGGAATAGGTGTAGGAGCCATTGGAGACCCGAGACGAGCTCTGAGACTGACTGGAGCTTAGGCCAAACTGAGCTTTCATTCTCCTCAGATTCTGGAGGAGTAGAGGAGGGAGAGAATCCAAAAGTCATTATTTAGTCAGTTCTTCAAGCCTAAGTCATAACCTGACTTAGTGAATCTATTGGTATTATATAACAGGGATAGAGTGAGGGAACATAAGTGATGAACTAAGCATGCCTGCACTTCTTTACGCAGTTTACTGCACTCCTCATTTGACACCTGCAGATTCAACCGACACTGGGCACACTCCAGCTCAGCCTTCCTGCGCAGGGCGTGCTCCTGTTCCAGAGATCTAAGTAGACAGACACAGACAGACAGACAGACAGACAGACAGACAGACACACACAATGAACAAATGCCAAGAAACAGTCTCCTGGACATGATAGTTAAAATTCTGAGAGAAAAGAGTAGAGAAGGTTTTTTTTTACCTCTTTAGTGTTTCCTGTTCCGTGTTGTCTACAGCTCTGATTTTCCGGGCATAAAGCAGCACTATATCGGTTCGCTTGGATTTTTTGTTGCACTGCGGAGACATGGGTTCACAAATATCAGACCTTGGTTGCAAGGTAGCTTCTGACCTGTGTGATTGAAGGAATCTGTGAATGAATGCATGTATGTATGTTTGTATGTATGCATGCATGCATGCGTGCGTGCATGTATTTGTGTGCATGTGTACAATAGACGTGGGGCTGGGATGTGAGTGTCAGCCCTGTCCAAGGCTTTGAACCGGTTCACGGAACGAAAACGAAAACCAGAAACTTTTGATGTTTTGCTAGGAACAGAAACGAAACCAGAAACTTTAAAAAAAATTATGTTCCGGATCAGAATCGTTTCCCTAAAATAATGGTAACCGGTTAATAACGTTATTTTTTCGCTCTTTCACAAGATTCCTAAATGCAATATGATTGGTGATGTTCTCTTCCGGTCGTTCACTTAGAGAACCTTGCCACGCGCCGCCAGCTAGTAGCCTTATCGGATCAAATCTATAGCCACCAGTCTCTCAAACTCATTCTTAAGAAGTAAATGTTGTACCAAGTATCTCACACATGTTTGTTTTTAAATAGGAATTCTATAAGATAGGCTACGAATTTCTAATGCATTGTTGTAAAAATCTGCAGGGTCAAGTTAATGAAATTATAGCTAAGTTGGACAGTTAACATTGGCAGTAGACTACCTGGCTATTGCCCAGCATAACCTACCCTAGTTTGTTAAGTCTTTATTTAAAACGTAGGCTAATACAGTAGTTCTCATATTTGGAATTTTAACTTTTTTGTTCAGATGGGATGACATTGCGAGAATCCTATGCGGCAGCATTATTCATTTGACCCCGTGACTAACAAATCCAAATACAACATTGATGGATGTATGTAGATACCATTGTAGTTTTGTAATATTTGTATTGTCTCTGTTGACAAAAATGCACTGATTGGGCCCTGACGAGGTTTGGCCAAATGCTGTTATGTTTTGTTTGCCCAATTAACAACATGGCATACATTTTCCTTGTCTTAACTCATGTATAATACTTACAAAATGTCAGAATTACAGTTGCCACTTACATAATGTAGCCTATAGTGCTTTTTTAATGTTTAATGACAAGATAGAGACATATAAGATTATTTTAAAGTCCTAATGATCAGCCTACTTATTTGTATGTCCCGCAGCTGACATGGAACACTATTAACCGGTGCAGGAACTTTATTTTTTTGTTCTAACCGGTTCAGGAACGTCAATTTTAGGGTTGGAACGAAAACCGGAAACGTTAAAATACTGTTTCTGTTCGGAACGAAACAAATTGGGAAAAAATTATGGTTCAAAGCCCTGGCCCTGTCACACTGCTGACCTGTGGGCACTTGGATCCCTCCCCCCGCAGCCAGCGGTCAATGCAGGTGTAGCCAAACAGGTGGCCACAGCGCAAGGCAGCAAGGCGGTGATCGCCAGACGTGGTCCAGGGCTCAAAGCAGATGGGGCAGGTCTCCCCCTCCCCCTCCTCATCTTTGGGCTCAGCTGGGGGACATGGCAGAGCAGCAGGAGGCAAAGCAGGGGCTAGAACACACTGAAGATCCATGTATCTATATCAGTACATCTCCAACTAACACAACATTCTCTACAGAAGAACAGATATCTGTTCGCCAAGACCTCCAGAAACAAGAACAGTTTCTTCCCTTTCTACAAATAACCAATGTAAAATTACCCCTGTAACCATATCTATTTATTTCACCCTTCCTGTATAACCCATGCCATGTAGTATTTATTTATACCTGCTCTTCCTGGACTCTTCATTTTGCACTATTGTTTTTCCATTGCACTGTTGTATTGTACTGTTGTATTGTATTGTTTTGCACTGTTGTATTGTATTGTGTTGCACTGATTTGCACTGTTGTATTGTTTTGTGTTGTGATGTATATATGTCTAATATGTGTAAGCACACTGAGTATGGAATCAGATCAATGCCATAAATATTTTGTAATCTGTAAAATAGATTTTGTATCTGTAATATAGATTTTGTATAGTGAAACCATCTACACTTTCAAAATCTATTTACAGATACGGATTTCAAATACAAAATGTATCTACACTTTCAAAAACTATCTACACTTTCAAAATCTGCAGATACGGATTTCAGTTACGCATTACGGATTTCTGTTACGAATTACAAAATCTTTTTGGCACCGTCTTTACTTCCTTTCTAAAGAGCCAATCAGCGCTTTTGGCAGATTTTCTAAATCGACAATCAACACATTGTATCCTGTACTGACTAGCAAATCAGCGCTAGCTTGCTGGTAACTGGGAAAGTTGAGTGAAACGGTGTATGCAGCAGTCATGGATCAGAGACCGAGAAATGGCACAAGTAAGAAGTCCTATATTTGGAGTTGTTAATAAAGTCATTGTAAAACGTACAATCAAAGTCAGTGGTTTTCACTCCACACTTCGTTCCACCTGTTTCAAAGATCCTTGTCGTTGTATGGAAGATATTATGATCTGCTTTGGTAGCTAACGAAAGCTAACGTTAGCATTTTCTTGACAGATCTCCTATTCACAGCATTCATATGACTCATTATCACGATGAGAACATTTAGCAGACAGACTGCTATTGTCTTGTTCTCCAGACACATGCTAAGTGATGGTGGGGGTATACCGTTAAGTGCATATTCATCCTCAACAACTGGATAATGACCAGCCTGATTTCAAAACCACCTTGCAATGTCATTTTCATTTCATGGCACTTTGGGGTAGCCTATTTGTAACCATTTTCTGAAGTCCTTGAAAACGCTTTATTGTGTATTTTTTGTGGAAGCGAGTTTTCTAGCGTCTCAGTGAAAGAGATATATGAGGCAGCAAGCTGGAGTTCTCGCCACAATTTCATTAGATTATACACTGTGTGCACAATTATTAGGCAAGTTGTATTTTTGAGGATTAATTTTATTATTGAACAACTACAGTGCTCTCGGTCAATCCAAAATGTCAATAACCTCAAACCTGAATATTTAAGGAGGTAAAAGTGAGGTTTTGGCTTTCTTAGGAGAATATCTATGTCTGCACAATTATTGGGCAACTATGAGTGTGCAGAATTATTATGCAACTAAATGAAAAACGAAAAAATTTCCTATCTCACTTGTCTATTTAGGAATAATAAACAAACAGCTCAAAACATACAAATAAACATTTCTGACATTAAAAAAAGAAGTCAGTGACCAATAAAGTCACCCTTCTTTTCAGTAATAAGCTTGACAGTAATAAGCCTTCCATTCATGGAGTCTGTCAGTTTCTTGATCTGTTGACGATCAACGTTTTGTGCAGCAGCAACCACAGCCTCCCAGACACTGTTCAGAGTGGTGTACTGTTTTCCTGCACTGTAAATCTCCTGTTTAAGCAGGCTCCACAAGCTCTCAATAGGGTTTAGGTCAGGTGAGGAAGGGGGCCATGTATTATTCTTTCATCTCTAAGGCCTTTACTGGCTAGCCACGCAGTGGAGTACTTCGATGCACGCGCTGGAGCATTGTCCTGCATAAAAATCATGGTCTTTTATGCAGACTTTTTCTTGTACCACTGCTTGAGGAAAGTGTCTTCTAAAATCTTGCAGTAGGTTTGAGAGTTGAGTTTGAGTCCATTTCACTCATTTCAACCCAAAAAGGTCCAATTAGCTCATCTTTAATAATACCAGTACCCCACCTCCGACTTCCTGGCGTCTGAGTCGAAGTGGAACTCTGCCCGTTACTGATCCAGCCACGGGCCCATCCATCTGGTGCGTCAAGAGACGCTCTCATCTCATCAGTCCATATCACCTTTGAAAAATCTGTCTTCAGATAGTTCTTGGCCTAGTCTTGACGTCTTATGTGTCTCATTCAGTGGTGGTCGGGTTTAAGCCTCCCTTACCCTGGCCATGTCTCTGAGCACTGAACACCTTGTACTTCTGGGCACTCCAGGTAGGTTGCAGGTCTGGAATATGACAGCACTTAACCTATGGCCGATGATAATGGGTTCCTGGTAGCTTCACGTTTGATTCTTCTCAACTCTTTGGGAGGTAATTTGCGTCTTTTTTTCTCAACACGTTTCTTGTGACCCTGTCGACTATTTGCAACAAAACCTTTGACGGTTCTGTGATCGCTCCAATATCTTAATAATTTCAAGAGTGCTGCATCCCTCTGAAAGACTTTATACAATTTTTGTCTTTTCAGAGTCAGTTAAATCTCTCTTTTGGCCCATTTTGCCTGAGGAAAAGAAGCTGCCTAATAATTATGCACACCTTGATATAGGGTGTTGATCTCCTTAGGCCACACCCTCCCTCATTTCACAGATACATAACACCTGATATGCTTAAATCCAATAAGCATTCAAGTTTATACAGCTTGGAGTTGGAACATTTGCATAAAATTTATGATATGGTCAAAATACTCACTTGCCTAATAATTATGCACACAGTGTATTTGTTAGATGTGGTTGAGACCAATTTCTGAGTTACAATGCGTTCTGCAGCCAAGCGATCTCTGAATCGCCAGAGCCTAAGATTAACTTAATAGTACAGGTGTTCATCAGCCCTTTGGGCCAGACATAAGGCATACTTGTTTAACTTCCCCCACGGCGTTCGTACACCGAATTTTATTCAAACCATGCGGGAGAGACCCCAGATCTCTCCCTAGGCAGAGCGGTGGCAGATTTAGGGTATAATTATTGAATAATGAGCGGGCCAGCAGTTGCCAGCAAGCTAGCGCTGATTGGCTAGTCAGTAAAGGATACAATGTGTTGATTGGCGCTTTAGAAAATCTGCCAAAAGCGCTGATTGGCTTTTTAGAAAGGCTGTAAAAACAGTGCCAAAAAGATTTTGTAATTCATGTAGATACATTTCGTATTTGAAATCCGTATCTGTAGATAGGTTTTGAAAGTGTAGAAGGTTTCACAGATACTCAATCTATATTACAGATACAAAATCTATATTACAGATTACAAAATATTTATGGCATTGATCTGATTCCATAACTGAGAGCCATGCACCAAGACAAATTCCTTGTTTTTGCAAACTAACTTGGCCAATAAAAGCTGATTCTGATTCTATTACAGAGACAGCTTTAAAAGCATTGTCAGTTCTGGGGAAACCATTTACTAAAAACCTACAGTCATTTGAAATCTGCTTCTGTTGGTGGATATGTTAGGTAGATGTATACAACTTTAACTATGATCAGACGTAAGGACGGCAAATTCCCTTCCATTTGTAAATGTTGACACATGTAAAATGTTTAGTGAACAACACAGCCTATAACTTCACATCAGTCTTGAAAAAAATAAACAAATACCAAATGAGACTATTTACTGGACACAAAGCTAAATTGCAACAAATTGTTTCTGTTCAGAGCATCACAACAATCAACATAAAAAGGTGACCTTTTTTCCACTAGAGGAGGGGCTGATAAGGTACTATGGACTAATAAAGGGGGTAATAAATGCAAACATGCCACCATGGAGTTGTGTTGGGGTCTCCGTCACTGTTTGCACAGCAAGGCGAGGATGGATGTTCTTATTGTCAAATTTGATTATGTACTTCTCCAGAACTGCCTTTGTACGATGCACATGTGCATGAAATGCGCTATATAGATAAAGTTGTCTTGCCTTCCCTATGTTCCAGCAATATTTAAATATATTTGACAAGGAGACACTTTTTCCCCGATGTAACAACTGTTAGATTATGGTGTATTTCATTACATATCAGACATATTAATAAATCCCCCATGCTGTTAGCTTCAGCCACACCAGATGGTTGGAGACAGACATATTAGGTTTTCAACTGGACCCCTCTGCTTGACTTCTCCTCTCAGGCCCCCACAATAACACCTTGACCCCCAGACACACATACCACCTCAAACTCTTTCTCCCCCCCCCCCCCCAAACGGCAAACCATACATACAGCAGATAACCCCCACATAGTTCACAACAAATATGAAGATATAAGAGATTTTGTGATAATGGGACATGTAGTCCAAATGTGAAAGACAAGACTGTTTTACCTCTGCTGCCATTTGATGCGCCTCCAGTGGGTCAGTTGGAGCTTCAGCAACTGGCTCTGCTGGCTCTGCATGCAAGACACAAGCACATCCCACACTCCTCAATGACCACCAACACACAGGCATTGGAATAACAACAAACTTCACATAAACTGACCACAGATCAAAACATCTTGTGGCTGTTAAGTCCTCATTGTGTTATCACCACAAATTACCTACCAGAGAGGGTCACTTCCTGCAGTGGGGCTGACTGGGTTGCAGAGCCTTGACTGGAGCTTTGCAGCGGCCCAGGGTGTGCTTGGGGCCCAGGGGGAACCGGAGGGGGCCTGTGGTGCTCAGGGGCGGCCAGAGGGTCCCAGAGGATGCCCTGCCTTAGGAGGGTATCCAGTTGACTTCTGTGGGAGAGCGCTAACTGAGAGTTAGACAGCCGACTGTGCCTGTGGTGCGTAGGGGGAAGCAGAGGGTGCCTGTGGTGCTCAGGGGGAAGCAGAGGGTGCCTGTGGTGCTCAGGGGGAGGCCCTGGTGCTGCTGTGGTGGCTGCAATTGCCCCCTCCTGTTGCTCCTCCTCCTCAGAATCACTGACAACCTCTGTGGTGTCTGGGTGCTGTTCGGGGTCACTGGCTGCAGGCGCTCGCAGGAGGGTATCCAGTGGACCCCTGTGGGAGGGCGCTAACTGAGTGTTAGACAGCAGACGCCTGGGGTGTGACAAAGAGGAGAAGGAGAGGTGGAGAAAAGTTAAACAGGTGTTTTCAAAGGGCATTTATTCAGATGTCTTGCAGGGCAATCAACATTTAACCAATGATGGAAAGCACCCAACTGGAAGGGTTATGTCAATGAGATCTTTATAGGACAGCAATATTGTGAGGGGCCGAGGCGGTCACCCCCCACTTTATTCAGGGATGTAGCAACTGGACTTAGTGAAGATGGGGAAAAAGGTGCAGGGGATGGTGGAGTTTCCAAAAATATATTTATTTACGGGGGGGGCTCTATATCCACCCCAAAACGTGTGCCCACAAAACAAACATATCATAAATACAAACCGTACCCACAGTAACCTGCATCCCGGGCACCTGCTTGGCCTATTTAGGGCCAAATACCAACGCCTTCTAGGCCCAAGCCGGGCCCCAAAGTATGCACGAAACTAGGTACAATAACAAAGCAGAGAAAACAAGGTACACCAACAAAGCACAAGGCATAACCCAAGGCTAAGCTAACCCAAGCTAGACACAGATTTACACTTAACCTCACATCAGCAGGTGAGTCAAACCTTCACGCCTCTCCATATTTCTCTCTCACAGTGCCTCTCTCAAAAAGTCTCTCCTCATGAAAATGAGGCACCCTTTGGCTTAATTAGTCAAATGAGTTCCCTCTGGAGCCTACCACTGTCTTGGGGAAGCCTGGACCAAACCACTGTGGTGGGGGAGTCACAGTCTTTTAAAGGGGCAACATCCCTTTTCTTGCCACGGTGAGAAGGGAGGGAATTCACCTTCTCTCAGGAATGCACTACAGTGGTAAATACGATGGGGCGACAGAGAGCAAAATGTAGGAGAACATGCCACAACATTTGTTTGGAAATGGATAAGTCACTCAATAACTCCCACTCTCCTTATCCACCATGAGGAAACATTCCACCCTAAAGACAACACACTTCCCCAAACAACCTTCTGGAGATGCTCGTATATAGTGGTGTCAAGGGGGCTGATCTGCATACAGATCTTTGGCAAGACTGGTCAAAGTGTGGAACTATGCACAGGTCGGCTGGATTTATGCTGCCCACACGACAAGGGTCAATTCAAGACCAAACATGAATATCCAAATGCCATGCAGGAATTACACCCTAAGTTAACCAGATGACTGGCTAGTGGTGTGATTGATTGCACCAAATGTGTAGGAGTTGCTGATGATGTAAGTAGCCGAATGCTCTGTGTTCTAGATGATAGTTACCCCTTTTGGCTACTATAAGACAATTTGAATGTACATTTACAAGATATTGCCATCCACAGAAGGACAGTTTTGCTAAATATAGCGCATACAGAGATACTTATTTGATTGTCATTACATATGCAATGACATCATAATAATGCTAGGAAGGCCAATTAGTGCTCATTCTAACCGCAATACTCACCTAGCCATGCGTCTCCGCCTAAGCGTTAGCGTAGGCCTCTGGGACACGGCTTCACCTCTGCGGTTAAGAAGCCAGCTACCTGGTAACTGACTTGGTGCTGTAGACAATGGAGCTGCCCGGTCTCTGGATTCTTCTTCTTCCTCTTCCACCTCCGTGCTACTCCCGGAATCCTCGATGATAACTGGAGAATGAATCCCCTGGGTTGTGCCCAGTACCCGTTGGGAATACCAACTTGCGGATGCGTTGACATGTCCTCCCAAATGGATGTCGACATCCATCGCCTCATCCATATTAAATATGAAGACGATTAAGAAACAGATGAAACCTGAGAAAAGCAATAAAGACAAATGTTAGACAATCATTTATTTCTGGTGACAAATGAACATTACATTCTCCAGGCAAGGAGAGTAGGATTAGGCCAATGTCAACCTGCGTAAAAAGCGGTCACTTAACCTTTTTTCCCCAATACCTTTCTTACCCGAGAAACAATGTTAAGTTTTAGTGTCTCAAGAAAATATCTTGTCAGTGGATGATGATTGTATGATGTCGGCATCAATGTACAAGGACAGCATTAACTTTAGGAGGCTGAAGTGTAAGCTAGTTTTAACTGTTTTCGAACAAAACAGCCAAGCTCAGCACCACGGAACATTCTGTGAGAGGCATGTCTAGAAATGGTACATGAATATCTTTGAATGCAATTGTGGCTGTGTGGCTTATGTAGAACCGCATTTACCCCGGTGGGGTGGCTGGCTAGTCACGTTAGCTAACTTGCGATCAAGTTAAACAACATGTTACTCTGTGACTGTCGGTTAAGCCGCTATCTTTTTTAACCTCTCTAACACACTGTCCGAACCAGGCAAATAAGTCACACACAAAACATAATCTATTCTGTGCCTGGTCTCATTCAGCAGCGGAGTTACAAAAAGTTGAATTGTTTGACGGTTGTCGTTGTGTCTATTTAAGCAGCTAGGATAACGTTACGGACTTAAAATATTAGAAAGCAGTGCACTTACCTGTACCAACTAACGACGGATCTGCCAGTAAATCCTAACGTTACATAATAGGAATGGTCACTCATTACCGAAAACTCAACAGTTCTTCACAAGGAGGGGAAAAAAGCCGTGTACACCTATTTAGAAATGATCTCCCAAAGCAATCAACTAGCTAGCACAACAAGCGGATCGAATCTCCCCGCCAGTGTATTCTTTCTTCTTGAGAAAATGTTGTACTTTCTGTAAGATGTAGACTCGTAATATTGACTCATCTGCGCCACCTCTAGGCACGGAGTGCAATCGTCCATTAGGCAAGCCCTTGTTTTTGAAGGGTAGTGTAGTACAGTAGTAGTGTACAGCCGTGGCCAAAAGTTTTGAGAATGACACAAATATGCATTTTCACAAAGTTTGCTGCTTCAGTGTCTTTAGAAATTTTTGTCAGATGTTACTATGGAAGGCTGAAGTATAATTAAAAATATTTAATAAGTGTCACTTGCTTTTATTGGCAATTACATGAAGTTAATGCAAAAAGTCAATATGTGCAGTTTTGACCCTTCTTTTTCAAGACCTCTGCAATCCGCCCTGGCATGCTGTCAATTGACTTCTGGGCCACATCCTGACTGATGGCAGCCCATTCTTGCATAATCAATGCTTGGAGTTTGTCAGAAATAGTTTTTTTTGTTTGTCCACCCACCTCTTGAGGATTGACCACAAATTCTCAATGGGATTAAGGTCTGGGGAGTTTCCTGGCCAATGGACCCAAAATATCAATGTTTTGTTCCCCGAGCCACTTAGTTATCACTTTTGCCTTATGGCAAGGTGCTCCATCATGCTGGGAAAGGCATTGTTCATCACCAAACTGTTCCTGGATGGTTGGGAGAAGTGGCTCTCAGAGGATGTTTTGGTCCAGCAAGCGCCAGGACCGTCTCCTAAACATGATTCAGCTGCGGGATCGGGTCACCTCCAGCACAGAGCTTGCTCAGGAATGGCAGCAGGCAGGTGTGAGTTTATCTGCGCGCCCAGTGAGGCAAAGACTTTTGGAGGATGGCCTGGTGTCAAGAAGGGCAGCAAAGAATCCATTCTCTCCAGGAAAAACATCAGGGACAGACTCATATTCTGCAAAAGGTACAGGGATTGAACTGCTGAGGACTGGGGTAAAGTCATTTTCACTGATGAATCCCCTTTCCGATTGTTTGGGGTATCTGCAAATAAGCTTATCCGGAGAAGACATGGTGAGAGCTACCATCAGTCCTGTGTCAAGCCAACAGTAAAGCATCCTTAGACCCTTCATGTGTGGGGTTGCTCCTCAGCCAAGGGAGTGGGCTCGCTCATAATTTTGCCTAAGAACACAGCCATGAATAAAGAATGGTACCAAAACATCCTCTGAGAGCCACTTCTCCCAACCATCCAGGAACAGTTTGGTGATGAACAATGCCTTTCCCAGCATGATGGAGCACCTTGCCATAAGGCAAAAGTGATAACTAAGTGACTTGGGGAACAAAACATTGATATTTTGGGTCCATTGGCCAGGAAACTCCACAGACCTTAATCCCATTGAGAACTTGTGGTCAATCCTCAAGAGGCGGGTGGACAAACAAAAAAAAACTATTTCTGACAAACTCCAAGCATTGATTATGCAAGAATGGGCTGCCATCAGTCAGGATGTGGCCCAGAAGTTTACTGACAGCATGCCAGGGCGGATTGCAGAGGTCTTGGAAAAAAAGGGTAAAAACTGCACATATTGACTTTTTGCATTAACTTCATGTAATTGCCAATAAAAGCCAGTGACACTTATTAAATATATTTAATTAAACTTCAGCCTTCCATAGTAACATCTGACAAAAATATCTAAAGACACTGAAGCAGCAAACTTTGTGAAAATGCATATTCGTGTCATTCTCAAAACTTTTGGCCAGGACTGTAGTTGGTGACTATGTTGTCAACTTGGCAAACCCTTGTTTTTGAAGGGCAGTGTAGTAGTGTACCGCATTTTGTGACTATGTTGTCAGTACTTATGGTGAGTACTTATGGTGGAAGGTCTTTATAGGTTACGCACACACACACACACACACACACACACACACACACACACACACACACACGTACGCACGCACCATCTTGTGATCTACCCTTCATTTGACAAGTTTTGTTTTTTTATATAAAAGAAGGGAAAGTCGAATACAACAAATACGTTTGAGTACGTTTATTGTATCTATTTTTGGTTTGGGAATCCGTGAATTAATCTTGTTGTTGCTCTTGCATTTTAAAAGTAGCTATCCCACTTAATATATCTGATTCACAGGATTTATTATATTTAATTACAGTCTTACTAATTGGGGAAAATAAATAAAGATTTTGATTACAAAAAAACATTCCCTTGATAGTCTTGAACACTTCCTGAAAATGTAGTCACATGACACGTGAGTCATTCTCATCACCTGACCGAAGAGCTTTTATTAGTAATCTTCGACTGCACTATTCACAGTTCAGAAACGTACATAGTCTGCTTCGAATAGAAGTCAGAATAATGAAGTTCCTGTATCTCTTTTTGTTTGCAGTTTTTGCATGGACCTCCGATGCGATCGTGCGGTAAGAAAGAACGTTTAAATGGCCTCGGAAATTACTAATGTTAGTTAACGAACTGACTTTTGTAGCATGCCACTTCGCTTGCTTGTTACTCTTTGGCGTTTAAAGGCAGCGTTAACGTGGGATGGCTAGCCTGCTAGCTGATGCCATAGTCAATATAGCAGACTAATAGACATTCTGGGCTGTAATCACAATAACCGCAGAGCGAGCATGGTCGATGTCCAAATGAAATTGTATAGCTAGCAGCATCTGCTTTTCTGTTTTGGTATTCTTGATAAGGATTGTTCGCGCGGTAACGTTTCAGGCTAGCCCTCTACCCCAACTAATGTTAGCTCATGAATGATTTGACACATTGCCCTAGCATGCTATTTAAATAGTGATAATAAGTGGATAACACAATCTACTTAAGGGACAACGCCGCTAGTCTTAAAAACACTACCAAAGCCTATCAATACAATGTATCAAGTAATGTACTATAGTGCTGTAATTTCAGAATAGCGTCAACCACTGCGTAACACTACTATCGCTATTTTATACTAACGACAGCAGCCACAACAACAACAAACAAATAAATAAATCAAATGTCTGAATGACATTTTGTATAACATAATGTATCGAATTAGTTCCATAGAGTGTTTCCACCAATTTATTTCACACAGCACCTCCGACGGGGACCAGTGACACTTCATGCAGACACTGAATCGTTTGTTTCTAGACGTGCTCTGTTTAAACATCAGACAAATAGCATTTGGTAGTCAGAGCGGTGTGTAGTTTTAAAACATGGAATGTCTGCCTCCGATATTCTTTTCTGATTTATAATTCAATCAACATGTCATATGTAATTTTAAATCTGCAAAATGTTTTCTGAAATCTTCGAAAATACATGCTACCCACCTTGAATATTACACAATAAAATGAGACTACTAACAACGTTTTTCTAAGGCATCGGATGTGTTCATTTGTCATACCTTTGGGGTAAAATGCAATGCCCTTCCGCAACCTTCATTACTGCCTAAGAAATAGGGAAGACAAGCAGTTTCTTAGCTATGTTATCTTTGGTATTTTACCATTGGCATAGCATCATCTGGGTTAGTTAAAGCACAAGTTCTTAAATGAGGACTGGGCAGAATTTAAATAATAGCTTTTAGATGCTCATCAACAATGAATGCTGTCTCTGTCCACAGGATTCCATTGAAGAAGTTCCGCTCCATAAGACGCACCCTCTCTGACTCGGGGCTTAACGTGGAGCAGCTGCTGGCTGGAACAAACTCCCTCCAACACAACCAAGGCTTCCCCTCCAGCAATGCCCCCACACCAGAGACTCTCAAGAACTACATGGATGTGAGGGCCCCTTTCCCTTAAACTCTTTAAGTAGATCTGTCTTGATTAGATGCCAGTGCCTTGTTGTTTGTTGTGTTCTACTGTGCTCGCTAATCTCATGGTCACTGTGAGAATGGCTGGTGGGAAAGCAGGTTTGGCCTAGTAATGTTTAACAGGTGCTCAGCGCTTGCCCTATTTGTTGTATTTGTGTGCTGGAACACAGATGAAGCAACCAGGATGTTGCCTATAATGGTAAGATCTTGACTCTCTAAGGAAATCACATGGTCTGGGTGACTTATGTGGTTTCCTTTGAGATGCAGCAGCGTTGCTTAGTTGAAGGGCTGTAGCCTTTTATCAAACTCTTCCCCCAGTCATATTCCATGGGACTGACCGTTCAAACATTAATCATTTGGTGTATTGTGGAAGAGAAAATTGCCCTGTCATTGTATCAGAAGAAATAGAAATTGACTAGTTGCACACTTTGTCATGCGACGTGCATGACTAAGATGTTGAAAGAGGCATTGTCATGAGGTTTTGGATGTCTACATCAGCTTAAGAGTGGTCACACTACTTTCAACAATGTGATTTTCATTGTGACGATTTCGCAATGACCATTAGTGCTGAGGTCGTCTAAGTGTCAGCTTCATCTCTGGAGTGGCTTTAGTCTCAGTCACTAAAACATTATTATTATTTTTTTTTTTTAAACATTTATCTCTCTTTCTACTGCACCTCCCAGTCCCTTTCTTCTTTGTCTAATATCAGCCTTGAGCCCGTCTCTTGGAAAAATGGGGACAGAAGAGAAAAATGATTTGCTGAACATATGCTGTATTTGATTATACATTTTTGGATGTCTAAATATTCAGTTGTCATTTGACAGCCAAACTTGAGCTTAAAGTAACACTATGTAACAATTGGACACTTTCGGAGGTATGGTTTTAAAAGCAATTAGTTATGGTACCATCCTCAAACTCATTTTGATGGCATATGGTCATGTGAAGGACAGATAAACACCTGTTTCTTTCCCACTAGCCATCCAGAATATGCCCTATGTTGTTCTGTGTATACGGCTGGAATACCCAGCAAAAATTTCAGCTATATTGCCAAAAGACACCAGCTAGTTTGTTGCTAACCTTCTATCAGGGGGGCAAGAATATGCTGAGTCACTGGGGTGTGTACTAAAGTGGAACTGTAGATTCATTTAATACTTGCACACATCGGTCTCAGTATTTTCATTAGTAAGGCCAACTGCTGTGGTGTTTTTCTCTCAGGCTTTCAACAGCAAGTAAAGCAGATTATTGTTTATTTAGTACTCAAAGTGCTAAATGCAAAGTGATGTAATGATTAAGACGACACTTGCAGTTCTGTAAGACAGCAGTGTGATTTAATGTGTTTAAATGTGTCTGTCCACAGGCTCAATACTATGGGGAGATTGGACTGGGCTCTCCTGTCCAGACATTCACTGTGGTTTTTGACACTGGGTCCTCCAACCTCTGGGTGCCATCCATCCACTGCTCTTTCACAGACATCGCCTGCTGTAAGTGTTTCTGCTCCATTTGGACAAAGGTCCTGTACTCTGTGACATTTGTTATTATTTATATATTATTTATAATAACCGCAAGGATCAGTGACGGTCAGAAACGTATACACCTTTGCCTTACTTGTGTATTGTGAGTTACCCCACCTATCTGGGTTGTTTATGAAGTCCTCTTCAATGCATAATATCATGTTCAGGATTAAGTCCCTGTACAAAGGTCAGAGTGAGTTAATGTAGTTGGACCAAGTTCATTGAGTGGCATCAACAGAGTGAAGTGTTTGTCCAGGCACGGGCCTAATCCCTAGTCGGGGATCACCATCTGCTCCCTGAAATATACCAGTGAGGAGAAAAAACTTGTGTTTGGGGTTTGCTAGTGGAACGATGGAACAGTCAATAAATGCTCCAAGACTGATTTGTGTTTTTCTTTTCAACTGCAGAAGTAGTTCCTTATTTTAGATGTAACAAACTGTATTAACAACTATAACAGTCCCTGTAAATTGGTGGATTAGATGACATATTGAGGGTTAAGGTCTTCTTTTGCAGTGCTTCATCATAAGTACAATGGAGCCAAGTCCAGCACATATGTGAAGAATGGCACGGAGTTTGCAATCCAGTATGGGTCTGGGAGCCTTTCTGGCTATTTGAGTCAGGACAGCTGCACGGTAGGCATTTAAATGCTCTGGTCATGGTAACATTTTGCAAACATACAAGCTTTTTTGCAAGGAGTTGCGTTTCGAAGGTCTCATTGTCTTTCTGTGTGTCCCTCTTGCTCTATTGTCAGATTGGAGACATCGTTGTAGAGAACCAGTTGTTTGGAGAAGCAATCAAACAGCCTGGGGTGGCCTTTATTGCTGCCAAGTTCGATGGCATTCTGGGCATGGCATACCCAAGAATCTCCGTGGATGGAGTACCACCTGTGTTTGATATGATGATGAGCCAGAAGAAGGTGGAGCAGAATGTCTTCTCCTTCTACCTCAACAGGTGTGTGAAGGTTCTAAACATGGCTATCTATGTGTGCAAGGGAATGAATATAAAAGTGGTCAGTGTTGCTTTCTTTGTTTTAGTAATACACTGCCTTCATTTTGGTTGGATTGAGTTACCTACCTGCAGTCCTTATCAGTGTTTTCTCACTTTCTTGCATCTTCTCAGGAATCCCGACACTGAACCAGGTGGTGAGCTGCTCCTCGGGGGAACCGACCCAAAGTACTACACTGGAGACTTCAACTACGTGCCCGTCACCCGCCAGGCCTACTGGCAGATTCACATGGATGGGTGAGCACAGAAACTTTTAGAAGCTTCCAGTGACGCAAGGCTCATTGAAGGGATTTGTGTTGAGGTTTTGAGAAATGTAATCCGTGCGTTTGGCATTTCAGATGATTGTTTTTTCGGCCACAACATCCAACAAACATTAGCCTCCCTCTTAGCCAGTAAAAGCCTACACAGTAAGGGCTCAAATACACATACGCGTCTTTTTTCAGGCAGAAACGCTTCAGTAACGCCTTGGCAAAGTGCGGCGGCCGAAACAGAAGCGGTGCGCTTCCCTGCCTTGCGCTGGAAAGTTGAAAATAGTTCAACTTTTAAGCGCACCTAAAAAATGCTTCAAAGACGCAACGCGTGGTGGAGAAGGGGCGCACACGGTAAACGCGCCGTGCCATAGGAATCGATGCATTTGCTCGCGTCCCGTTTAAAAAAAAACGCTTATATGTATTTGAGCCCTTATGAGGTAGACGCCTTTAGCAGTCCCCTTCAGAAATCCAATCCAATCCACCCCAGTGCTGAGAAGACCTGAGACTTTGGGTCAGTGTTCGTTCCCAGCACTGTGCTCTGTCCACAGAGGTGAAGTGCCCTTTCCAAACACGAGGCAGTGTCCAGGCCTGGAATCCCCCTTCCAAGGACACAGAGCTCTTGGCTGACATTTACACAGCCAGGAGCATTAACATTCTCTGACCGCACAGCCTGGCCTCTTTACCAGTGGCAATACCCTAGTGTTATCCATGGAAAGTGTACTTGCGCTTCAGTCACAAAGGTGCTTGAAACCTCATCTACATTCACTGCTCCAAAAGGTTGTGCTTATTCGTCAGTCTGACACAATAGATCTCACACAGGTGGGCCCTTGGAATAGCCCATTACTGTTCCCCTAGAGTCTCTTTCCATCAAATGGTGTCGATATGAGACCTGTGTTTGATTTCTGTCCTTGTTGACGAATCCAGAATGAACATTGGCAGCCAGCTGACCTTGTGTAAGGATGGATGTGAGGCCATTGTGGACACGGGCACCTCCCTCATCACCGGCCCCCCAGCTGAGGTCAAGGCCCTGCAGAAGGCCATCGGAGCCATCCCCCTCATCCAGGGAGAGGTACACACTTGCTCATGTTAATCCAAGTACATTTCATGCACTGGTGGAAAAAAAATCATACATCCTCTATCCTTAACCCGCTTAATGAATTCATTAATGTTTACCTCGACCTAACCGACACAAGTTAAAGTATCCTCAGAAACGTCCTTATAGTCATGCCAGGTGAAAAGTTAAGAATGAAAGCCTTTTTCCACCTCTTGAGGTATTGTACCAGTTGCAAGAGGAATTCTCTGTATTAGGAACATGGATGCCTACCCAACTCTGAGCAGTTTTTACTCTTTGTTTTAACAGTACATGATCGACTGCAAGAAAGTGCCTGATCTCCCCATCATCTCGTTCAACGTCGGTGGAAAGACATACTCGCTCACTGGAGAGCAGTACGTCATGAAGGTTGGTCCTGCCTTGACTTCCCTTTTGTGTTTGTTCTTGTTTGTTTCCCTGCCACTACCGTGTTTGTTCCCTGCTAGTCTTTTCCAAAGGACATGTGGCAGGCATGTGAGTGCATGTGTGTATGACCAGTATGTTGCCATGGGTGCTTTTGTCCACTAGATGTCAGCATGTGACCTATTCTCTCCCTTGTAGTCGCTTTGGACAAAAGCGTCTGCTAAATGTAAATGTATTCTCTAGTGTTAATGGTTGTAAGGTGAACAAAGAACGGCAAATGGAGATTAATCCCTCATCAAGATAGCAGTTGACTGGAATAGATCTGGCCTCATGATGTATGATTATTTCTGGGCATTTTTTCTGGCTGATGCAACCATCGGGAAGGTTGCGTCGCTGTGTGCTACTTCAGCGTGTTCATCTGTCGTGTGGCACTGGAAGCGTGCACTCCCATGTAGCTTTTGTTCTTGTGCACGCAGGTGGCCCAAGGCGGGAAGACCATCTGTCTGAGCGGATTCATGGGCTTGGAGATTCCCCCTCCTGCTGGGCCCCTGTGGATTCTGGGAGATGTTTTCATTGGCCAGTACTACACCGTGTTTGACCGAGATAACAATAGAGTGGGCTTTGCCAAGTCCACTTAAGTCCATTTTGACGCGAGCCGCGTGTCAATCAAAGGGTAGTGAGGTGTGAATGGCGGTACAAATCTCAGTGAAAAGTTGTCATGGTGGGAGTGGGGAGTAGCATTACTATATTGTTGTCTATTTGCACTGATCTTAACCTAGCTTACCAATTGTTTTAAAATCTATTTTAAGGCAAATAAAGCTTGTGGAATTTTAATGTGGCAAGACAGAAAATGAAGCATTTTTGAGAACGTTATCAGAGCCTGTGCTAACTGGCATCAACACTATGGTTTATGGTTTTGTTTTATTTCTTTTCTTTATTATGCCAAATGGGAAAGGATCTTGATTTTTAGTCACTGCTGTTGATTTTTTGGAAAGGACCTCAAGAGTGGTGTGAAACTGATGATGAAATAAACTTCTTAAATTCTAGTGGGTGAATAGTCATTACTGTTGTCAAGTGATATTGCTGACATTTAAAAAATGTTCTCATGTAACAAACACTAAAGAAGCATATTTGAAGGGTGTCCTTCTCTATATATGTATTCATATGTCGTCCAGAAAAACTCCCTGTGTAAAACTCCCTGTGTATAACGGCAAGGAAAGAGTATGTTTGGATATTAATGATGAAGAAATAGAGGCCATTATGGATCAGTTATGGAATTTTTAATCTCAATGCAAGGAGAAAGAAAAACATTGCGTTTTCAAAGCAGTTTCATGGAAAAATACATTATGTACAAAAGAAAAAGATTTCTGGAACTTCTGATGATTGCACATCAGTGGACACAAAAGACAGATGGGACAAAAAAGAGACCAGCGTTTTGGATTTTCAGCACTTATTACCAAAAACATGTTCTGATATCGAAACTTAAGTCAAATATATTTATAATATACATATATATTATTTACAGAGTACTGTAAATATACAACATCCACCTTGTAGTCTATTAAGAAATATCAGAAATTAGGCACACATTTTGCTTAGAACAATCATTTGTGGTGTTTATGCCTCCATTCACTGCCGTGCTACGTGGGGAACCCACTAGAGACAAGTCAGATTACGTGTTTAAAAGCACAACGGGTAACTTAATTCATGAGAGAAACAGAAATCTGTCAAGTGACTCAAATAAACCAACTCTTTCAATTTGAGAAGTTTGTCTAAATGCCAGGCACTGTGAATCTTATGCTGCCAGGCTTCATCTGAACTCTTACTGTTGGGATTATGGTGTAGAAGCTCCTTTTAGAACAGTATTGTCAGCCATTTTTATGATGATCTAATCAGCAAGCTATGGGGAGGAGTTTGTGAAGATGAGGAGGAAGGACTCATTTAAGGTCACGCTATAGCATGGCGTCTGTTGAAGGGGCCGAAGCAGATATGTACCGATGGATCCTTCTCATCATGAGATGCATGAAGAGAGAAGAATTCACTTCCTCTACTTCAGCCTCACACTGCCGAGTCAAAGAGTGCAAGCTCAGATTTCCCCTCTGAGTCTACAAGCTGATTCAATCAACTTCAAAGTGGTTTGGAGCCAATTCTCATCACGGACTGGAGTTGCAAAAAAAAGGAAGTGCAGATAAAGAAAACAAATACTGGTGTGGCAATACTCAATACCCAAAGAGACCCAAGGGACGTGTAGGACAGCAGACTTGGCCGTTTACTTGCTTGACAGGTTGGTAGTCTTACTAAATGTCACTAGGATTTGACACTACCAGCAACAAATCTTCATTTCCTTGTCCCTTTCTTTGTCCTTTAACTTGAAAATGAAGCTGGTTGTTTTTAGTCTCATTCTCATGCGAAAAAAGTCTGTAATTGTGCCTTAAACATAAATCAGTACTTTCTAGGCTCACTGGAGAAAAAGCGGCTATGCTGCTTCTAACAATCATGGGTTGATGGACAGTTACTGCACTGACCTGTGACATGATCGGTACATGTCCTGCCATTCTATGGCAAACCCCTACAGTCATATCAGAAAGTGGGGCGCTTACCTATCTACAGCCATACGCACATAGAATATATACAAATTGAAATACACAGACCAGATGTTCCCCCCCCCCCCAAACGCAATGAAATGCACAGCCAGTGGAGATGCCAAGTAAAGGTGATGTCAGAAGCTGACGCAGGTGAAGAGTCAAGGTCAAGAGTACCTTTGCTGACGTTTAATGTAGGTGGTTTGGGCTGTATTGCTGAGGGAGTTGCCAAATCTAGATGCTGAGAATGGGGAGAGGGTGATGTGTGTTTGAGAGATGGGGGACTCTGGGTTGTGGGAGGTGTAGGAGGAGGGATGAGTTTTGGTGCTGTTAAGCCTGTGTAGTGCGTGTGTGTGTGTGTGTGGGGGGGGGGGGGGGGGGGTGCATGTGTCTACAGGTAGTATTATATGGACAGAGGTGTGTGTTGGGTTGTATGTGGACATGAATAAACGGTATTATGTAAGACGATGTTCTTTTTTTGAAATGTATCAGGATGTGTGGAACTTTGCAAAGGAATGTTGTGATAAGGTAACTTGGGTGGGGCATGATCCACAGGTTAAGGTGAAACACTAACGCCCTCTACAGGTCAGACTCAGGCATGTCAGGCATGTCGGCCATGAGGTAGCCGATGCCGTAGCGTCCATTAGGGGCCGTGTTGACATCGGGCAGCGGGCATCCGCTCTGCTTGCGGTAGATGCTGTTAGGGGGCATCGGCGAGGGCGCTTGGCTGGGGGTCTTGGCGTTGAGGAGGCTGGCGTCGTCGTCGTCCTCCTCGCGGCAGACGCTCTCCTTGATGATGCGGGCCTTGCGGTAGGAAACGGCAGACAGGCCCGCGGCGCTGTCGTCCATGATGTTGAAGTAGCGCAGCAGGAATATCACCGGCACCGGAAGCACAGCCATCACCACAAGAGAGACACACACGGCCAGACCCCATGGAGGGTAGCTCAGGGACACCTCTTTAGCCTGAGACAGACAAACACACAAGGAAATGAGGAAATGCTAGTGATTCAACATGACACATGACAGTCCCTTGTTTAATCTCCCTATAAATGTATTGTGAATGCTCAATAGCTATATAACGTTTAGAAAATGATCAGCATTGTAATCATTTTTATTTTAAACTATTGCATATACAGCCTTCATCCTCCTCTATAAAAACAGAAAGAATGGAGGTCCATTGACAGGGGGTGTCCTCACCTCCTCTTTGATCCAGGCGCTGTAGCTAGGGGGTGTCATGCCCAGCTGGATGATGCTGGTGCCCAGCAGCGTGAGCAGCAGCACTGGGGTCACATACTTCCACATGTAGTAGTAGTACCGCGAGGGCGAGAACCCCAGCATGTCCTTCAGGTCCTCAAAGAACCTTTTAGAGAAAGACAACAAAGGTCAGGAACCAGCAGCCCTCTGGAGCTAATGGGTGGTGGCTTGGCTGATCAGGAGATGAGCACGTTATAGTAATAATATTATATAATAATAACATATTAAGTCATTTTGACGTTTTTTTATTGGCATGTGTATGGTCTGTGATGCTAATGAGAACTGTTGTTCAGCCTAATTCACTAGCTAGTATTCACCACTAGAGGTCAGCGCTCCACTTTGAAATGAGATCTAGCACAAATGTCTAGACTTTAGAGTGGGCCTGTGACAGAAGGGGATATAACTAACACAGATGCAGAGGGCCTGTGTTTCACAGTGTGTAGCATTCCATCTGTTTATGCCCTCTGTTTATTCCCTGTGTGTGTGTGTGTGTGTGTGTGTGTGTGTGTGTGTGTGTGTGTGTGTGTGTGTGTGTGTGTGTGTGTATGTGTGTGTGTGTGTGTGTGTGTGTGTGTGTGTGTGTGACTCACTTGTCTGTGCCATAGACCCAGGCCACAGCAATATTCTCCAGGATGACAACTATGAGAAGGGGCAGTGTGGCTGAGTAGTCATCAAACATGGCCACAAAGTAGTTTCCTGAGCGCTGGACGAAAAGCAGGCCAAAGCTGAATGCCAGCAGACAACAGCCCACTGAGAGACAGAGAAAGAGATAGAGAGATAGAGAGAGAGAGAGAGATAGAGAGAGCGAAATACAGAGAGATATAGACAGACAGACATACAGACAGAGAGACGGAGAGATTTTGTGTAAGACAGATACTCCATCACCAGCATCAGGAAACACAAAGCTTGCTTCTGGTGCCTTTGTTTTCATTCATGGCAATGCCCTCTAGCGCGTCCTGCTGTCCCACCTGTGAGGAACTCCTTGCGCACTTTGAAGGTGTCCACGATGGGTGTGATGATGCCCTCGATGGTGCCAAACATGCTGCCCAGACCCAGGTTCACCAGCATGAGGAAGAACATGACCGACCAGAAGGGAGAGGCTGGGAAATGAGTCATGGCCTCCGTAAAGGCAATAAAGGCCAGCCCTGTTCCCTGCACTGCCTGAGGAGGAGGAGGAGGAGGAGGGAAAGAGAGAGATACAGAGAGAGAGAGTAAGAGAGAGAGAGAGAGAGAGAGAGACACACAAAGAAAGATTTAAGTTCAAATTGCTAACAATTTGTATTTATTGCTTATTACAAGATGAGAATGTGTTTATTGTTCAAAGGTACATAAACAGATGGATTTCAGCTAACCTTTGTCTCTGGGCACACAAATGTTTTGTAGTCCATGGCAAGTTGGTGACATTGCTCAGTACAAAAATACACACACACACATACACTTTTTCATGCACATTCACATGAAGAGCACGTGCCTCAACAAAAATGATCCCAGCCTTTCTCAGGGGACATAGGTACTGTGTCATAATAGAGAGAAGAGGGCCAACAGATGTGGTCCACCCCCACTGCTGAGTGTTAAAACTGCACCTGTCCTTACTAGTGTCTCTAGGGAAGCCCTGGACACACTGTCTCCTAAACACAAAATCACATTCCTTACCAAGAACATGGGACCAGTCACATGGGTTTGGCCTCGCATACAGACAGATCCTTCAGATAGAGAAAATAATGGCCTTGAATGAAAAATCGTCCGGCTTTTCATCACGCATACTGTACCTATGTGACCTCAATATGGACAGAGGGAACTCTAGAACAGGGGATTTTTGGGTCTTCTTTTCAGTGCTGACTATATCAAACACAACCAAACCTCTCTGCGGCCCCTCCATTCTTTTGAGGAAAGACATGGTGTGGCCTGTGTGTATCTCCCTCTAAGTATCTCTGCCATTCATTATTCACAGCACTTTAGCACTAGCACGGCCAATGCACTGAACCCACGAAGAGAAACGGACCAAATATAGATCTTCAGATAGAAAGTCAGATGGAAAAACAAAGCACTGGAGGGCAGCTGAATGGGTGCTGTTCCTTGAGAGTCGTAAACACTTCACCATGTGACGCACTGTCCTTCCATTTGTTTCAACTGAATGGATTACATTTGTTTTGTCTGCAAGCACAAGTCTCTCCTACAGCTCTACAAACCAAACCATTCCGTTATTTCAAAACAGGCAACACTTGAGTTCTGAGATTATCAGACAAAGCTGCTGTATTCAATATTCAAGGGTGCATAAGAAATAACTGAGGGTTATTACCTCCGCCAAGGAGGTTATGTTTTCGCCCTTGTATGTTTGTTTGTTAGCAGGATTACGCAGAAACGCATGGACCGATTTCCATCCAACTTTGTGGGGAGATTGGGTAATATAATGGCAATAATTGATTAGATTTTCAGATGTCAAGGTCAATGGTCAAGGTCACAAGGCGGAGGTTTGCATTCTCTGAATGCTCCCATTCTTGTTGGTTAATGGTTTGCTTTACTGATCTTTTATCCTAATCCTTAATGAACCCCCAACTCTCCTGGTATAGGGCCTAAGAATGGCCTAAAAATTATGCACTTCCATAGCCTTGTCATCATGAAAAAGGTCTAAGCTAAGTGCAAGTCATCTCAACAATAATGTTGTAACGGGCGGCCACTGCAAACTTGCCACTTGCATGAGGATTCAAATATAAATAGAACACTGCCTGTAAGATCAAACAAGCAACAGAAAAACTGAAGGGACGCATTTTTCCTCCTGAGAGGCAATTACCCCTGCCTGTTGTGACAGGCCTACAGGCTACACCCTTATGTCATGTATGCTGTCATTAGAAACAATGGCTGCATGAAGAGCATGAAGAGCGTATTGATTCCTGATCAGCAGCTGGTGAAGGTCTCTGTTCTAGACTGTGAGCTGAGCGCGCTGTGTACCTTGTTGAGCTCGTCCTCAATGCTACAGGTGTCCAGGCCCAGGCTGGAGTAGTCGTTCTCCATCACCCCCCGCAGGATCTCGGTCATCTGGTGGTAGTCCTGGGTGCTCACACTGCTGCTGAAGTTGATGTGATGAGGGATCAGGTCACGACTGATCCCGTTACCCAGGAAACCCTCAATCTTCTTGGTGTTTCTAACAGGGAGTGAGAGCAACTTCACTGTTAGCTTTTCTTCAGGGTCAAATAGCAGTTATGAAAGCAATGCATTATTGTGTTCTTTGAACACAATGCAAAAGATGACATTTCTATTGATCGCTATTTCCTGCAAAAGGACATTTTGTTGTATAAGTGAGGTGTTGCATAAGTGTGATCATAATTTTGGCTTGGATTTCCTATAATTGGCTGCTATTTTTCTATTTCTAGCTGAGTGAAAATAGCTATTATATCTATTCTCATCTGAAAAATGACACAGAAGATTGTAGATGGGTGATTATAGATAGTTGAGATTATAGATACGCCAGTATAAAGATGTGCAAATTGAAGGTTTGTGGGTCTCTGTGGGTCTTATCTTTTATAGTCTTGGCTTGGTCCAGAGCTTTGCTTGTGGTCGGTTTGTTTTTGCTTTTGGGGGGAGAAACACTCACTCGGCAACACACTTGGCGTTCATGACGTTGGCCTTGAAGCCGAGCACGGCGAACACCACCAGCGTGGCCAGCACGGAGGTGAAGAAGTTGATGAAGGATACCAGCACGGCGTCGAGATGGCAGTTGTTGTCGCGCTTGTTGTAGCTGGAGAAGGCGATGACCCCGCCGAAGCCCAAGCCCAGGGCGAAGAAGACCTGCGTGGCTGCCTCACGCCACACCTTGGGCTCCAGCATGATCTCTAACTGGGGAAAAAAACACAGAGTGGGCTCACTCAACACACAAACTATCTTCAGCTGATGGGGATCTACTATGGGATGAGGTAACGTGTAGCTTATGTCTATGCATATAAAATGCTTTTAAGTATAAAACAGCTATATAAGCCTCCATTAATAGATCATTTACAATAAAATCCTCCAATGCCATGCAGATTGGTCTATTGTTTTGGTAATCTGGAAAACTACAATACAAGCAGAAATATGTAGTGGAACATTACATATGCAAGGGACAGTGAAAGCCTACTTGTACAAATGTACACATATATATGTATGCATGCATCTCAAGTTGTCTGTGGGTGTAAGTGTGTTTGTTTGTGTGTTTCCACCTCTGGTTTACAAAGATCTCTGAATGTCATCATGATCTGCACTGTCACATGTGCTAACACTACAACATCCTGCCAGTTTTATCTCTCCGTGACATCAAAGTCTCTCACACTCAAGCATGCAGAACCCCCCCCCCCCACACACACACACACACACACACACACACACTCAGACACACACACACAAAGCCATGCCCATACCAGTGTGACTGTAGGGTGAAACTGTGTTAGGTGAGTCATCTCCAAAGTGGAGAGGATTTGAGTTCTCTGTGACGTGTGTCTGTGTGACTCATTTATCTCCACACCCTGCCATAGTACTGGCACTCATGCATTCTGGGTGATGGGAGTGTACGCTGTTTGGTTCCAACATCAATGGTTTCCATTCATGATGTACTTAGAGGGGCACAAATGGTCTGGCAGGCACAGTAGCAAATTTGAAGGAAGGAGAATATATTCTCTGAGATATAGATACTAGTGATAACAAATTAACTCTAGTGAACCATTTACCCTAATACCGCCCTCACATTAACCCACGTTCCTAAACACACACACACACACACACACACACACACACACACACATACACACACACACACACACAGACTTACCTTGGGTGTGAACATGTGACGGATGCCATCGACTGATCCTTCAAGGAGGAGGGCTCTCACCAGGAAGCAGATCAGGACAACGTAAGGAAACAGGGAGCTGAAGTACATGATCTGCAGCCAATCAAAGTGGAATATGTATTACTATGTGGCCACATTATCAATACATATGAAAACACAGTAAACCACTGAGAGGAAAACCATCCTCTGGGTTACACTAATGTGCATCTTTGAGACAACTTTCAATACTTCACTTTCTATGTAACATACTAACAATACTATTTATTTTCATAGTATTGTAGTATACAGTATTACGTGTCGCAAGTCAACAAGTCTTAAATATGTCCTATACAAAAGCCAAGGATCTTGAATAATGCTTTGTTTGGCAAGCATCAAGATCAGACAGAGAGCCCAAACTAGATGGTTGAGGACACTCTGCCAACCCGGAAACTTGGAACAATTGTGCAACGCTGCTCTAAAGGTGTGACCATAGTAACTACCCTCATCTGCCTACTGGTGGCAGCAGCTGAAGGTGTGACCATAGTAACTACCCTCATCTGCCTACTGGTGGCAGCAGCTGAAGGTGTGACCATAGTAACTACCCTCATCTGCCTACTGGTGGCAGCAGGCATCCTGTGGGTCTGGCCCTTGTGGGCAGAGCCTTGAACTACAACCATAAGCAGGAAAATGTGATGCCACAGTTCCCCCCAAAGCTCTAGAATTCTGTCGGGGATACTACTAGTTATAACTGCTAGTAAGGGTTAGAATCCTGTCTTGCATACTACTAGTTAATACTGCTAGTAAGTTGCTGCATTTGTGTTCCTCTCACAGTCACTTCAGAATGACCCTGGAGGCCACACAAAAACACTTGGTACAAAGACATCCTGACCACACTCAAAATGCAAGAAAAAACTATCCCACTAAACTGTGAAACTCGATTGCATGTAATTCTCTTGGTAATTGATTTCAGTCCGAGCTGTATACAGTATATTTTGAAGAGCTTTCAAATACCCATATGCCCTTATATTAGCTTAAAAGTAAAACATACTATTAAGGCATTTGTCTAAGCCGGTTGTTTTAGAGGCGTTCATGGAACTGACTTTAAACTCTGTTCCTAGTGATGGGCAGTGCTCAGCTGAGGTGTACCCAGATGGGCTAGGCTTAGCTGGGCTTGGCTGACTCAGCGCAAGTGGACTGGAGTGGAATCCATGTTTGTGGTTATCCCCAGATGAGTCCAGAAAGGGATAATGGAGAAAGGACTGGTCACAGAGGAGGTAATGCAGTGTGTGTGGGTGGGTGCACGCGTGTGTTTGTGCATGCGTGTGTGTTTATTGTTCGAATGAGTAATATTAATGATGGTGTAAACTTGTGATGAGTCAGTGTGCCTGATGCACTCACCAGCTCAAAAACAGAGTGACACAGTCCCCTCAGACACACACACAGTCCCTTCAGCCACACACACACACAGTCCCTTCAGCCACACACACACACACACACACACACACAGTCCCTTCAGCCACACACACACACACACACACACACACAGTCCCTTCAGCCACACACACACACACACACACACACACACACAGTCTCTTCAGCCACACACACACACACACACACACACACACACACACACACACACACACAGTCTCTTCAGACACACACACACACACACAGTCTCTTCAGCCACACACAAACACACACACACACACACACACACACACACACACACACACACACACAGTCTCTTCAGCCACACACACACACACACACACACACACACACACACACACACACACACACACAGTCTCTTCAGACACACACACACACACAGTCTCTTCAGCCACACACAAACACACACACACACACACACACACACACACACACACACACACACACACACACACACACACACACAGTCTCTTCAGACACACATACACACTGTCTCTTCAGCCACACACACACACAGTCTCCTCAGACACACACACAGTCTCTTCAGCCACACACACACACAGTCTCCTCAGACACACACACAGTCTCTTCAGCCACACACACACACAGTCTCCTCAGACACACACTCAGCTTCACACCGACTGACTGTATGTGTCCAACTGATATCATGCCACCTCTATCTGTTTTGCATCTGTTGTGTTCTGTTTTCTGTCTAATGAATTTAAACAAAAGTGAATCCAATTTGAAATGGCAGTCTCTGCTGAACTATATTATGGGGTTTGAGAAATATCTAACCAGTCATCCTTTTTACCTCTGTGTAGTAGTTTCTTCACAATATGGCACTTCTAGGGTGATGAAACAAACTTCAATTGAATGTACCTTTTCTAAGGGGACTGAAATAAGCATCTCCACCATATGCCCCAGTGCTGTAAGGATTTCAGGGAGTTGGACTATCTCCTGGGTTATGTGGTATGTTTGATTAGCATAACTGAGCCTAGTGGACAGATAGAGAACTGAGTCACATTCCCCCCTCCATTTTTGCCAGGCTGGAAAGAAGTGCGCGAATAACCATGGCAACCACAATGAATTTCTCGCCTCCATTCATGCACAAGCACACTCACACCCGATGATGCACGTGCACACACACACACACACACACACACACACACACACACACACACACACACACACACACACACACACACACACACACACACACACACACACACACACGCACATTCACACACACTCACACACACCAGCTCAGATGGCAAAAAATGCAGGTCACTGCGGGGATATTCCTAGAACATAAGCTTTGTGGAAACAGTGAATGGGACATTAATATTCTTTTGTGTAGCAAATCCCTGATCGGGCTTCAAAGACCTGCTTTACCCCCTTCAGCAGGGAGCCCCACTCTCTCTCTCTCTCTCTCTCTCTCTCTCTCTCTCTATCTCTCACTCTGACTCTCGTCAACCTGCTCTCTCCTGTCCCTCTTGCCATACTTGCTTATTCTCTCTCATACACACACAATTTTCCATCCATTCTTGGCCATCAGCATATATTGCATTTTTGTTTAGCTTGTGGCAATGTGATCTGAAATGCCAAAACAAACTTTTCTTGGTGAAATTTGTAATCCTAATGGGACATGAAAAAATGTATTGTCTCTGTCTGTTGACCTAACCCTACCTCTCTCTCTCTCTCTCTCTCTCTCTCTCTCTCTCTCTCTAACCTCCCACCACACACCTTCACAGCGATATATAGCCAGATTAAATAACATAAACACCTCAGTAAAGGGTTTCTGTAAATGGAACAGGATGTGTACAAAGCCTGCTACTTCCACCACAGTCACACCAGAACATATTTTTATCTTGGTGAAGGCAACACACAGAGCCAACACGACGGGAACGAGCTGAGAAGAATGAGGCAGTCAGAAGAGTGGCACATCCTAAGAGTGAGAAAGAGGCAGAGAGTGACAGAGAGATAGTGAATGACAGACAGAGAGAGTGATGCAGGGAGCAGGACAAAGGCTGGACCAAATGAACCATCTTATCTCAGCTGCACAGGCCTACTATGTCCACTGTAACACAGCCAACGGTGCAACCCAGCCCAGGTCCTGCAAGCTAAGGGGCAGCCAAAGGTAGCAGGGCCCTTACTGTGGTTTACCTTAGATTAAGGGGCCTTACACACAGGATACCTCATTCCTTTCTTAAACAGTAGTATTGAAAAAAAAGACACCAAAAGGCACATTGAAAGGTCAACAATGTTTCATTTAAAGCTCTGACCGAAACATGCACTGTTTGTGGAATGTGATGGTGGGGGGGGGGGATTGGAAAGGCAAGGCAAGGCAAGACAAGGCAAGGCAAGGCAAACCAGCCACAAATGGGTTGTGTATGGCCAGTAGACAAATAAGGATATGGCACGGCAGGAGGAGAGGGTGAGAAGGATAATCCTCCCATCTTCAGACATTTAATTTTCCTGAGTCCAAAATGAAAACTATGTTTGAAAGGCAATGGCTCTAACTTCCAGGAATCATCTCCAGCATCACGGAAGCTCTGTGACCTGGATCTGAGGGGCCACTAATACCTATCTCGTGATGGAAGGGATCTGGGAGACCATTTGGGTAAGGGCCCCAGAGCAGGGGCCACTCAGTCTGGCAGGTGGATGGACAGTGAGGTCTCTTTGCTGCTGGAGGTCTAATCTGCTCCCACAAATGGCTATACAAAATCTTCTATCCCGTTTATACTTTAAAAAAAACCTCTATCACTGTGTTGTAATAGCCAGGATCAGTAACCTGATGTATAACCTGGCCTCTTTTGGGACCATATGAAACAGCTCTGTTCCCTGCATTGCAGACCCTGCAGACGAGGTCTCGCTCATCACAAGCCAGAAGGATGCAGACTCTCCTCACCTTCCCAGAAGATTGAATGCCCTTTATCATAGCCAGGCACACCATGGTCCAGGCAGCCAGCAAGCACACTGTCATCTTCCAGTTGAGACCGCCACTCTCCGAAATGTTGTTAGAGATGTCGAGGGCCTCCCGGTACCAATAGTAGGTGGTGGCTGAGCTCTTCTCACACTCGGGCACCACATCTGAGCACAGACATGAAGACCACAGGCAGGAGAGGCAAACGGGAGGACGAGGGGTTTCAGTGAAATGCTAATGCTCTATGGGCTGGGTCTGTCAGCTTATCCCCATGTTTTAAGTATTATTTCTTTGGATAGCTACATCATTTCATAGCTTGCAAAGTTATTAGACTTCTATGGTACAGTCCATGAGGGTAACTTTCATATTTATCTCTCATATATATATATTCTTAATATAGCTGGCTTTTGTGAGGTTTATCAAACATCTGAAACATAAACTGTAACACAGCCTTAAACTTTAAACTAAATCTTGACCCTTTACTATGCAGCACAACATTAAACGTAACTGTCAAGGCAAAAGCACTTAATTAAAGCACATTTTAGATGCACGGGTGGTATTATCTGTAACAACAATAAGAGCATCCAGATATCTGGGCTTACAGGTGGTGTTCCTGGTCTTCACCAGCGGGCACTCGTTCCAGGGCAGAGGCTGCTGGAAGGACTGTGAGAAGTAGAACAGGCTCCAGCCAATGATGACATTGTAGTAGAGGGCCACGAAGAAGCACACCTGCCGAGGGAGGCGGATATTTGGTTAGATGTGTCAGCTCTCTCGCAGTGACCCAGTTAGCCAGCTTCTGTTTTACACTGGCGCTCTTAGCTAGGGGAAAAGTTAAAGGGCTACATATTTAAAGCACCCTTTTTCTGTGAGAGAATAGTCTGTACTTTAGAATATATGATACACCCGAGCGCTATACATATATATGATAAGGGATACGCGGATGCATGCATCACATTGTTTAATGTGTGTCTATAACACCCTGTGTATGTATGTGTGAGCGTGTGTATACATATAATTTGCAATAAGAGGTGCAGACTGACCACACAGCTGGCGAAGCCGATGCCACCCAGGCGGGGACTGATGTAGTTCCAGACTCCGATGCTGCCACGGCGGATGCGCTGACCCACGGCCAGCTCCAGAAAGAACAGCGGGATCCCAATCAGTACCAGCAGGATGAAATACGGTACCAGGTAGGCCCCTGAGGAGGAGATGAGAGTTACAGGAAGGCCACACACACACGGACACACACACATACAGTACATACACACACACATCCGCAAGAGCTACAACACATCTACGAGTATGCTCACAGTCTATTCCCTCCACATACACACAGATATGTTTTATGGTCTGCACTGGTGTTGTGGCAGAACACTGTTTAACACAGGAAATGCAGACACTGTTGTCCATGTATGGTCGAAAGGCATTTATATCTTGTGGCTTCAGGCACCACACGCAGCTGATGCATGAAAGCTGCGTCGGGAGTGTGAGACAGAGAAAGAGGATAGAGAGAAAGAGGGAAAGAGAAACAGAACATGTCAGAGAAGTGTTGCTTGTGCTTGAGGCCATTATGGGTTGGCGGTTTAACTATGCTCTCTGTGTGTGTGTGTGTGTGTGTGTGTGTGTGTGTGTGTGTGTGTGTGTGTGTGTGTGTGTGTGTGTGTGTGTGTGTGTGTGTGTGTGTGTGTGTCTTCTGGAGATTTAAGTCAGAAGAACTCTGTTTTGTGTGTACGCAATGGTCATTCATTATTGGTTGTCTTTTTAACAATTCCAAGACTTGTGAACATGTCATGCAAAGATTTAACATCACAGCATCCAGCACATTTTGTCTCATAGCTGAAGATAAACACACACACACACACACAAAAGTTAACACAAATGTACACCTCACATAGTCAATCTCTTTCTATCCCTCCCACCACACACCCACACAGCCCCACACACTACACCCTTACACACATATGTAGCCTTTATATGGGAATGTGGTTTTAAAAAAAGGCAAAAGAACGCACCATGAAACAACAGACAACATTCCATTCACAAACAAGGCTGTGATTCACAGGTGTGCAGTGTGACGCTATTCAGATCACAACTCTGTTAGTGTATTAGAATGAGCTCCTATGATTGAGCTCTCACAAGCACATGTCATAACCTTGGGGAAGATTTATCCCCATAGGGTTTTGGTCAGACCTATTCAGGCTGTGGGTTTACCCATTCAAACGCTAAAACCACCATAATAAGTGTGGGGATCTGAATGAAACTCAAATTTCGAATTATTTCCTGTCAGGTCAGCTGTTTCACTCTAGGGTTGAATGACTTCCTTACTACCATACTTCCAGTTTATCTGGTCTTGTCACATTTCACAACACTGGCATCTGAAGTCCAGCCTCTGATTTCATTTCGAGTTACAACTATTCTTTTGGCCTCATTGTACCACAACGTTGTTCATGAGGGGGGAAACCTCTATCATGCACTGTGATGTATGGCCATGAATTGATGACTGCTATCCAGATATCATGTGCCAGCTATACAACAATCTATTCACAAATATAATATATCAAAAACAGTTCCCTATATTGGAGAACTATGTACTACCAGACTGTAAAAAAAACCATGACTCCCATGAACCCCATGACTTGACCATGACCATGTTGTATATGAGACCATTTTATTCATGTGATTTAGGTTATCTAGCTGTGATATACAGCATTAGCCTAGCAGTGGTAGCTCTCCCTCTGAAACCCGATGCCCTCAGTCAGGGACTCACCCAGGACTACCTGAGTGAAGGAGCGGGGTGTGGCAGTGTTTAGCTGACCCCAATTCAGTGTGTAAGTGAGTCAGAGGTCAACACACAGACAGTGTGCAGGCACACAGAGAGACAGACGTGGCCAAAGCACTGCCAGCGAAGCAGAGTCGCAAGAGGCCAGCCTCTTTTAATCTAATTACAGAAGAGCCCAGCAGGGCAGCCAGCATCACTTCAAAAGACCTGGAGCACATGACAAGGCCCGGCTGCCACTCACCCGCTGTCACTGCTACGGTGGTGGAACACACACAGACACAATCTCAAAAACTCTCCTGGCTCACACACACACTGTCCTCTTGAAAGGGTTAAAGCACATCCACAGAGTGGTGGAATTACTACTAAATATACACCTGTCATTGCCACCATTACACCCTGGAGTATTGCTCTGTAATCAGCTTTCAGTTGCCACGCAATGGCTTTGTGTAATCTCAGATGGAAATATGCCCTGCTATTATCTTCCAGACACGCGTAGAGAATGATTAATTACAGAAGGGTCTATAAAGTAAACATGCCACACTACACATGATTGCCCAGAGAGGTCTGAAACACAGACACCCACATCACACATGACACCTTCTGCTCAGACGCTCACAGACTCTGTTTCCTATTTGAAACCATGTTGTGAGATTTCATCAGACTCAGGATTTCCCCCCAGACACATATTCTTCATTGATAGCACATAAATAACAGTGGGGGCATAGAAGACATCCATCTAACAAATCCAGTAACATTCAACGATCAATTTAAGAGAGGAAGCAGACCTTGTGGGAGGAACAGCACGAGTGAAAATAGCCACCAGCATGTAAAGAATAGCTGAATTTCTGGTACTCAAAATCTAAATCTCTAACATCCCAAAGTCAGGCGGTTCACAGCCAAATAAATGATATCCTTGTCATTGCATTAAAAAATATACATCAAGCTCCATATATTGACAGAAATTGTGTAGCACATGACAAGACTCACCTCCACCATTCTTCTGACACAGGTAGGGGAACCTCCACACATTTCCCAGACCAACAGAGAAGCCAACCTGAGCCAGGATGTACTGAAGCTTGCTGTTCCAAGCAGGCCTCACCTCATCAGCATCATCTGAGGCCTCTTCAACATCTTTGTCCTTGTCCTTGTCCTCAGAGACATCATTGACAATCAGTGAGCTCTTCTTGAAGGAGTCGTCACAAGAGTCCTCGTTGGAAAGCAGGTCTTTGACTGACTCAGTAACATCATCGCCAAGCTCTCTCTTGACGGCCTTGCTGTTTTTGGGCATTTGATAAACAAACCACGGCAGGGGTGGGAGGCGTAATGTCTTTTTTGTGGTTGAAGGTGTGGAGTGCAATGGTCACTTGATAGATGCAGGATTCCAGTCAAAGTAAGGCAATGTTTTAAACAAAGCGAAGTTTCAACGAAAAGATGAAGTGTTGGTGCCTTGGTTTAATTCCTCATTTTCACCAGATGTCTACAGAAAAAAATGAGAAAAGAAATTGAATATGTGATTAGGTCAATATGGGATTAAGTGAATATGGCAATGAACGAATTAATCCAACAAACAATGCTCTTTCACATCTGCTTTCTTGTGAAAAAGAAAGAAAGACTGTCATTAGATATATCTTACAACTGAACATGAAGGCAGAAAAACAATTTAATTATGAAGACAATTTGTAGGACCAAGTTGCCTATCTCAATCTATTCTCGGTGTACAGTAGGCCTACAACCAATGCCTCTAAAGACCGCAGCCGATCGAAGCAAAAGAGGGCACAGCTACATTTTTAAATGTCGCCGATAACTCAGTCAAAACTGACAATCACTAGACAAATAGGTGACATTTCCAAGCCCCACCACACAGACCCTCCATGGCAGATTGTGAAGCCTGCTATTGAAGTTCAGAGATTTAAATTAACCTTACATCCACCTAGAATATTAAAATGGCCAAGTGCAGTGACAGGTGGAAAATCCTCAAGAATAGTGGGTGTGCTCTGGAAGACTATCGCGTATCCGCGCGCCTAAATAATTGATCCCCGACGCAGTGCACGAGGCGATTTGCATACGAACCCAAACATTCGTTTTCCACACGACCACGAGACCTCAATCAAAACTAAGACGCCATCTCTGTTTGGTTTGTCCAGGCATAAGCAAGACACATATATATATAATTCACATGCACATACATGAAAAAGGTTCATAAATCAAGCCACAGTCAGTTCCCAAAACAATGTTCTGGTTCTGCAGAGCGACGGCGACAGCCTATCGGCGCTCCCCTGCGCAGCTATAGTGATTAATAGATTTTCTTTACACCTCTAGGATTAGATTCCCCTAATTTCCCCAAAAAAGCTCATCAAAAAAAGCACAGGCCTGTATGAATAGCCCATTATAAATCGCTTAACAAGTTTTTGAAACAATAATAGGGCTGTTTAATGAAATAGCGTGGGCTGGTCTGTTCCTTTGTCCAATAATAAACTAGATTGTACAATCAATGGTGGGTACCGGTGGCCTAACTAAATATGAATTCAGGCCATTTTACCTCATTTAAACCAGTAGCCTACATGAACACATGATGCCCCTATGTTACACCAAATAGGGTATGAGTCTACGTAATTTTTGAGATTCATCAAAATGCTTTATATTTATTTATATTTATCAGGCGAAATTGTGTTATGTGGGGTACATACAAATCTATTCCTCCAAAACGGCTTGTCACCTGAATTAAGATTCAACCATTTCCCTCGCCCCGCGTCTATGCCATCCATGTGCACTATTTCATCAGACACCGCAGCCCTCAAGACTCAGAGTACAATAAGAGAAAGGATTACCCATCAATTAAAAAGAATGGTACATTACCTGCTTTGCCAAAATAATTGGGTCGATTTTGTTTCCCAATACTAATTTTAATTTCTATTTCTTTGCTAGGATTTAATTTCCTGGTTATTACAGCGTCAAGAGCACATGTGCCAAACCCTATACACTAAACATCATCACTTCATATGATTCAGAAGAGCCGGTGCTATGCGGAGACGCCTGCTCCTCTCCGTCTTTGCTTGGTGCGGGGGTATTTTCCGATGCCTCAGTATTACAAATACGCATAGAGCGTATCAAAAGCCTCCAGAAACATTAGTTGATCTAAAATTAATTTAATTTGACAATAGCGCTTAAAATGTGGCGCATAAAAGTACGAGATACTCATTGAAGCTTTGCCAATTATATTTTAGAGGCTTCCAATCCCCCTCTATTTAAAAAAAAGTGGTTTTGTCCTTACTACTGTAGTTGGTACTACCCTACTCCGGAGGGGGTCCGCTTGCGCTCCTTGCAGTACTGAAATGTATAAGATGAACTGATATGAATCCACCTTACAATTTTTTGTAACTAAAATTCGACAAAGCAATTATCTTTACAGCGGTTTTACTGTGTGCATGGGTCATAAGGTCTGGGTTGGCTGATGTGGCTTCCTTAACATTGTACATTTCCTTCATTTTTATAAGCCTATTTCACATGACAAAAACCGAATATACTGATATCTAACCACCTGAAACCAGCATCGTTTGCCGAGATACTCGGTAGTTCACGATTTCTCTTGAAAGAGGATGTCTGCTTTCCATTCTAGTTTAACAGGACGTGAATAAAGCTGTTAACAGCGTAGCCTGTTGTCTGTGTCGGCCAGAAAAGGGAACTCGTGATGGCTGTGAGTAAAACGGGGATAAGTTATGTTTCTGTGCAACGGCTGCATTGTTTTCTACACCTCCAATGGTCCAGAGATCATGCACGAGACCTGTCAACTAGCACATGTTCTTGTGTGTTATAATGTGTGTGAGTTATGTGTGTGTGTAATGTTTGTGTTTGGGACATGTGATATGAAGGATGTGAAGGTGGGGTTTCTAATACACAGTTCGTGACCCAAGACATGTCTTTGAGTGTTCTTATGTTATTCAAGTCTCCTCATCAACGTAAAACAAAATCTCTCTGCAGTAATGTGGTACTGCAGTAGACTACCGCCCTTGCTGCTGGAGCTGAATAGGCATGAGCAGACATACTTTATTGATCGCCCCTAATAGGCCCAAAGAGCTGTGTCATACGCTCTATCTAGGACAGCATGCCTTCAGTGGGCTCATAGGTTTGGATAATCCTGACAGATGGACCTGGCATCAGATTGAATGGATGTCCATTTGTAACATGGATATTACGGCATCTGAACCGGTGCAGTCTGCATTAGGTGGCAGTTAGTAGACTATACAGTCACATGTGAGAACTGAAATGATGCAACTCTTCTGTGAGTGGCATCACTATGGTTGAGGATGTGCTCTGACTGCGATACCAACGAGCGTGGCCCTTTGGCATCGCGGTCAAGGTGCAAGTTGGTTCCCCAAAAGACCCCGTAGGGTTCAAGGACGGGTGAGTGACTGCGCTCTCTCTTTGCCACGAATGGTGTCAGAAGTGGGATGACTTGCCGTGAGGCCATTAGAGGTGTCCCCAGTATGTGAACCATATGAGGGACCCCCAGGTTGGTGATGGAGTCTGGGCAACTGTACAGAGATCATGGCCACAGCGAAACTGTTGAGTTGCGACATCATCATCCACACAAAAGTCGTGACTCCATGGATTGGTTGACCTATCCCGCAAGCTTCAATCTGCAGTTATCAACAGAACATGCACTTTATCTTGAAAACAAGCATGATGCTTTTGATGTTGTTATTAGTGCTTAAATTTGAACATTTATATTGTAGTGAGGACTTGCTAGTCTTAGAAGTTGAAGTTTTTTTATATTATGTTACAATCACATTATGTTTTGGGTATGTGCTTGTATTTTAATGTGGAACACTACTTAGAAGTGAGGTAGAAATCTTCGATCTTTGTGGATGTTTTGATGTTGTTATCAGTGTTTAACTTTGAACATTTATATTGTAGCGAAGACTTGATAGTCTTAGAGGTTGAAGTTTCAGGACATAGTAATCTTTGATCTTTATGGAGTTCTAATATTTTTTCAGTTTTTCTGGTTAAAGTAATAAAAGTCTATGTTTTAGAGTTTTAAGATTTAAGTCAGTTAGCTTTCTCACAACTTACCTGACAAACCCGGGGTATAATCTAGCCTAGGCCCCTTTAACCCCAGGTAAAGTTCGGACTGGGGGTATACTATGGCCTTTTACACCTGTAACTGTTGCCGGCCACATTGTTCACCATCCATTCTGGTTGGCAAACATAATACGGTGGATATGCACAGAGCCATGCTCTATCAGAGTGCTGAAGCCTTGACACCAACACCTTATCTGCAAGTGTGCTGTCTCCCATTCATCTTGCTGAGGTTCAGGAGAGCCATGTTGAGGAAATCATCAGAATAATGAAATCCTGTACCTGTACCCTGGACCCCATTTCCACTTCTCCGCTCAAGTCACACATCCCCACTCTCAGTCCTCTCATCACCAAAATTGTCAACCTTTCCCTTCAGTCAGGCTGTGTCTCACCGGCTCTCAAGGTCGCTGTCATCCGTCCTCTTCTCAAGAAGCCCACCCTGGACCCGGAGCTCCTAGCCAACTACAGGCCTATCCCCAACCTTGCCTTCCTGTCCAAAGTGCTAGAGAAGGTAGTTGCTTCTCAACTTCAGGACCACCTCAAACACAACAACCTGTTTGAAATATTTCAGTCAGGATTTCATTCAGCCCACAGCACTGAAACCGCCTTGCTCAGGGTGACGAATTACCTGCTGATGACAGCCGATGCACGATCACCCTCACTCCTCATCCTCCTAGAGCGCCTCCACACCACCATTGGACTGTCAGGCTCTGCACTCAAGTGGTTCCAGTCCTACCTGTCTGGCAGGACTGAATATGTCTCACTGGGAAGATGCAAGTCCAGACTGCTCCCTGTGTCCTGTGGTGTTCCACAAGGGTCGGTCCTCGGCCCCATCCTCTTCATTATCTACATGCCCCCCCTCGCCCGTGTCTTCAGCAGACATGGGATGTCCTTCCACTGTTATGCCGATGACACACAGCTGTACATCAAAACTGCCCCAAGCCCCTCTGCTGCTTGCTGCTCTTGGGCAGATAAAGGTATGGATGAGAAACAACTTTCTCCAGTTAAACAGCAGCAAAACCGAAGCCCTTCTTGTTGGCACTCCACACCAGGTTCAGTCATCCTCCATAACTCATCTCACCTTCGACAGTCAGGTCATACCCCTCTCCTCCACAGTCACTAATCTAGGAGACAGGTTTGACCCTCACCTGACCTTCAATGATCATATAAAGCATCTGTGCAAAATCTCCTTCTATCATCTCAAAAACATCTCCAAGCTCCGCCCCACTTTAACCCTGCCAGATGCTGAGAAGCTCGACTACGCCTTCATCTCCTCAAGACTGGACTACTGCAATTCACTGTTCACTGGAATCACTGGCAGGAACATCCAAAAGCTGCAGTACATCCAGAAAAGCGCTGCCAGGATCCTGATGAGAGTCAGGAAATACAACCACATAACACCTATTTTACACTCACTACACTGGCTCCCTGTCTCATCCCGCATTGACTACAAAGTCCTCCTACTCACACATCAATGCATAAACGGTCATGCACCCCCTACCTGCAAGAACTCATCACTCCCCAAACATCAAACCGCACCCTCAGATCCAAAAACAGTTCGCTCCTGCAGGTCCCAAACACCAGGCTACGCACCATGGGCGACCGGGCCTTCTCCTCTGCAGCGCCGCGCCTGTGGAACAGCCTCCCGGAACACTTAAGGGCAACACAGACACTAGACTGTTTTAAGACTGGCCTAAAAACCTTTTTATTTCCTACTTTAAAAAAACGTATTATTCTTTAAACTATGCTTTTGTTATGGGCTGTTTTTAACTATGTAGCACTCTGAGATTCTGTTTGAATGTAGAGTGCACTACAAATTAGATTAATTATTATTATTACAGTGCATGAAATGCCCTGTATTGTTATTCCTAGGCTTCTTCTTCTTCTTCTTCTTCTTCTTCTTCTTCTTCTTCTTATTCTTGTTACCTTTTTCTGCGATTAATTCAGCCCGAACCGCTTAACGTAGAAACTTCATTCAAACTTTGTCGCGTAGGTCTTGTAAACGACACTTATGCTATGTATTTTTCACTTTTCTAAACTTTATACTTTTTAAGATATTAAACAAAAACGAATATACATTTCTCCCATTGACTTACATTGGGCCATTATGACATCATAATAGGGTCTTTAAACTGGCTTGCACCTGTGCTTTACTGACAGCTGCGCCAAATCAAAGGAACCACTTCTCTCTCTGTCCCTCTCAATTTAACTGTAACTAGGAACATTAAGACACCATCCATTCTCAATTTTTTTCTCTCTCCATCTTTCTCTCTCAGTCTACTTTCTCTCATACTCAATCTCTCTTCTTCACTCCATTTTTATCTCCTTTTTTCAATATTTTCACTCTCTTTTTCTCTTTCACTCTTCTTTCCTTCTTTGACTCATCTTTCCTTCTTCCACTCTTTTTTCCTTCTTTCACTTTTCTTTCCTTTCTTCATCTCCTTTCTTCTTTCCTTCTTTCACTCTTCTTTCCTTTTCTTCTTTCCTTCTTCAACTATTATTTCCTTCTTTCACTCTTCTTTCTTTTCTTCTTCCACTCTTCTTTCCTTTCTTCACTCTTCTTTCTTTTCTTCTTTCCTTCTTTCACTCTTCTTTCCTTCATCCTCTCTTCTCTCCTTTCTTCACTCTTCTATCCTTTCTTCTTTCCTTCTTCTACTCTTCTTTCCTTCTTTCACTCTTCTTTCTTTTATTCTTCCTTTCTTTACTTTTGCATTTCATGCACTGGTATTTCCTTCAGGAAATGCATTTTCTAGTTATTATTATTATTGGTGGCAGAGCTGGCTGCTAGCAAGAGGGTATGCTATGTCCCCACAAGGAGAGGGTCTTCTGCATCACCTCCACCCGCCGGAGGGTCCTCCACGTCACCACAGCCAGCTACAGTATGCTCTGCCTGAGGGGCCACCACAGCGCCGTCGCCAGCCACATTCCTGCTGTCAGCCTGTCGGTCCACTCATCTCTGTCTCCCCGACCCCAAGGTAAAAAATACTTGATAGAAAGCTACAGGGGAATGACATAACTAAACAGAAGGTAAAGCGATGTTTGTGGTTTACAATCCTTTTGGAAAGGTACGTGTTGTGTACAAATCCTTTTACAGTAAGAAAATCAGAATAACATTACCTGATAGCTCATTCAGAAAACACCAGACTTATAATAGACACATCACTGTTAACTGTTATTCATTTACAGAATTATTAGTTTTTTATAATGATAATAATATTTATTATTATTATCGTAATTATTAACTTGCACTACATAATATGGCAACACATACATACAGTATGTCTGAACAAGATGTCCCTAATTTTATTGACAGCTAAGTTTCCATATTGCTCTCATGTTTTACAGAGGTGAGAGGATGGAGGAAGAGGAATTGAAATTGCTCTGAAAAAGACTAAAATATTCCTAGAGGACACGGGTGTGTTATTATGACTCGACATGCGTATCTACAGAGGAGAAAGGCCAGGACGTGCCCCCCTCTGTGACGTGAAGGAAACATGTGACATCAGTCTGAACTGATGGCTGGAAGGCAAGAGGCAGTGCTCATGACGTCAGATACGCCCCAGATTCCTGGAAGTTAAGTGAGATGGGTACAAATCTCAGGACCTTGAAGCATTATCTCTCAGAGATTGACTTAACCATTGCACAAATGGGATGGTTGCTCCACTGAGGACGTCAGTTTAGACACATGATGATCTCATGAACATAAGGGCCAATATAGCTTCAGGGGACTAAGGATAGTGATAGTGGCTTGTCTCTGTGTGTAATAAGAGGGTGGGCCAGTGGAGTGAGAAGGGACAAGGGTTAATGATGTATCCTCAATGGTGAGGGTATCATGTCAAATTTATTTGTATTTGTTTGGCTGCTTAATTCTCACTCACTGAGAACAGTAGTCTCCATTGAGTTGTGTTGTGAGAGTTTGATGACAAATGGATCTGGTCACAGTTGGAAGACTGCGTTGCCTACATGTTGAATACTTAATGTGCTAACATGATCTTGACACTGGTAACATGAAGCTATGAGTCTGTCACGAGTTTACATCTAGAGTGTCAGAAAACAACTTGAGAATTAAGATTGTGGTTGTTGCTTGATTTTCCTGGATAATAATACTATTTATATAGGTCATGGCAGTAGTGCAAAAAAGTGAAGTTGCAATCTTTTTTAATCAAAGTTTACATGGAAAAATTGCAGTAATACTGCTAGGTCGCCATTGTAGATTATAGTTCCTTGGCCTCGTTTAGCCTCCATGTCAACTTTACCCAGACAGTAGTGTTGCATTTTCCAGAATTTTCCCCCCAGAATAGACTAAACATTTGCACTAAGGGTGGCTGATAAGCTTACTTATGAAGATGATTGTTGTGAGACAAAGATAAAAGAAACTGTTCCTGAAACTGTGTGCCCACGTAAAACCTTACAGCAATCACATTATTTTGTTAAAATGTAATTTAAAAACAGTTTGTTCCTCCAGGAAAAGATATGCTATCTGGATTCTGTCTGACACAATAAGAGTTCATGTTTACCAATGCAACCCCGATTTGTCCCTCTCCTTCACATTATACAATCTGTTCTTCTAATCACTATCATTGTGACTTTTATCCATTCATTCCATACATAGCATCCTCACTAACAATATCTTGACAGCACTAAATGATCAGCCTGTGGTCACACCATGCTCTGCATTAATATCTGAGTTTATTGACCCAGCCTGATCTAGGATAGACGCAGCAGTAGTCCGGATATGCCCTCACGCACCCAGAGATGGGAATGACTCAGTGTTTAATTTGACTTGACATCCCCAGTCTCCAGCAATGACCTGCTTGGTCAGCGACACCCATGGCTTCACCCGGCCCTTCGCTTGTGAACATTGGCATAAAAGAGCCATGCAAGTAACGGAGTCCCAAACCTTACACTTCTTTCTCTCGCTCTCTCTCGCTCTCGCTCTCTCTGTCTTTGAAAATGTTATTTCCAGCCAGCTCGGTGTCCATCCCCTTTTGAAATCTCTGATCTCTAAAGAGATAATGGAACTAATGTGAGGATTTAGAAAAGGGACGTCGGTACCCTCTCAAGCTCTGGCTGGAGATGCTTGACAAAGAGAGGATTAAGTACAGTGTGGGCCTAAAGCCTGCTTTTCTCTGTGGCTGGTCCAGTGTCACGGGGCTCCTCTCAGTCATGGGATCATGAGAATACAGGCCACAGGGATTCCTCCAGTTCTTCAGACAGTTTGGTGAGGGGATTCCAGCATCTAATGGAGGGCCAGAAGGGGGATATCTGTTCTCTCTCATCAACAAATAGCGGATGAAGGTCATGCCTCCAGGTGCACTGATGAGTCAGGTCCTGTGAACTCTACAAAAAAGCTACAAGCAAGCTACAGCATGACTCAGCACAACGGACCACTTTTAGAACAGTTGTGAATTCCAACATATTCAATATGATGTAAAAAATATAATACTCTCTCTCTCTCTCTTTTATTAGATAAATTCCACTGTCAACACATTTGATTTCATTTTATGTTTATAATTTATAAGCATTAATGTCATCATTCATATTACATTTAATATTATGGTTATTGACAATATTACATAGTGTAGATCACAGATGGGTTTTTTAGGGTTCAGTGCTGGTAGTGAAAACACATAAACAGTGGGCACCACAGGCAGAGTGGAGATGGGTCTGACGAGTATTTACTGGAATTTCCTCTGGGAGACCATGTTGGTTTCCAGGAAGCCTTGTGAGAGGTGGGATACATGTTTTAATATTTCTCATCAGCACCAGTCATGCCCTTCGAGTCATCAGCCCCCCTGGGTTCCTGAACCTTAAGCACTGATGTCACTGATGTTTACTGTAGAAACTAAATAGAATGATGTACACATATCATGTCTTTAGTTAATTGTTCATTATTGATGCAGAGCATGCAGTCTTTACTTTATTAGGCCTACTGTGTTTTAAATGGAGAATTGTCAATGCCCACCAGTCAATAAAATGTAGCTCCTCGATGAACCGCTCCACTCAACTTCATGCCTATGGCGGGTAGTGGAGAATCTCTGGTAATCCTGAAATAATGGGTTGCAGGTTTTTAAAAGGTCATGATTTGATGCAGTCGTACTTGAACTTGTACGTGATCCAATTATTTTGCAGGAGACTATATGTCAGTACTTTGGACTTCAAAAATGATGAATACAGTAGTTTTTGCTTCCTGAGTTTTACTCACATATTTGCTTAAACTGTTTAGTTAAGAATTTGGTGTGAGTGAGTTAACCATTATAATATGGCAGCCTTTAATCTCAAGAATGCAGTTTAGAGCAGATTATATTTCAAATATATAACTAACGCTGAGGTCTTATGCCAAGGATTAACTGGGTATTTGCTCCTCACGTGAGTTTGCAACTTTAACTTCTATTACTGCATTGCAACCTGGATGAGCCTATTACCCATTACTTAAAATCCCATCATGAGTTTTCAGAGTCCCACGAAAGGTCATTCAAAAGAGCTCTGTGATGATAGCCTACTGCTTTGTGGCTGTATGCAAGCTATAGGTTGCAAGAAGAAGAAGAACAGTGGTGTAGCAGGGACCCCAATAATTTTTTTCCCATGTGGTGCAACATTTTAGAAATAAATGTCTTGTATGGCGGGAAGACTGGCCAGAATCTAAGCAGCGTTGACAGTCACTAACTTTTAGCACTTTAAGAAACACCTGACTAACTCACATATTCAGGTTTCTATTAGAAATTAATGGAAATAGGAATTGGAATGAACCTGTATTAACCCCTTCAATATTTTGTATTTCTTGTAACGTCAGACAGCACAGTTAATGTCAGACACCTTGGAAGTGTCAAATAACCTCAGAGTCCAGGTGACACCATTTCTGCTTCCACCAAGCATCCTCAGGCAAACCCAGTAAGAGAGGAGAAGACCTAGGACGCGGGCCCGATAACGGCTACAGTCGAGTAACAGAAAAACCGTAGACTGTACAAACACGGGAACACTATCCAAACCGGAGCTCCGTTGGGAGCCCAGCCGCCTTTGACGGCTATAATCTGCTGTGTAAATCTGCAGCCTCGGCTCGTCTGGTCCCTGTCTGGCTTCTGTGGGCACAGACAAAAAAACACTGGACTCCTTGCCCACTGACAAAGGGTAGCACACTGCTCTCCCCTAATTGGAGTGGACAAGGCTTGCTGATGGGGCCTTTTTGAGCAATTGAACTTGGTGAATGCTTCTTAGGGGTCTAATGAAACATGGTCAGTCTGTTTGACTTCAACAACAGGCTCCGCTGAAAAGCCAGACCCTCCCCACCCTATATCCAGTAGGCCACAGCTCAGCGAGTGAAGTGGGGCAACCACCCAGAATGACCTTGGCTTAAAGCGCATTGTGGTTAGCACTGTTGTGAGTTATGTTTCTCGAAAGTTATTCTGGATGCATGACCTCAATCCTTCAAGCAGGGCTCTCAAGTTTTGAAGACAGGCAAGAGTGACATATCCTCCTGGCCACGCCCCCATTCCGCCTGCCCCGCCCCTGCCGTATGCCAACGACCAGCCACCCCCCCATTAGGAAAAATGGTATTCATGAACATTGTAGTCAACCTTATGCATTTAAACCTTGACCTCTTGCACACTCATCTCTGTAGTCACTGGCAAGTACAAGTTTTTGACTCTGCTGGTTGACTTCAGTGCCTGCTGTTTGGCCTGATGCCCCTTACTGCCTATGTGCCTTGTCACATCCCGCACACCTTGATGGGCACAGGAGTTCTCTTGGCTGCCGATTGAGCACCAGTAATATGAGCTGGTGCTTCCTACAGTAATAGATGGCCATTTAGAGGTCCATTCACTATTAAAATAGGTCTTGTAGGTGGCTGCTTCTGGGACTTTTCTCCCTTTTGTTCTAGCCATCTCCTCCACTGTTTCTTCCACCATCTCTTCCACCGTCTCCTCCTCCTCCACCTGCACTGTCTCTCCCTCTTCCACCTAGCCTGGATACCAGCCCGAACCCCGCCCACAACATTTTTGGTCAGGGAAGTTCGGTCTGGCTTTGTGCAGTTGGGGAGAGGGTATCAGAAGTCAGGATTCTGTCGTAAGAATCAAATTGTCAGGGCGGGCTTTATAGGATGATGGACAGATGACCAACCAACGCTTGAGTTGATTAGATAGATTAGAAATCATACCAAGATGACGGCGTCTCGGGAGCTAAGTGGGACATATTTGATGTGATTTAAGCTATCTACACGACTTTTTTATGTCTACATTGACTCGGTTAGTTGTGTATGTGCAACACGAATGTTGCCGAGGATTGTAGGTCTTAACTGAAGCGCTCTAGACCATTATTGATAGGTTATTGCTAACGCTTAGGCAAAAAAATCCATTGCAACACACAGTAGCTAGCTAGCCTTGCTGCTAATAAGTACGTGAGCAGGCATATCTCACAGATATTGACAGCGCATTAATTTTGAAAGAGGAACAGAGAAACGCGATCAAGGCATTTGTCGATCGAAAATATGTTTTTGCCGTCCTTCCTACGGGATCCGGTAAAAGTTTGAATGTATCAGATGGTCATACTATGTTGCTCTGATTGGTTGTAGTAGGTATCCAATTGAGCGAAGAGGGTCAGCATCAATGGGTCAGTATCAGACTCATATTCTGACTAGAATTATGAGTATGACATTGTCAGGCTATCTTCCACCTGTACTGTCTCTCCCTCTTCCACCTGTACTGTCTCTCCCTCTTCCACCTGTACTCTCTCTCCCTCTTCCACCTGTACTCTCTCTCCCTCTTCCACCTGCACTGTCTCTTCCTCTTCCACCATCTCCCTGTGTTTACGACCTTCTCTGGGCCTAATCTGGCCTTTTTGGGTGAAGGACAGGATGCTCATTTGTTTTTTACCATCTTTGAAACCCAGATGCAATGATTAATGCATCCATGGTAGTATGCCTAATGAGCTCGCGATTCACAACTTCACCAGGCGTGAAGAAGCCTCGGAATCTGAATAGAATGTTCCAGCAAACACATTTATGAATTGTTTATGAATTAAGGTCTGCCTAATATTCATTCGAATTATAGGCTATACAGGCACGTGCACGTCCCCTCCTGCTGGAGCCCACTTTTTTCTTCATTTATCAATATTTATATTTTAGAATAAAAATTACTCTCTGTCATCAATTTCCCCCAAATGTGTTTTGCTACTGACGGGGAATTTATTTGAGTTCTTGTGAGAATTTTCCCCAGATATGCTCCACAGGGGTCAAAAGCCCCAGCCACGCCTCTCCCTCCTCCTCCTCCTCCACTTAGTGCTCATGCAGTGCTGAGCATAGACACAATTAGAGACAATATTGTTACCCAGGAGCTACGCTTACCTGTCGGTGTACTGTACGTCCAAAAGGTTCTAGAGTTGTGGAACTCAAGGCGACAGTTCCGTTCTGAAGCTCCTGAAAGATGTTCTTCCTTTTTTATACAGGCTAATGATGAGCTAATATTTCACCTAATAAGTTAAGAAAATCAAGGGGCCGATAAGTCCCCCCATTTACTGGACACGGGTTCAAGTCACGCCTGATGTCATTTCCCAGTCCTCTCTCTGCCTCACTGTAATAACACGTCACTGTCCTGTCCAAATAAAGGCATACAAACTTCCCCAAATTAAATATTTAAACGATAAGAAAAGGGAAACAAAGTTTATAGTCCATTTGCTTTTATTCCAGGGTATTCAGAAACCGATGAACAGCCAGTGTACAGGAAAACAGGGTCAAAACAGGTGTTGCAGCAAAAAGTTTTATTCAATCTTGCAGACATTTCATTCAAATCAAGAGTGGTGGTCCATGGAGCAGCTCTGTCAAAAACCCAGCACACTAACTTTTAAAGGGCATATTTATCACAAAACACCCACTTCTGCAGAAGGGCCCAATGACCCAGGGTTGTGGAGGTTCTGGACTTTAGGGTGGCTGGCTTGAGACCAAATGGGGGTATCGGTGAGAACACGCTGTTCTCATCTGCTCTGTGCATCGAGGCCAGGTTCCCTCCCATCAGCACACAGTTACGCTGAAAGAACAAGTTTCTGATGAAGTGTTGTTGATGACATTATGGCACATGATAAGCAATGGATGGACAAAATATCAGAAACACCCCTGAAGATATACAAGTCACACCAGCCTTCTGATTTATAATAAATGATTGTGATAAAATAAGAGTGAATACAAGTTCATGACAAACAAGAATGTGTTCATGTGATAGAAATAGGACACACCTCAGTTTTGGCCCAAGTTCTTGCTGTTCTTGAAACAGCGGGTACCATAAGGAGTCCAGTCCTGAGGGCAAGTGCCCCTACTGTTCCCCACACTGTTTTCTGTGAGCATATCTGGATAGAGATGTCGCAACAACCAAAGTCATTATTTCTCCTGAAAATATACTTTGCTCAACCAATGTTTGGGACTAAATGAAAAGACCACTCAAATAAAATACAATAAAAAACCTTTGTGAGACCTTTGTAGGACCAACGAAGAAATACTCAAGTGCACCTCAACCTCCTGTTCTGAGCCCTCTGTGCCTTCAAAACCAAATATATATATATATTTAAATCTACACGCCTGTTTATGATTTAGTTGATTGGTTATTTATCATTAAGGAGAGTGCATAGGAGTAGTTAATAACCTACGGCTAATGTCAAAATTGATCGATTACAGTAATAAATGTGTGATAAATGTGTGATATATGATGAATGTACATATTGTTGTGTGGTGGCTATCTGATCGGTTGTCATGTTCTGATATATGTAGGGTGTCCTCTGACAAGCCATAAATCTAACCCAAGATTTCTACCCCTCCTCAGAGTCAGTTGACATGTGATAACAGTGAGAATCACTTTGTTATTTGGTTGATAATTGTGGTCATGTCAATTTCAATGGGTGTCCTGTTCTGACAAGTCCTAAGTTAAGCACAGCTCTCTACCCTCTCCCCAATGGCCCAGTTGAGGGGTGATAACAGTGTTGGATAGCCTGGTTCTGGCTGGCCTAGGTGTGAGGAATGTTTGATAACAGACCCCTGGTGGAGAATGATGTCGTAAACCGCAGTTAAACCAAGACCCCATTGATGTGTGGGGGTCTGTGAGTGCTGAGTGAATGCCCCCCAAACTGTCATTCGTGGTCAGCCTGTGAGATGTCATTCAGTGCGGACACATGTGTCCAGCCTCCGAACGTAGTCCGATTCAAATCGAAGATCCGATTCATGTGGCACCCCAAATCTAGATTTCCTGTGTCCAACTGGAGTCCGACTGGACTCTGATGTACACCCCCGGATAAGTGATCGGATTACGCTGGAAATCGGACAACGTGCGCATGTGTCTCTCGAATCTAGATTTCAACTGGACAACAACAACTTTTGCACGTGCTTGAGATCCTGCCCATAGACATACAGTATACATGCATCATATATGTCTATTAAATGATAATCGCTGCTAGACGCTCAGTTCTTGTGCTCCCTCTCATTCACGTTGAAATACTGAAACTTTGAAACTGAAACGCAACTGTTTTGGACAGAACGCGCTAATTCAGTGAACAAATATTTTCATATTACTTTTCCACCACTTGTTAGTCATGTAATCCATTCATATCAATGTGAATCAATCAATACTAATACAACTTTAACTGTGGTGTGTTTTTGTTTCATTTCACAACTTATTTACTGAATAATCAACGGTAGCAGATGCCCGCTTGTAAACATTCCACATTTGATTTGAACTGACGCGGCCAAGATCTGGATTTGTCACTGCCATGTGCCGTGAGATAACGCAGTTAACCCCCCATGGAGAGAGAAATCGGGGTTTGGCCGAAATCGGAGTACTGCCATCATGTGCACGCACTGACTCTTTCATTCTTTTATATTTTGGTGCCCCAAACATAACCACCACCCCCCCCCCCCCCCCCCTCCACGTTTGCTTCCTCAACCCCAAATGAGGGACACTGTCCTAGGCCCTCGACTTATTCACAGAAAACTGAATCGCCCCACCCTCTTTAAAAGGGGTCCAGTCCGACGGGGGTGCAACGGATCAAAACGAAAATCAGTGGTTCCACGCTAATCTAGCTACATGCCCACCAAATTTCATTCACCCCGGTGTTTCAGTGTCCCGGGAATCGTAGACAGAAAATCGGCAAACTGAAAAAAAAAAACTCGGACTACACCTACGCTGTCGCGCGGCGGTCATAATAACAATGCTTTTGCAGTCAGAAAGAGAGAGAGAGGGCATCTCCCTCCATGAGAAAGAATGAGATCCCCTACATGGTCAAGGTAGCGAAGTTAGATGCAACAGATGGGAGGAATTGCTACATCGCTAACGAGATGTTCGCGGCTAAGCCTGTTGACATTTCTCTAACCCGGATGATCTTGTGAATAACTATGCTTTTGCAGTCAGAAAGAGAGAGACTGTGTTCCGTTCCGACCCCTATGCCCTAACCCCTGTAATACAGGGTCCTGTAGTACAGGGTCCTGACATCTACAGTGCACTCCCCATCGCTCAGGGGGTGCTTTATCAAATAGAACACCTGGTGGAAGTGACGGACGCAAATCTGCTCGCGATTCCCGGGAAAACTAAATAGCCAGCTATCTAGCATAACTGCCATGCAATTCTAATGGTAATGCTACCTAGCTTGGTATGCTAACTGTCGGTAGCCTATACATCGTGAAATCAACCAAAACACTGATGTCACTGGCTTTAATGTTAGTAGTACATTTAATATCAGTACCATTGTTAAACACTGTCCAATGACTGACATAGCCATCTGTCGTTTACTTAGATGGACCTTTTTCGGACTAGCCACAGGCACTGGGTGGGGGAATAGCCCGATAGCTTAGCATATCTGCCATGCAATTCTAATGGTAATGCTACCTAGCTTGGTATGCTAACTGTCGGTAGCCTATACATCGTGAAATCAACCAAAATACTGATGTCGCTGGCTTTAATTTGATAACTGCATGTTAGTAATACATTTAATATCAGTACATTTGTTTAATTACTGCTGATATATACATTTACGGTCTGTAGCCTGGTGATCTACAGCCTCTGCCACCTTAGCCACCGTTAACCATCATGTCCGCCATTGTTTTCGTTATAAAATGAAAAGCTAGCTTTGGCTCCTCCTCTTCCGTACGTAGCCAAGATGATGGCCCCTTGGGGCGAGTAGTGACCATCACATCACACTACATATTTCGACCGTTTTCAGGGGATGATACGGGCATTTTCAGTGCTCTGCATTCTGCTGATTTTGTCAGTGTGGCCCCCTAACCCCTGAAAGTCGGGGCTCGAAGGGCTCAAGGGGTCGATTCGGAACACAGTCAGAGAGTGACAGGGCAAGTGTGCGAGCGAGGGCATTTCCCTCCATGAGAAAGAATGAGATCCCCTACATGGTCAAGGTAGCTTAGTTAGATGCAACAGATGGGAGGAATTGCTACATAGCTAACGAGATATAAGCGTCTTAAACTAGCCTAGCGAAACCAGTTGAAATTCCCTTACTCTGACACTATGACAAACTAGTGACTTTCCGAACACAGTCAAACATCAAGCACGTGTAACACAAAACGGCAAATAACCTACTTCAGCAGACAGTAGTAACCGGGAGTCTTAAGGCAAACATACATAACGCAGTAATATGCCTACGGACCCTGGTATGGCCATAGCACAGAGCCCATTCTCCATATTAAACGTCATTGGAGCGCATTTAAGCTGTTATTTTAAAGTAAGATTGCCATTCCTTACCCTTAAGTACAATTGCTAAATACTGTTACTTTAAGGTATAAGAGTTCCTTACGTTCAGAGGCTGTTCAAAGGCTGCTCACGTTCTGAGCTTCTACAGTATTTTGGCACACACATTCCATGTTTGGTGCATTTCATAATAGTCAAGTAAATAAACATGATGCTGACGGTGAGTTGCAAAAAAGAATCTATAAATACCGCGGTTATAGGGGGCAAGGACAGAAGAATTGTGGTCCATTCTCCATCTATCATTACTTTTCGTATAGAGAATGGCATCTGGTCGGGTTTACCCAGCTAAGCCTCGTTTTCGTTTTCAATATGGCCGCGAGGGGAATAAGGCGAATAGATTTCCTTTTGACACCACTAGACCAGAGGTCATAACATCCCATTTCACTCCTATGCAGATGACACACAAATCTACATCCGAACTTCACCCGACAAACAACAGGCACTATCACAGACTACCAAATGCCTGGATGACACCCAGCACTGGATGAGCAACAACTCACTACAGCTAAATGGTGGCAAGTCTGAAGCCTTTCTTATTGACACGCCCCACCAAATAAAAAAGGCCGGTATCACCCAAATCACCATAAATGGCCACCCCACCCCTCTCTCCTCACTAGTCACAAACCTTGGTGTCAAGCTGGACTCTTCATTGTCCTTTGATGCACACATCAAATCCATCTGCCAAACTTCATTCTACCACCTGAGAAACATCTCAAGGCTGAGACCCTCTCTTCCCACTAATGCTGCAGAAAAGCTGGTGTAACAGAGTTAAAAATGTACTGTACGTATATATGATGTTCGCCAAATTACAAAATTAAACTGTGAATGGGAGCCATCTTTGGACATGTGGTGTACTGCATCTGTTGTGTATAGTCCAGTGCTGCTTCCCTTCCCGATCAGAAAAGTCTAGGATTCTGATCGGGTAGGTTGACTGTAAAAAGCACTGTACCTAATATGTTCCCCGCCTAGCCATAGACTCTGCTAGCCACCGTTGTGCTGTTGCATTTTAATTTACTGTTATATAGAGCATGCATGGATTTGGCTGTTTGGTTTAAAATGCATTGGAAGTATAGTTACGTGACAAGTATTATTAATATTATTATTATTATTATTAATGTTACGACAGTGAATGTATCAATCAATCAACTTCAATTTTATATAGCGCTTTTCTGTATACTCAAAGACGCTTTACAGATCAGTCCGGTCAAGTCCATTCATTCAGACAGTCATACCAGTGGTGGTAAGCTACGACAGTAGCCACAGCTGCCCTGGGGCAGACTGACGGAAGCGTGGCAGCCAATCAGCGCCTACGGCCTCTCCGACCACCACCAACATTCATTCCAACATTCATTCAGATTCATACGATGTAGGCGAGTTCGACGTCACTCCACGTGCTCAGACATTCTATCTGATGTCTAGCTGACTAGCAAGCTGATAGTGTACAGTGGACTATTGACGGAGATGTTTATATGTTGCGCTATGCATTCTTTTATTTTGCTTGTACAGATGCAGATTTAGACCGTAGCCTGAAGGCAATATCTGTTTGTTATTTTCTAAAGGTATGTGGCCCCATATTGTGAATATGTTTAATGAAGTGCTGTAACTCTGTGCACTAAAGTTATATGTTCCGTTACTGAAATAACGATCACAGAAGAGTCTAGGATTCTGATCGGATGCAGATTTAGACCGTAGCCTGAAGGCAATATCTGTTTGTTATTTTCTAAAGGGAAAATAAATGAAAGAAACCACAACAGTTTTGCCTCCGTCTCCCCGTTACTTGGCCACTGTTACACTGGTGCACGCATTCATCAACTCCCGTCTGGACTACTGCAACTCTCTGCTGGCAGGACTTTCAGCAAAAACCATCCAGAGGCTGCAGTATGTTCAAAACAGTGCTGCCCGGGCTCTCACCAAGATAAGGAGATCCAAACACATCACCCCAGTCCTCCACTCCCTCCACTGGCTTCCAATCAACCAGAGAATAAACTTCAAAGTCCTACTTCTAGTTCACAAGGCCATAAACACCACCGGTCCGGCCTATCTCCAGGATCTCCTCACCCCTCAACTCACACCAAGGACTCTTAGGTCCGGACAAGCAAAGCCTTCTTGCAGTTCCCCGGACACATGTCCAGAATGGGAGATCGTGCCTTCTCCTCGCTGGGGCCACGACTCTGGAACAAGCTCCCGGAAAACATTAGGGCTTTGGACTCCATCACTACTTTTAAATCCCACCTCAAAACCCATCTTTTTATATCTGCCTTCACCTAAAGTCCTGGTTTCTGTTTTTTTTTTTTTTTTTCTTTTCTGTATTGTTTTTGTTTTAAATTGCTATTGTGACCCTGTTAAAAGCACCTTGAGACATCTTGTATGTGAAAGTGTGCTATACAAATCAAATTCATTATTATTATTAGACCAGCAAGTGTTAGCGAAAACCCGTTAGCCACGATTAGCTAACTCAACTAACCATAATCATGGACGGATTATGAAAACATGGGCCCCTGGCCTGGGCATGGAAATGTAAAAGGCCCCTCTCCTTAGTGCGCATGGCCCCAACAATTTTGCACAATATAACATTATGTGCAACCTGTTAATAAAATATAACAACCTGTTAAATAGGGCCACTGCAGCTTGAATGATAGCAGCTGTGCAGGAGACGTTACCCCTATGTCCCTGTTGGTCATCAGCTTATGACAAGGCAACAAAAAAAAAAGGCAACGCTCGGAGGGGGTCTCGCCAGGGCGTAATTCGATGTAAAACCGTCACTGGTAGACAGTCTAGAACGTTGACACCACATGATATGTACCTGAGAGCAGCTAAATATATCCTAGCCACACATAGTCATCATAGCCATGATAAAATATGTGCATCGCCTTGAAATAACCAAACCACGTCCTGTTAATACTATTAATGAACCCACAGGTAAGCTGGCCAATAGAAATAGTCAGACAATTTTACAGTGGGCAAAATACTTTGGAGTGCTGACTTCTTAAACAATAATGCATATTCCCGCCTAGACTAAACCAAAATGCAACGGCATACGCATGCACGCAGTACGCATCAGCAGTGAACTCCATTGCAGCTGCACAACCCGTTTATTTCTGTCTGCATTTTCCTTTACTTCCGATAGAGACCGCACTGTCTCAATTAGTGGTCAGATTCGCGTTATACATCAGTCCGCTTTTACGTTAAAACAATCGTATTGTAAACCTATGGTGAAGGGGCTGCTAAATATGAAAAGTAAGACCGGTCTACGTGAAAGGCCGCATCAAACGAAGCAGTATTTTCATTTGGGACAAAGATAGTTTTAAAGTCTTGCCAAGTTTGTCCCTCTTGCCGTTCCACCTGGTCCGCTTGTGTTTCTATAGAAACCATGGCTCCATACAGACGCAGAGAAATGAAACAAGAAAAGCTGTCAGCCTGCTAATTTCGCATACAGTCTCATGTTTAATTTGTTGCGGTGAATAAAGTGACGGTAAAGCTTTGACCTTGCCGAAAGGTAGCTGTCCATCACTTTTTTCCCCTTTGGTTCGACGTTAGAATTTACTAAGTTGCAGGTAATGTTAGTCCACGAAGAAAGAGTTTAGCAACAGCTAATGTTAGCTAAAACATTATGCTAGATACCATGTAAAAAGTATGGAAACAGCTATCTGGCTGTAAATTCAACGGTCGTAACAATTGGGATAACAACAATTTGATTATTATAATTCCTCTAGATAGCTAGATAAATCAACGTTACTATTCCAATAATGGATGCTGATGAAATCGAGAGAATAATTAATGAACAGTTGAACAAGATGGTTATTTCAGAGGAAGATTTGGACAATTATGAGGAGGAAGACTTAACCTTAGACCTATCAGAGGATGACCATGAATATGAAGTGAGTTTGGCTACTCCAGCTAATCTGTTTTTTATTAGGATTTAAAAATATTCAGAGCTGTACACTTCTGTGTAGCTAACAGTAATTACCTCTGCTGGCTATGATATCCTCGTTATTTAGCTGTGCAAATCCCTGCTAATTACTTTCATACTATGCATTAGCTGAACTGTTAACAGTTAAAAAAAGCAGTCAACTATTGCCTTTGAAAGGACGTAACATACGAATAATGAGTGAGGTGTTAAGGTTTATAGAGGCTTAAGAGGAATAAGAGATATATACATTTATAACTAAAATGAAAAATATATTGCCAATGTATTGTCATTTATCTATATGACTTATTCTTCTTTGACATTATAATAATGATAAAGGGTGTATCTGTATCTTGCTTTTTTTTTTTGTCTTCAGACCGATAGCATGCCTGAGTCAGTGCTGACTTATTTTGAAGCTGCTAGAGACCGCATGAGTGTTCTTGAAAAACACACCCAGGAAGACCAAGAAGAGAACATTAAGACTTGGGATTCAGTGTTTCCAAACACGGGAAACACAGGCAGTTCAGATGACCAGCCTCCTGAATCCAGAATGTTTGCTTTCTCAGATGATGCATCTTGGAGTGGCACCTGTCAAAGTAAAGACCCTGTGAAGGATCTGACAGTCAGTGCTGATGATGACCCTATAGCTTTAAAAGAAAGAGTAAGTTGAAGGGCTATGCTGTTGATTTATTTTGTTACTTTGATGCTTAATTACCTCAGTTACCGCTCTGGATGCAGATATTTAAAAGAAGAATAAATATATGTTTCTCATCGTGAAAAAGACTTAATTCAGAACAAAAGGGTTTGTAATTTGAGAATTTTATCGATGGAAACATTGGAATATTGGAGGTACTGATAAGTAAAATGTAAATACCTCAGATTATTTCTGATCTGGAGGAACAATTTGCTGAACCCGCTGCATTGGACCACCAGATGGCAGTAAAAGACAGTGACATGACACACAGTGAGCATGCAGGTGAGGCATATCACTTAAACATGTATGCAGAATCACAATCTCTGTTGCAAAACAAAGCAATAGCTGTTCTTTTTTCCTGAAGTAAAGGGTTATTCGTTATTACTTAAACAGGAAACACACTGAGAAGGCAGAAGCTCATAATGAACAGTAGTTCTTAATCTCTGTTGCTGAAGAAATACATTTAGCTTTTTAGATGTTAGTAATTCCCCTGAAAGTCAGATTATTTTAGCTTTTGCCTTTTCCTCATCTTGTCTTGCAGACAGCTTTCCATAATACTGAGCTGTAAACATAACCATTACCTTATGCTATTAGCCTATTCTGAACCTATTACCTTAGTCTATGAGCCTAATCTATTCTAAATACTGAAACATTACCATTGCCCTAGACTATTAGTCCAGTCACTCTTTACCGATGACAACAGCCTAACCTGAAGCCAAAACCATGTTATGTTTGTAATGCAATCTGTATTCTCTCGTCATTGTTAGCGTCTGAGCCCAATGGGTACCTGGAGTCTGAGCAGCACCTCCAGATGGAACTGCAGGAGCTGGAGAGGAGGCTGAAGGAAGAAGAGGAGAAGAAGAGGGAGGCACATAAAACTGAGCGCAAGCAGCACCTACTCACGGAGAAGGAGGAGGAGGAGAGGAGGAGGCTCAGGCAAAAGGAGTTTGAGGAGGAACTGAAGAAGATAGATGAGGAAACTCGGGTGAGAGAGTTCAATTCAATTCAATTCAATTTTATTTATATAGTGCCAAAACAATAACATTTTCTCAAAGTGCTTTACAGAGCCCAAGGCCTAAACAACCATAGAGGGAGCACAATGGCAACAGGTTGTACTGCTTAGCTGTCACATAGATTTGTCTCAAAGGAATTATGATAGGTATCTCTATAGAATATGTAGATCATTTCAGAATGATGGTTTTTGGTTGAGTTCATATTGGACATTGTTCTCACATATTTTCTAAATGTGGGTCTTACAAGTAAGATGTTTTATAAGATACGTAAATAAATTGCACTGTTGACAGTGTAGTTATACGCTATAGTATTTAAATATAATGGGACTACATATTAGTGACACGTTTGGTTTTCAACAGCATCAGAACACAGAAGTGGAAGAGACAGAGGGACTCAGAGCAGAGACAATGGAGCTGGAGTTAGCCAGTCAGCAAGTGAGTTGCTCTCACAGTCACACAAGTGTATTTGAATATCCAGGCCATTCAATGACCACAGTGGTCTGACTGATTATTAAAATTATCTCCCAAGGGGCTGATCAGTAGGCTGGTGGAACAATTGGAAGAGGAGAGGCGACTGTTTGAGGAGGCACAGGAGGAGCAGAAAAGGAGGCAATTGGAGAAGGAACAAGGGGCTGCGACGAAGATACAGGCGGCTATCCGTGCATTCCTAACCCGATGCTGGACCAGGCCTGCTTTGAACCAGAGGAGAGAGGTGGAGAGGAGAAAAGAGGAGGAGAGGAGGATGGATGAGGAGAGGAGAGAAAGGAAAGAGAGACTTCGGCAGGAGCGAGAAGAGGAGGAAAAGAGGAGAGAGGAGGAGGAGACATGCCAGAGAGAGGAGCAGGAAAGGAGGAGAGTGTCTTATGAAAAGGCCAAGAAGGAGGAACGTCTGCGATTGGAACATGAGAGGAGGCTAGAGGAGGAAAGGAGGAGAAGAGAGGAGGAAGATAGAAAGAGGAAAGAAGCAGAGGAGAAGAAGAAACGAGAGAAAGAGAAGGAGGAGAGGAAGAGAAATGAGGAAAAAGAGAGACAGTGGAAAGTTGAAGAGGAGAAGAAAAAGGAGGACGAGGTGAGACGGAGACAAGAAGAGGAGCGGAAAAGAAAGGAGGAGGAAGAAAGAGAAAGAGTGGCAGAAGAGCAGAGGAGAAAAGAAGAGGAGGAGGTAGAGAGAAAGAGAGTTAATTGGAAGAAAAAGAGTAAACTAGAGGAGGAGATGAAAAGTAAAGAAGAAGAAAGGAAATGGGAGGAGGAGAGGAATGTAAAGGCAACAGAATATGTGAAGCCTGTTGGCCAGGCGAGAGCAGTACGCTCTGAAGATGTGAAGCCTGTTGGCCCGGGAGGAGCAGTAGGCTCTAAAGATATGAAGCCTGATCAGACCCAGACCAGTGGCATCCAGCAGTCCCACAGCACTCCCCCAGAAGCCTCAGATGTGGATTACAGAGGAACCTCAGCTCACCCAGATCAAGCCAACCCAAAGGAAAGCAATCAGACTATTGGTCCCCAAAATGGCCACACCGTAGAGGCTGTTGATCTGGCGGGGTCTGTTTGTCTTCCTGACACTACAGATCAGAAACGCCTGTCCTGGATGCTTAACTGCATTCCCTGGTCCAAACTCTCCATGCAGAACAGGAGAAAGCAACCAGCAGGCCCACAGGCCAAGAGGAGGGGGCCCAGGAGGCCTCCACAACTCACCCTGGAGCCTCTGCCTGTGGACACCGTGCTCCAGTCAGGGGCCTGGAGTTCCCTCACACAGGTAAGCAGGAAGAGGGGACATTCAACCACTTAGAACAGCTGGGTGTTGCTTTAGATAAGAACCTTTCAGATTTACACAGTATATCCAAATATTTAGATATAGAAGTGCATTGTGAGGCAAAATAAACCACCGTCGTCTGTTATTAATGATTCTATACATTGGATGTACTGTACTAATAACAGGTGACCACAGTAACACTGGAGGACCTGCCCGGCTTCAGCCTGTCCACACTGTCTGCATGCACTCAACTGCAGTCCCTCACCCTCCGGCGCTGTGGCCTCACCACTCTCCAGGGACTCAACTCCTGCACACAGCTACGGCACATCGATGTGCAGGTCAGCAGCAGATCTGCATGATCCTCTGAGCTGTCGTCTCCTTTACCCCCTAAATGCCTCTAATAGATGGACATCCTTTCAACACGTGTGTCTGTGTTTGTCTAGGCTGTCTGAGTGTGTGTGATTTATTGTGAATAATAGAAATGATGGCTGACTTGACTTGTCTTCCAGGAAAATTCTGTCTCGCACGTGGACTGTGGGGACCTGGCCCGGCTCCAGGTGTTGAGGCTGGGCAGGAACCATCTGACCTCCATCCATGGCCTGGACGCAGCTGTGGCATTGGTGGAGCTCCAGCTCTCCCACAATCGCATCTCCCGACTCGGTGAGAGCCCAGCCACCTTCCCTTGAAACACACTCACACGACACTTTATTCCAGTGAGACTTATAGCACAGTGCAGCTCCTCAGTGCACTTTTCTGTAGTGTGGAGGATTTTTGGCTCAGACTGAGGTAATGGCATGATAATGTAATTCCATTATCTATTTAGAGTAATTTGGCATTCAAAATGTGTATCAGCCTTGAGATTTGATCACAAGAATGACAATGTTGATGTGTTTTGGAATAATTGTTGGTTCAGAGCTGCTAGCAATAGTTCTCAGTGATGCTATCTTAGAGATGAAAAGAATTTCTTATATTTGCTCGCAAATTATTAATTTTAATCATATACTCAAACTAAATTATATATGTTTATAATAACTAAATGATTATTTTTGCATGTGTGTGTGATTCTCAGCTCTGGCCTGAGTGGCCTATCAGCACTGTGTCAGACACTCAGACACTCAGGGAGAGGGAGTGTGAGCCTCAGAGTGTCCAGTTGGGGGAGGCCTTTGCCTTTTTCCTGAAGCCTACAATCCCTTAGCTGTTTAACAAAATGCTCCATATTTATTGAAATGTGACTGGGTTAGAGTAAAGGCGAGTGGGCATCTATCTTAAGTCATGAATAAATATTTCATAAGGAAGAGGTTAAATGAGTCTAAATGCCATTAACTCTCCTTTGTACCCAATGAAATGTCTCCTACCCTTCAAGCCCTAACTCGATTACAGCTTGAGTTCCTATTCAAATCGTGGCTGAATGTCATTTTCACACTGGCCCTCTTTGGCATTTTCTTGACATCCATCCTCTTATGCTGTTAAATGTCGTTGTGCCTGAAGGTGGCTTGGAGGCTTTGAAGAAGCTGCAGAGCTTGTGGATGGATCACAACCAGCTCACCAGCACGCGAGGCCTGATGGAGGCGTTCACGCTGCAGCACCTGGACCTGTCGTACAACCACGTGACTAGGGCAGAAGGGCTGGACAACTGTGCCCTGCTCCGCACACTGCGCCTGGCAGGAAACAATCTGACCGAGGTAGGACAGTGTTCCAGCATTGTAGGAATAACATCACGTAGGTAGCAAGACCAACCAAGCACCCCACTGTGTTGTGCTCAGCTAGATTGCATAGGTGGTGTACTAATAGCTAGCTGCGTCCCTTTTGATTCAATATTAAATGTACTTATCCATGAAAAATCCAGTTCAAGCCGTTTATTGTTTTGACTGACTATTGACTTTCGGGGTGTAGACACTTAGCAAGAGCTGCAAGTCCTGTAAAGAAAGCGAATGCATTGTAATAATAGCGCCTGTTACCACTGGAAAAATCCCTCTTTTTTTGCTTAGGCCCACTACAGAGACAGAGATACTGTAGATTTCCTGGGCAGACCTTGTCACTGTAATTGTAGTAACAAGCACTGGGAGAGGGCTGCAATACGATGATGACATTCCTTGTCAACACTGAACAGAGTTGTCCTCACACTAATGATCTGCCACATCATAAGCAGGCTGTCGCCATTTTAATTGAATTATGGGTGTCCTGTCAGTTGTCAAGTCATGTGTGTGCAGGCACCAGACGCCTATTAAACCAAACAAGTCTCTTATGAGTGTTCCTCATTGTTCCTGGGCTTAGAACCATGGTAATTACCACCTCTGACTGGAGATACAGGTGCAGCTCTGCTCAGAGACAGACCAGGCAGCCCTGTGTGGCTAGGGGTTGGCAGTAATTGACAAAGTGTATCAGAAGCCCAGACACTGCTTGTCATGATTAATATGTCTATCACAAATATATAAACATGGCATATTGCTAGTCTTACCAGGCCACCACAGAAATAGTATGATGTGATAGTATCACAACATTGCCCTCTTAGTTTGCCCACCTGCTCTTGACTGGTGTTGGCCCTGTCTCTCCTGTAGGCAGGCCCGTAGAGAATACCCCCGCAGCCCCCGCACCGCGGGGGGGGCCTCGCAGGGTTGGGGGGCCTTGCGTGGCCCCCACCAAAAAAAAAAAAAAGTTTTTATTTTTTTTAATTTACATTACATGGGATGCACACTATGGTCTTATGGCCTTGTCGGTGTTTCCAGAGTTGATATAGAAATAAAGAAAAATATATATAATTGAGCTTTCTTTTTTAGCCAGGTGAGTGACAACATAGGTCAGAAGCAGGGGCGTAACTATAGGAGGTGCTGCACCTGGGCCGGTGGGGTGCCCAAAGACATACATACGTCTCTTGTCGGGCCCCCCTCCAGTATTGCATCAAATTATTGACTCACAGATATGCTTGTGTTGAAAGCAAACTGTTTATATTATATTGGCAGTGTCTATCTATTCTCTTAAAAGGCAAACTTATCTCCATCATGGTTTTTATAACCTGTTGGGGAAAGGTAGCAATTTATAACAAAATAATTATCCGACATACACTATAGAAACTATCAAAAAACTATTCAATGAAGTTAATAAGTTCTTATTTTCTTTGGTATTTTAGTGATAAGAAATGATGATTGCTGGGTAATATGTATGTTGTTGTCCAATTGTAAAGTCTCTATTTGATCATGTGACAATACAATACGCTAGTTTAACCAATTCGAAGGTCACTACAACCTAGTTCATTAAACACAACTTTACTCATAACAATGCCTTTTAAGCATAAGAGTGGAAGTAGAAAAAGGCAAGAGAAAAAAGAACAGGATGAGAAGGCGGCAAAGCTGCCAGATTATTTTGGCTTTTTAACTAGCCTGTCAACTAGTCGCCAGCCCACTACTAGCAGCAATGCAGCAGTGCAGCAGTTTAGCTGGAATCAGCATCGCTGCTCTCAGTGGTGTGTCAGCAACCGGTAATCAACAGGAAACCTACGGCTATTGTGGTAGATATACATTTCAAGATAGCCTACAATCATTATGGTAGGGCAGGATTACTAGGTTACAAGTTGGGTACAAAAGGGTCACTATTATTATTATAAGAAATGTTCCCATTAAGAGTCAAACAACACTTAGTTAATTGTGTACATACCCATCACTTCTGATATACTTAAGGTTGATTAATTAAACACTATTTATATCGATAACCCCCAACCAATTTTTTTTTGCGTTCGGGAGGGGGGGGGGTGGCTCTCAGGGTTATTCTGCAGGGGGGCCTCACACGTTTCCTTTACGGTACTGCCTGTAGGCTCCCTGTCTGGGGAACCACGTGCTGCTGGGAGAGCTGAGCCTGGAGGACAACAGCATCTACTGCCTGGAGGGCCTGACCAGCTGCTGGCTGCCTCTGCTCCGCAGCCTTAACGTGGCCCAGAACAGGTGGGCCTGCAAAACCCCATTCTTACCTTTCCTACACTCTTTAAAAGACTTGGGCAATACGCGAGTGAGAAATAGTGCGGCCTAAAATACTTGGGATTGATACTGTATTATTGTCCAGTACACTACCCTTTTGTCAATTATGTTATTTTGGTGACCAGATGTTTATTTATGGAAGCAGTGCCTGGTGGATTTGGGTAGAAAGAGCAGGAGGAATCGTACTGTGTCATGCATGCATGTATAAGCCTGTGTTGTTTCTAAGAGGGATTAATCAGTCTGTATTAAAGGAATCCTTCACATGTTCCACCTGAGCTCCTTCTGCTGCATCATGAAGGCATTTTCTTTCAGTGCAGGCAATCATTTTGGCACTGTATCATTTCTTAGAAAACAAGCATAAAGCCTGTGAATTTGTCACCATTCAAATCTGTAGCTTAGAAATTTGTGGAGGACCGTGTTTTTTTTGGGTGACACCAGATTCTTGGGTGTATCTATTGGTGTGTGTTCTGAAGGGGCAGGAACTGTCTGGCTCTGATTGGTGTTCACATGGTCTCTCCCTGTGTTCTAGTCTCACCCAGCTCCCTCCACTCTCTGACTTCATCTCTCTGATGGCTCTGGACGTCGGCCACAACTGCCTCACCGGTAGGTTCCCCCACCTCTCTTACTCAGCCTCTCCCTCCCTTGGCCTGCCTGTCACAGCGGTGGTCTGTGCGCTGAGTTATGCCCTGACTGTCTTAAGGAGACATCCCTCCACCAGTGTGCTGATTTTCATATGGAGTGGTGGGGAGTGATGCTGTACTTACCTCATGCTTCTCCCAGGCTCATTTCCTCCCTCGCTCAAGAAGCTTATTTGCTTTCCACTGACTGCGCTCAGCACATTAACACTACATATGACAAGCTGTGTTATAATGCTGTGTGTGTTTAGGGTTTTTGATGGCTCACTGATCACAAATAAATCAAAATGAAGAGGGAATTCTTACTAGTGGAGCAAAGGACTTTCTTTCTCCCTTCTTGTTTTTAGTAAAACAAATCAATATAAAATAGATACCCTGTGTTTCAGCCCCAGCTAGTCCCAAAAACATTTTATATTACGTTTTAAATAATATATTTATAATTTATAATTATAATAAATTATAATTATAATTTCTTTATATCTTTTCATTATAGTGAATATATTTGTTTGTCTTCTACTGATTCGTTGTTTTATAATTAATATCACAGCATTGTCATTTTTTCATGCACAATGTTTTGTGATGAGGGACCATATCAGCTAGGGTTAACAGTTAGTGCTGACTACATTTCTGCCAAATACTGCACTAACAATATCTGAAATGCAGAAGAATGTTTTACAGATAAGTTTGTCTTGTTGTGTGTGCTGTCAGCTCCTAATGCAGTGGTCTGTGTGTGTGTGTTACAGAGCTGCACAGTGTTTGTGAGAGTGTTCAGCGATGCTCCCATCTCCAGCAACTCAACCTGGCTGGAAATCCTCTTCAGCTAGAAAGCAGCTGGAGGTAAAGCCCAGGTCACCACCGCTGAGTGGGCATTCATTTACGTGTCTTGAGCTACATTTCCTTCTTCTTTCCCTCCATCAGCATCCTACTAGAATCAGCCAACAGTGAACTGTGTAACTTTCTACCTCATTCCTGGCACATGTTGTGTTTTATTCAATGCGTGGGAAACTAGACAGCAGGGAAGAAAATTCAATTCAATCAATGCTGATTTGAAGTGAGCCAAGCGGAGGGCCCCCTCTATAAAAAAATTGAAATCTCGAACTTCCACAGAGATTTTGACGTAGACACTCTGCCAGAGCAGTTTGTTTTGGAGCCTCACCAGGTAGAATCGGGCCCCGGGGCGTTCCAGCCAAAGCCACCACGATTTCATACTTGTCACAGAATGTGAGACTGATGTGGAGACGACCGTTGCGGCTGGAGTTGGATAAGACGGGGAAGGCAGAATAAACATTCCTCTCTAACGCATGGCTTCCTGTTGCCTCTTGTCGGTCTGTTTTGCTCCGCTCTACGCTGCATAGTCCCGGGGCCCATCGCCCCGCAACGTTCAGACCTCCATCTGCCTGATCGGATTACCCAATGAGCTGCCGACATCCTTGCACACGTGGACTTAAGTGACCGTAATTCCGAAAATATTGATGTGATGGGAAGGGGTGGGTAGGTCGGGAATATTTTCGGAGTGAATTTTTTCTCTCTCAGAGAAGTGCCAAAAATGTGCAGTTGTCTGAAATGAGCCAATGTGGAGTGCTGTCAGTGTATAGGTGTGCGGTGTGTGAGTCCAAGGAGATGGAGAGAGGAGGGAGGAATGAAAAAGATGAGACTAAGAAATGCGTAGAAGAATGAAAACAGGGAGAAGAGCACAGGCCTGAGGTCTGCTATTGAGGCACGGCTCCAGGCTATCTCTCTCTCTCTCTCTCTCTCTGCCGACTCTCTCTCGTTTTGTTTCCCCTCAGTAACTTCCCAGTCTTACCCGTGATTTAAGACGCTCTGCTACACTCCCACATAACGCCTTCAAATGTGGCCTTTACATGAGATGCTCAGCGTCTGTTAGGTTGCTGATGAATCTGATAATCGTGTTATAGAGGGTTCACGTGAGTCTTTATTCACTTTTATGTGTGTGTGTGTGTGTGTGTGTGTGTGTGTGTGTGTGTGTGTGTGTTTGTGTGATATTCTTTTGACTTTCTCAAGTCATCGTCTGGTGTTTGGGAGGGAGGAGAGCAGCGTCTGTGCTCTCAGACCCAGTCTTAATATTCCGCTGAACTTTGTCTAACCCCTAATGCCACCAATGGAATTAGTCCCAGTGTTTTTCCCCCTCTCCCCTGGCCCTTTCATCGTGGGCCAGACATAACACCAGCTAAATTAAAACACCAAAGGGTATGTGAAAGAATTACACTGCGTTTGAGCAGCTAAGCTCGGGGGAAAGAGCCAGGGCTTTGGCCTGATTAATCGGAGCCCTCCAAAAAGTTGTGTTTTCAAGGAAGTTTTCACTAAGTGAAATATGGAACCAGGTCTTACACTGGTGGGAGGAGGGACACAGCTGGACCCACTACACTGCGGCCAAGAGGAACATCCTCTCTGCACAGGCAGACAAACTGTAATCACCCTACTGAATGTCAGCACATATACACACACACACCAAACACTCACACAAGTAGACAAGGTCACACACACACAAACACACACACATATACTCACACGCAGACAAGGTCACACGCATACACACTCTCACACAAACGCTCACACACATAGACAAGGTGACACACACACACACACACACACACACACACACACACACACACACACACACACACACACACAACCACATTCACAGTCAAACTCAGATTATTTTATTTTAGTAACAGTTCAGTTCCCGGTTGTCTTGTGAATTACCGGAAAGTATTATATTTCACAAATAACCTGTGGATTGTGATTTATTTTTCCTAAAGAAAAAGGGCTTGACTTCCTCACCACGCCACTGCCAAGGTCTGTGCTCATGCTCCTAATTGGAACTTAATGGTAAATATCTCTTTGCGTTTAACGGACTCATGGAACAAGCGCCCACTTTGATCTGGGCTTTATTTGGGTTTGCTTTTGTTTTGGGGATGGACGGGCAGAAAACACGACCATTGACTCGGAATATAATGCCAGCTCACGGAGCAGCCTGGAGTTTGGCCGCATCAAAACATCATTAGTGTGACAGGACACAGCGCACAGTCCTCCCTGTGTGTGGAGAGCACGGGGACTGCTGTTAGCCGCACGCACATGTACTTACTGATGCTAAATCTAAAGCAGTGTGTGTGTACCTGGATAGTATTATACAAAAGGAAGGGAAATGAAGACTGCCATAAAACCAAACATGTCTAACTGATGTGCAGGGGTTCAGTGTGGATGCCCTTCTTTGTTACAACGATGTTGTTGGATTTTTTTAAATTAGTGTAATTACAGTAATAGTAGTTTTTAAATCTATCAGTTTTCGTCATAAGTATGCTGCATGAGTTTTTTTTCATTTAGTAAAGTCATGTGGTTTATACTTGTATTCGCAGAGCTAGAAAAAGAAAATATTTAGGCTTATTATGATACTTTTCAATAACTACTTAAATTAATAAAACACTGAGAAATATAACATTATATCAGCTATTGTATTGACAGTCCAGCAGTGGTTAAAGAAAAATATAGATTTTATATTTTATTGTGAAAGTTACTATATTCTTAGGCCCATCATTAAATGCTTTTGTAATTGTATAATGAATAGGGATGAATACGTGTTGATAATATCCTGGGCTGGCTGTTATTATTAGACACGATGTGATGAAATGCTTATACTTTGCTCATCTCCGTGAATCAGCTCTTATAGTGTTTAGTAAGGGAGCAGCTCCCCGGCCAGATTTTTCACATTCCTTAGTCCTCCCTAACGCAGCCTGAGGCAAGTAACCTCTCTCCATGCCCTACCGCCGACCAGTAACACACACACACACACACACTCAGAGTGTGGAGTCGCAAATACCACATGCAAACACATTAAAACATAAAATATACACAGAAATGCACAAATATTTAAACTTACTCATACTCAGTGCCCACTTACATGGTTTACACACAAACACACACACACACACACACACACACACACACACACACACACACACACACACACAGCAGCCAGCTCCAGACCTTTGAGTCAGAAGTCGTAACATTTTAAATAAAGAATCAAAAGGCCCCCTGCTTGACTGGCAGCCTCATCTCTGGCGCGGCGCCCAAAGGGCCGTTTGCTCTCCCAATCTAAACGGCGTGTCATCACATACTTCTGTCCTGAGAACAGCGCGCTGTGACCAGACCCCCTCTCTCCCTGACCAGAGCCACTTTTTGTTGACTCTCCTGGGCCCGAAATGTCAAACTCATTATAGTTTCTCATTCCCATTTCCTAACCAATGTCATGTGTTGAATGTAAATACAGTCCTCTCCCATGAAAGCCTGCATTAGGAAGGAACCAGGGCTGGAAATAGATAGTTGGAGGAGGGCATTGCGTGATTGGAGCAGCACAGAGAAGAATTGTGTATTTAGCTCCCTGTTGAATGCTGGAATATTTCACACATGTGGATTTGGTGTGATTCTGGCTCAAGCATTGAATGGTTGTGCATTCATAACAATTTAAACTAAGGTAATTGAAAAATGTCCCTTACTGCTATTTAAAAAATGATGCTAAAAATGCCATTATGTGTTTTTAGTTGAAGATTTTTTTTTTAATCATAACAAAGTATGCATAGAAATGGCAGCAGAACTTTCTATTTGTATTTCTGTTTTCTGTTCGTCTGAAGTAATGTGGAATGACAGAGTGTGACTCATGTCATGCGCTGTCTAGCCACCATCCTGAGCAGACTGTTTAACCACTTAGCTCTAGATGCAAATGTGTGGAATGGCTGGGCCACACGTCTCAGAAAATACATTGTTATTTTAACCATATTTATTTTATGACAGAACGATTCACTGTCAATATAATTTAATTATCTTAATTCAGAGACAGTCTGCAAAAATGCTATGAATAACCTGTATGATGTATAATAATAGAATAGAATAGAGTTTTGCCGCCCATGAAAGGTGGAAAGTTGAACTCATTAATTAATTTAATTTAAAATGTTAAAACTCACCTGAAAAACAATGACAGTGGGATGTGTTGTGTGTGGGTGCTCTCCTTCAGGTCCTCTCTCCTGACAGCTGTGCCAGGCCTGCTGCTGGTGGATGGAGAGCAGACTGGAGCCTCGCTGTCAGCCCGGGCCAGCCGGCCCCCAGAGGGAAGCTTCCAGGCCCTGTGCCAGGCCCAGCAGCAGCAGCTCCTCTCTCTGCAGCACACACAGCAAACAGTGATCAGGTGAGTCTCAGAACGCAACACAACACAACTCAGTGCTCACAACACAGTAATCACAGCACACAGAAATCAGGTTTAGTCTCATAGCACAGCACAGTGCAGCAACACAACACAACACAACACAACACATCACAATACAACACAGTAGTCACCGCATACAGTGATCAGGTGACACAACACAACACTGCACACCCAGGACAGGTGATCTAAACAGCGCTGTATACCACAGTACAACACAGTAGGCCTACACTCATCACTGTGCCATGTTGTCTTTTAACAGAGTCCCTTTGTATAGTTTCTGAGTTTCTTGCTTGTGTGCTCTTGGTATTTCTTCTGTAGGGGTGAAATATAGTTTTGCTTTGCAGGGCTTTATGACTCAAAATGTCATTACCTAAAATCAATGTATTAATGTATTATTCATGCCAGGGTGTCTTGTCTGAGCAGATTTGTCTGAGTGTAAAATTAAACAAAAGGAAAATAAACACAGGAAAATAAACACAGGTGAACAAGTAATACAACTCAGAGTATACTGAGATTATTTCACCTCGATGGTATGAATTGACATACAATTGACTTACTGTCCTGGTTTATGGTTTCCTAAAGCATGTTTACCTTAAGTGGTAAAAAATAGATTTATAGTTTTACAGATTTACAGATTTACCCGAAGCATCATATCTCAGTAGTTTTTTAAAACAGTTCTACATAATGAGTACTCCTGAGTAGTCGTAGCTAACACATGTTACATTTACATTTACATCTAGTCATTTAGCAGACGCTTTTATCCGAAGCGACTTACAAGGAAATTGCATTTATACATCAGGAGCAGTTCTTTTTTTAGAGGTTCAGCGTCTTGCTCAAGGACACTTACACTGTTGGAGTGGGGGATCGAACCAGTAACCTTTCGATTACTAAACGACAGTAGCCTACATTTAAATTATGAAAATAAGTTTCATCGTTTGAAATTATGCTTTTCTGTATGCCAAAATAATATTTGTCTTTTTGTCTTTGTGTTTACATTGTATATGGTCTGTTGAATGTACTAAGGGATCATTCACAATGTACACCCACGATGAAGCAACCATTCATTTGTCTTTATCAAGTCAAGTCAGTTGATATTTCAGCACCCCCGTAATGAACAGTGGCTCTGAAGTACCACTTCAACACAGTGCTTGCACACTCAAGCTGAGAGCCTGTTTGGAAAGGTTCTTCGAGCTAGTGAGTTTTTTTGTTGGGAAATTCAGCTAAGATGTGTTGAAGAGTAATAGATCTCATTGGTCACAAGTATTTGCATTTGCAGAACTCCATGAATGAAAAAGGTTTTGTTGGACATCGCAAGCAGTATTTAGTCTGAATAAATAAAAATGAAAGCAAGCTTCGTAATTTGGTAATACGACCTACTGCTGCATTGGTGTGCAGTCCGCCCGTGTTTCCGTTCAGTCCGAGTCAGCCACAGAGCCAGTGCACCCAAGAGTGTGTGTAGGCGAAGATGTTTACACTCTGCTGCTGAGAGGAGACACTGTGCACCACGGGGCCGTTTGCACCTCTAGCCAATACAATGGAGATTCCACAGCGCCCCCCCGCCCAGCAGACCACCTACACATGAAACAGCCATCATGGCTGCCTGTTATGACATTGGTTGGCGTGACCTTGCGAAATGATATTGCGTCTTGGATGAAAGCAGCGGGGGAGTGTAACCCCCAACTGGTTCAGTCGGAGGTCTCGCATGGCTCTGAGGGCTAGGCTAAGCCCAGTCACACCCCAACACAGATCGCACGCACACACACACACACACACACACACACACACACACACACACACACACACACACACACACACACACACACACACTCACTTTCACACTCACACACATGTGCCCCTCCCAACCGCTAACCCTTTGGCCGTGTGGACAATGGGTCTTTTGGGGCTGCACTGCGCCTTACCATCACCATTTAACTTCTGACCCGACCCGGTGTCAACCCCAGGGTTCAGTAAGGTGAGGAGTCTGCTGCCTGAATGTGTGATGCGGGCCAGGTCTGATCGGCGGCCAGATTGCCCGGCATCAAACCGCCTCCGCGGGCCCCATGAGACTGGGCCTGGGGCTCTGGTTACATCACACCACATCACATCATGGCAAGCCCAGGCCTCATTCCAGTTTTCCTCAGCTGCTTGAAAACCATGGACTTCTCGAGCCTTTACTTACAGAATAAACCACTCGCTTTGACATGCTAGTAGTTGAGCTAGTAAGTGTGTCATGTACTCATAAATGCAAAGCAAGGGTGTCCGAGGGTAATTTGTAATCTGAGTCATTAACTAGAGAGTCTGTGTAAGGTTTACGTTTTTGGTGTTTGTCTTGGAGTACTTTCTCCCTCACTTGCAATAATGTTGTGCTTTCTAAAGAGATCATATAAGCTCGCCAAGACAATTTCACATTAATTTATTTTTTGAAGAAATTGGATTAGCACTAATCATTCATTCATTCACTTCTGCAATACAGTTATCTCAATGGTAGCTCTTCTTTTGTAAAATGTAATGCCATGGACAGACAGAAACATGGTTACTTTCCTTACTTTCTCCACTCAGACAGCACTTTCACTACGACCCCATGGTGAACCAGAAGGTATGAGAGTAAAGAGATACTGGGGGGTCTGTTGTCTGTCTGGACCCATCCGGTCCCCTCTGCTCCTTCCTGGGGGGTGGCTGAATAGCGAGGTCTCTGTGTGGATCAGCCAGGGTACCTGAGGCTAGAAGAGGATTGGCCCAAGAGGTCAGCCTCCAGGGGGGGTCAGAAGTAGCTGGTGCTAATAGCATGATAAGCGTGCTATTGAGGTGGCTTTGTAGTGGGCCTTATCTGCCCAGTTGAAAGAGTCATTGTGCGACAGAAACCTGCATAGCGTGTCAGAGACCAGCACATATGTCAAATACACAGCTCACTAGTTTCACTTAGAGAGATGATTGATTCTGTGATGTTTTCTTGATTGACACGAAAAAATAAACAGGGCTGCACTTTCATTAGTCTTTTAAATGCTACGTCATTTGTAAGTTATACCTTAAGCTGTACCTTCACATTTCAAGATGTTTACCAAAACGTCCTTAGCTACGTATTCCTACTGTAAGAGACACTTTCATAAGGTTGGTCTGGACCACACTTAGCTATACCTAAACATCATTTTCAGACAAGTTTTCAGTTAGTGTATGGAGGCATGCATTGACTGCGATGTAAGACCAAGATACGTGTTGCATTACATTTTATGCTTCATTATATAAAAAGAAAGATACATTGGTATAAATTCATTATTATTCTAATACAACATCCACCTATGGCTGTCATTTGAGATTATAATAATTTTCATCTCACACATGCTCATACCTACGTGAATGACAAAAATCTATGCCATAAATGCCTCTTAAAGTATTTTTATGAAGGTTTCTTTTAGGGGCACTAAGCTTCAGTCAGTTGTATACCACATCTTTAGAAAATGCTCAGTGACACTGTTATCGGGAAACACAGCCCAGATCTTTTGTACATTTTCAGTTATTACTTGGTTATTGCCATGATTGCCTTAGCATAAACCATTACAGAAGTTGTGATGTTTCATTTCCACAGCGGTATTTAATAGTTGCAAAAAATACGTTAACAATATCCTTTTCTTTCTGTCTTTTGTTTTCCCTTTCTCTCCTTCTCTCTTCCCTTAAACAGTTCAGCTCCTTCCCCTTTGGAGGCCCAGCTCCTATCTGGTTGCCATAGCGAGGCACTTTTCCGGCTCGCAGAAGAACAGAGATACGCCCACGAATATGGAGACACCAGCATCACACACACGCACCCTGTCGAGACATACCCTCTGGAGGCTTGTTCCCCGGTGGCATGTTCGCCCGTTGGTGCTGGGGAGGTGATGCCCGTTGGTGCTGGGGAGGTGATGCCAGTTGGTGCTGGGGAGGTAATGCCAGTTGGTGCTGGGGAGGTGATGCCAGTTGGTGCTGGGGAGGTGATGCCAGTTGTGAAGCACAACATTCAGACCCCTTCCCCACCAGCACCACGGCCCACTGACCCTCATGGTACCGGCTCAGCCTGCCGACCTGTCCGGCCAGCTGCCTCTGGTGATCCAGCCCTGGGCCAGACTAAGCAGTTGCCCAGCCACAGCCTCCCTCAACGCAGCCCAGGCTCACGTCACCCTAAGCTGGACCTCAGGAGGTATGAGCCCCTGGAACATATTCTGTTGTCAGCGTGCACTGTATTGGTTTTCTGTCAGCTCATATTTGTCATCATTACAGAGCTTCTATGAAGAATTATTGAGGTGCGTTCTTGTTCGAGGATGGGATGTTCACATGTGTTTTATCAGGGTTGTATTTATTGTGGGGAATTTATCTTGGTAACTTATTGTAGTCGAAGCATGTCTCGACAGATCATGCTGAATGTGTCATCCAGATGTTTTTACAGAGGTTCACAGGAGGTATGATGTCATCTGTGATTTAATCCTGTCTGTGCAGCATGGCAGCTTTGGTCATCCAGAAACACTGGCGAGAACACCGGCGCCCCATGAGGAAGTGCCTATCTGAAAACCCAGAGGCTCGTGGGAGATGTAGTCCTTCAGGAGTGAGCAAGTTTGGGATGGCCTTGCCAAAGCCTTCAGACAGGGACCATGCTGCCACTGTAATTCAGGTATGGCTGTCTCACCTTTGCGCTTGTTTGTAATGTTGAAAGAATTTGTTGAATTTCTGGACCTGTATTTGGTTGGGAGTATTAAGTATGACAGTCTTCAAATCATCCTCCAAGTTCTCTACTTTTGTATCCTGTAATGGTTAGATCTCAGTCCAGTGAGTGAGAGGGAAAAAAACTTTTTTCTGTAGTCTCTGTACAAAGTCATACTTCATATTAATGGTGAGTATCCCTTAAATCACCCGCAATCCAAGTGTTTCAATGTTTGTCTTTGAACTGTTCTATGTTTTTCTTTTCCTTTGAGCCATAACAGAATACAAACCTCAGCCTTTTTGGGTCTGAGTAGGGCTGAGGTCGCCACAGCAGAGCTTACTGGCATTAAGATGTGTTAAATTGGTAGATACTGTTTGGGAAAACATGCTGTCCTGGATGCTTAACTTCTCCTGAAGTTTCTTTTCTTCTTCATCTCACTCTCTCTCTCTCTCTCTCTCTCTCTCTCACTTTCTCTATGTTTAATGGGTCCCTGCAGGGTTGGGCCATGGGTGAAAATAAAAATAGATTAATCAGATTCCAAAACTTTGCCAAAGTGGGAGCGCTGGGATTCCAGTGCGCTCGGCTCGCGCAGGCATTTCGGGGTACCGTTGGGAATTTTGGGGAGATTTAGAGACGTCCTGGTGTTCCATTTGTCTTGTAGCGCCCGAGTCATAGAGAGTTCAAACAGCAGACCGCTGGGCTATTAAACGGGGGTTAGCATGTTTTATCTTCCTAATGGGATAACACACAATATTTACGTTGGTGCCTGATTTATGGGCCTTTGTGCTGGGCCCCTGCAGGCGGTGTGGAGGGGCCACGCGCTGCGCTCTCGACTGGCTCTGGCCCTGGCTGCTGCGGCGGGCACCGGCCTGGGAGACGAGGGCCTCGAGGAGGTTGACATGGACGAATTTGTTTTTGATGAGGTGGGTAAAGATACACAGGTGACCCAGACACACACTCAGTTACAGGCACAGGTATGCACTCTCAAAGCAACACACATGGACACACATACACATCTCCATGTGTGGATAGACTGAAACCCTCACGCAAGCATAGTTGGATGTAATTGAGGTATTTAGGTATTCAGAATAGGTATTCAGTTAGACTTGCTGTTTTTTTTTGCTGCACACACACACTTCACACACACACACACACACACACACACACACACACACACACATATGTGTACCCAGATCTGCCATGCAATGACATGACACAGTGCTGCTCATTCCCTCACTCGCTTACAGGTAAGCTCGTTACTCCCCGCAGCAGTCATGCAATGACGAAGGCTCCAGTTTATCTGCCTAGGGTTCAAACATTCAATATTCATCTTTTTCTTTTTTTTTGATGAAAAGAAGGCATTGATGCACGGGTGTAACCTCACCAGGCCTCTCTCTCTTTGAAGGGACTATTCCCCCGGGGAGAGCCGCTTCATCACTAACACAATGGCTCCGTTTCGGGCATGGGCTGAACTCATTTTCCTCACGAGTACTCGTATGACTTTGATGAATCACTCACTGCTCACGGGTGCCATGGCTTGCATTTGTTGGTCTCTTGATTTGTTCTCATCCCCTTTTTTCATGGCGAACAGGAAGCTGTGGAGAGGGACTGGACGGCGCTGCATTTTGATGGCGTCTCACCTCCCCGAGAGCCAACAGAGGCAGCAGTGCCGGTGTCAGCGTTCTGTGAGCGGCACCCTCTGCCAAAGGTAACAGCTCTGGCTCCGTCCTTCTGTCTGCAGGACACGCTGGTGCGGTGGACAGTCCACTCTTTACCACCCGGATTTATCACCTTTTGGTGTCCATGCGAGCCTGTTTGTGCGTGTGTATGTGTGTTTTTTCGGGGGTTGCGTGGGTAGTTTTGGAGAGGTGTAGGGGAGGTGTAGGCTCCTCACCAGGGGCAGATGGGATAGCTCAGACACGGGGCCCTGGCTCCGTTACCTCGGCCGCGGCTCTTTTCTTTGGAGAGCGCTTAGCTCCACATCTCCGGTAGTCCCGTCCTGATGGGCTCCAGCTGCTGGCGAGAGAGATGGGGGAGATTTGAGAAATCTCCCCCTCTTAACAGACGCACTGGGAGGGAGACCTCGGAGGGAGCCCGCCCCGGGGCCAGACCAGAGATACAGGCGTGCTGGGGTGAACAGAGCCAGGATGGGCTGGTGGAGGAGGAGGTGGAGGAGGAGAAGGAGGTGGAGGACGAGGACGAGAAGGGGTGTTAGAACAGTGAAGTAAAACAGTTCATCTGTAGAAGCACGGGAGGGGAAAAAAGGAATTACATTCTTGGAAATGATTTAGTAACTCAGAACCTGTTTTTGAAGAGTGTGAGGTGTCACATGAAGCACTTAATAACCTTGGCCTGGTGCTCGGGCTGGAACTGGTGTTGTTGGACGAGGGTCCTATCTGTCAGGAGCTCATGGGAGGAGAGCTGGCCTCTAATGATGAAATACAGACTAGTGAGAGCATCTTTGTGCAAGGAGAGTTAACATGGTTAAGAGTTTATGTCATTAACGTATTTCTACTTGTGACTGATATGACACGGGATACAAAAGCTTATGTTTGGGGATATCATGAGATGGGGGAACAAATACTTTCCAGCTCAGAAACATATGTTTGGGCAGTTAATAGGATTAGTATTTCTGGTGTAGAACACCCCACCATTAAGTAAAATAAATATGTAATTTCCCCTTTATTGGTAAAAATTAGATCTCCTCTCTGTAGTGCATGTCGGGTGTCTGGGAGAGGTATATATATTGCAGGTAGTTCAGCTGAAGACTCAGTTGAATCTCGACGTGATAGTAGACATGCTCATTGGCTCTTCATCCACAGCCTGCCCTTCCTCCAGCCCTGCTTCAGAAGAGGAACCCTGTGCTGCTCTGGAGACCCAAGCAAGCCTGGTCTGGAAGGGAGGTGCCGTCGCCCCCGGAGACGAGCATCCCTCGCGGCTCGCGCAGGTACAGAAAGCTCAGCTGCTCAGCTGGGTCTGGCTGCTCTCATTTCTTTCTCTCTCTCTCTCTCTCTCTCTCTTTCACGCTCTCCCTCCTGCTCAGTCCCTGATTCGCTGTCACACTCACTTTTTCTACGTCCATTTCTGATTTTGCACACACATAAGTAATAATTGTCTTGTTTGTTTCAGTTCTAAATCTCCAGCTTCCATAATTAGCCAGGACAGTATCTCAGCGAGATCAGAGAAGATTCTTGAGGAATGGTGAGCTTCTTCATCCCTCCTTGCTCAAATAAAAGGCAATAAATGGACAGTGATGTAGAGTCATGTTTGATAGGACTGATGGGGTTTTGGCACAAAGTCTCTGTCAGCCAGATTTTATTAGCCACCACCACAGCTTGATTAATGTGCCTGTGTGTGTGTGTGTGTGTGTGTGTGTGTGTGTGTGTGTGTGTGTGTGTGTGTGTGTGTGTGTGTGTGTGTGTGTGTGTGTGTGTGTGTGTGTGTGTGTGTGTGTGTGTGTGTGTGTGTGTGTGTGTTTATATATTACCAGGGGCTTCACAGATAGTCACACTGCTTACCTCATGCTGAAGAGAGCACAAAGAATGAAGTCAAGAAAGCAACAGCAGCAAAAGCTACAAGGTGAGTTTACTAAGTGCACCCAAGCTTGTAGCAAGGAAGTGTGTGTGTGTCTGAGTTAATGTGTGTGCGTTTACGTGTTTTAAGGCTGTGTGTGTGCTTACATTTTGAGAGTGTTTAACTTCTGAGTATTCAGACTTATCGGGGCTTTTGAATGAGGTCAGTTAGGGATTGAACTCAGTGCAGAGGAGGGGGTTGGTGGGGGTGGGCTGCTCTGGTGCTCTCAGGCATCAGCTGGAGCTAACCATGTCTGTTGGGCTTGGTGGTGGAGGGAGGGACCAGGCCTGGCTCAGGGAAGATGCCTAATGAAAAAAGCCCTGCTCTCCCACAAAAACACTCCCGGCCCTTCTCCCCGAGTTTGTTATTCCTTGACATTCGCCGTCTTTGGTCAGCGGTCGTGCCACGGCAGCGCCGGGCCTTTCCTCGCCGTGAATCTTAATCAAACATAACAGAGTGCAGCTCCTCTCCCCTCTCCCCTCGCTCCTGGCCCTGTCATGTTCCATTCGCCCCAGCCCCGGAGTGCTCGCAGGAAATGGCTGTTCCGAAGCGTTTTGGGTTCCACAGAGCCTGCTCTCCTAGGACCAGGAGACGGATCTCATTAGGCGGAGCGAGCGTGGCGAGGGGCGGTGAGGTTCGGCTCAGCCACTGTAACCCTGAGAGGAAGGCCAGGCTTGGTAGCTCCAGCCTGGCCTGGGCTCCCGTGCTTTGATCACGACCGGTGACAGCGTGGCTACGCCGGTTCCAGAGGCCCCAATCATGGCCCTTTGTGTTTTAGAGGGTTCTGTGGGCACAGCTGCCCTCATTGTCACTGCGTCACTGGAGAGACTGTTGCTTGTCCTGATGGGAAAGTGAGCCTGTGATGAACTTACACCCCCCCGCCCCCCTCCTCCTTACTCACCATCCCATCCAGCCCCTGGGACCTGTGTTAGCATGGTTTGGGAACTTTGTTCACAAGGTTTGGGTTCCAACTTTCTTCTGACTCCAGCTGACTCCGTCTATATCTTCCTCTCTTTCTCTCTTTCTCTCTCTCTCTCCCCCTCTGTCTCTCTCTCTCCCCCTCTCTCTCTCTCTTTGTTGTAGACCCTAGCGTGCGACTGGCCCTGTTCCGAAACCATCATCTTGTTCCTGCTCCAGTGCGTGGGAGAGCCCCCCCGGAGCGCAGAGACGCCTGTAAAGGTAGGACTCCAGGCCAGCCCAGCACACACAGCACCTCCAGCACTCCTGAGTGGATGCACCAAACCTCAGCGCTGTCAACACAACAGCCTGTCAGTCTCCGCCCGGGCTTCTGTGCACAGGAACAGAAGAGACACGCAGCACCTACCTCTGCGTGTAACTCCCAGAGACGTGCGCCCCTCTCAGTCAAATTGAACGCACATGATGGGTCGTAAATAGCCGTCCGTTAAGTTATTTGGGACGACAGAGGATAAACAGGACGATTGTGTTTCATGAAGACTTTGTAGAGGACTGGAAGTGTGAAATTAAGTTAAGTGCAGAGGAGGTAGGCCACTGAGAGGTTCCAGACAGAACAGGACAAGCCTCCTAGTTCTATACAGGAGAGAGTTCCTTCCGGGGAGGCATCTCTAAAGAAGTGGGTGGGGGTCAGTTGGGTGGGGTGGGGTGGGGTGGGGTGGGGTGGGGGATGGGGCTGTGAGGAGGACATGTTGTAGTTGTTGTGATGAAAGGTGCAGGGATGGAAGGAAATTCTGATCTCTGTCTTTCTCACCTTTGCTGCCATCTGCAGAGGCGCCCTGTCTGTGATGGAAGAGCTTAGGACGATCTTTTTTTTCTCTTCTCTTTCTGTCCTTCTCTTTCTCTCTTTTTTCTCTCTCTCTCTCTCTCTCTCTCTCTCTCTTGTGTTTTTGCGTCTCCTCCTCCATGGGGCCTGGAGTGTGTGTAAGCTGATACCTATTTTCAAGTGGGTTACTTCATGTCCAGCACATCCACAAAGAGAGCCTGGATAAAATAAACACGACAGAGTCGGATATCTCGGAAAGAATCTGTCACGGCTTGGGGGGGAGGGAGAGGGGATGGGGGCGGTTGAGAGAGCGTGGTTGGGGTGGTGGTGGGGGCTAATCACCTCCAGAAGGGGGCTCGGGCTGAGCGCCTGAAACGTAAGCCCCTGTCGAGGAGTGGAGGGGAGCCCGAGGCGCTGAGCTGAGCATCCTGGAGGGGGGTATAGGGGTATGGGAGAGGGGGTCTGGGTGGTGGGGTTGGTGGTGTTGGTGCCTTCCACAGGTCAGCTGGGGGATGAGCAGGCAGCTCATGGCATGGGAATACATGCATCAAGTGTGTGTGTATGTTTACATGCATGTATGTGTATTACTGTATTGGCATGTCCTATTAACCAAACATACTAGTTGTCCTATGCTTAGTCATCAATTTGCCCGCTACAGAACATAACAGTGTTTGGTGCATATAGACAGCATGGGTTGGTCTACATTGTAGTAAGTTATACTGAGCTTTCAGGGGATGCCACGCATGCTGGTTTAGATAGTCACTGTTTACTGGAAAGAGAAGGAAACATTGTGGTCATCTTGCAAAAATCCAGCAGTAATCCAAAGCAAACATCAGATAATATCTTCTTTTATAGGCACTGCACTTGAGCCAGTTCTGCTTACAGTGTATATGCCTCAGAGTAGATGCAGTTTCTATTCTTCAAAGACCTTGACAGCTGTTTAAAGCACTCTCTATTCCAATAACAGTGAGTACCGATGCTGCTTTGCAAGAGCAAAAACATTTTCCTGAGAAAATAAATAATCGGATACAAATAACATTCAGAAATAATCTCCCATAATTTGTTTGACATTGATGTTACCTGAGTCATTATTTATATCATGCATGATTCAAATCTTACAACGGTGAGAGCAGTTTTTCTCCTCTTTGTGTTGTCATGGTAAGCTTGAAATGTTTCATGTAAGACCTTCATGCAATGGAAAACTAAAATGACTTCCAAGGAATGGATATCAGGCCCAACAACACTCCAATAATGGCCAGGAAAGGATGTTAGGGTATAAATAGCAATGCTTTACAGACATTTGACGTTTGTTGGCATTTCAGTGCTGGCGTCAAGACAATGGTTTTGAATGTAGTGTATAGTCTAGTAAAAACAAGAAATGTGCCACGTGGTTGCTCCCACCCTCTACCACCTGTTACTACCCAATATGATCAACTGTTCCAATAGCTAGAAGGCTGCATTTATTTGTTAGTTTTGAGCTACAGCATATTAGTCTCTGTCCATAATAGTCTCTGTTCCTGTGTGTGTGTGTGTGTGTGTGTGTGTGTGTGTGTGTGTGTGTGTGTGCGTGTGTGCAAGTGTGTGTGTGCAAGTGTGTGTGTGCGAGTGTGCAACTGACCGTTGGCTGACCGTGGAGGCTGTGCTCTCAGGAGGAGGGGGCTTGACCCGGGTCAGAGGAGAGCAAGAGACAGACTCCTATGATAAAAGAGCTGACCTTCCTCTCTCTGTCTGCTCCACCACTCCCCAACTCACACAGCCCCGCGGGGCAGGAGCACACACACATGCACACACACACACACACACACACACACACACACACACACACACACACACACACACACACACACACACACAGGCACACATGCACACACACACAGACATTCACACACACACACACACACACACACACACACGCATGCATGCATGCAAAGGCATGCGCACACACACACACACACACACATGCACGCATACACACAGACATGTCTGCAAAGCGTGCACACACGCAAACACGCACGCACACATGCACACACACATGCACGCATGCACACACACACAAACACACAAACACACACAAACATGCAAGCATGGGCACAGATGTATCCGCATAAGCACAAATATTCCGTTATATGGAAATTACTGATTTAATTACTTAAATAAGTTCTTTAATTATTTCCTGTAAAAAAACATAAAACATATCCTTAAATGGGACATTTGTGTTTTAACTAAAGCAGGTATCTATCACAAAATCCGACAGCTTTCAATTCCCATGAGACAGCATGGGGGATTTTATCCAATCACATTTCAGTCTCCGTAAAGCTTGAGTCTGGGCTCCACCAGACACATCATAGTGATTATCTAAACAAATTGCTCTATTTCTGCGAGGAGGGCGTAATCTATTGGAGACATCAGTGGCTCTCTGGATTTGTTGGATAGCCTATAACGTGACGGTAAAATCCAGCAACCTTAAGAAGGGTAAGTATAGGCATATTCATTTCACTGGGGCAGTTTGGTTTGCCCCAAGCAACATTATGCTTATGTTGACAAATAAACGATATATAGGATTTATCTCGTCTCATAGTGCTATTGCTTTGGTAACAGTTTGTTAAGTTGTAGCCTAGGCTATAACTTGCAGCATAGGCTATGGGAGAAAGATGGGTTCACAACAATCTAGCTAGCAGCTGTAAACAATGCATTTGTGTTTTCCATTTTCTCTAAGAAAGTGTGTGTTTAAAATCTACACTTTAGTTTCTTTCTTTAGTTTCGTACGTGTCCAAGCAGGATGTTGTCATTCCTTCGTCAACCTAGGTGTAAATTATATAGGCTACATTATGTTTAAGTTTGTATCATCATGTTATTTAAACCTGCCCCAGTACGTTTAGATTTTTTCCAGTAACAAATTCGTTATGGACACCAAGCCGGCAAGAAACAATCCTAGCAGAAACCCTGATACACATGCAACTACAGTAACACATCACAATACAGCCACTAATGCACATACATATGCACACATGAACACACTCTCACATGCACAGATGCAGATGTTCATATGCATACACACACACACAGATGCATACATGCGCACACATACAAACACATATGCAAACATACACACCATCACACAAACTGGGACATATTGCAGACACCTAAATACACTACAATGTATACATGTAGAATGCGATAATGTTCCACTAATATTGTAAATGATTCTGCCAGGGGTCTAGCTCTAATTCTAGGTTCGACTTCTTAGTGTATGACAGCTAGCCTTCGACTCTTGCTGCTAAAAGTCCTGCTATGAGCATCCCTGTTGTTGTCTGTTGTCATGAAAACGATGATCAACTGTCATACATCACTAAAGAGTTTGAAAGTTTGTTTAAGTGTGTGTCTGTGACATTGTCTGTGTGTTGCTGTGTGCATGTGTGTTTGAGCACACATGCTTTTGCCTGTATTTAAGTACATTGAACATGTTCCTGGTTGAGCTGTGGGTCTCCAGGGGGTCGTGACTGTTGCAGGAGCCCAAAGAGAGCCCTGCTGACTGGGGCATGAGAGATGGGGGCAGAGGGCTCCTGCCTCCCCCACCCCAGCCTACATAATGTGCTTAAAAGCTTGGCTAACAGCCGTGACTGCTGGGGTCCCCCATGGCCTCAGGCCCATGACGTCCTCAAGGAAGGCTGAGGACAGGGGTGCTGTTTGACAGTGTGTATGTGTCTATGTGCATGTGTGTGTGTGTGTGTGTGTGTGTGTGTGTGTGTGTGCATGTGTGTGTGTGCATGTGTGTGTGTGCACTGATCTTTAGGGGGGGTTGGGGGGTTATGGCGGTGAATGAGGGAGTGTGTTGGTGCCTGTGTCATTTTTGGTGTTCTGTTTGTAGGTTCATGAAAAACAGCTAGAACATGATTAATGATGTATGGCTCTCTTTGTGGCAGTGTATAGCCTGGGCATATCATAATCTATATAAAGTTATCAAATTATCAATGTGGTCAAATACATTTTTGTCATGTACAACAGTCATTTTTAGTTTGTTCTTATGGTTTGAAATGCCACTTTTTAGGTTACGTAACAGTTGGTTTGACTCAAGCTTAATCCCCTGTCATTTAATGTAGAGCCTTGTGTACTTGTTGTTGTATCCGTAAACATGGCATGTCAGGACACAGTTAGCATAACTTGTTCATATTTTAGATTTGAGTTGCTTAATTGCCCATCTTTTCTGGACAGCTGTTTTTACCTCGTAAGTGTTTGAGCCCCGCGGGCCCCTGGGGACTGATTAATCACTTGACATTTTTAGGGGATTTGGAATTAGCTCATGTCAACTGTATGCCATAAACCTTCTCTGCCCTCTGCTGCCTGGCCCAAGCATGAAAATGAGTTAAATAAATGCCTCATTAGTTCCAGCGTGGGGCCTGTCAGGAGCCATTAGCAGCTCACACCCATCTTCACACCGCTGCCGCACTCAGCTGTGTGACGGGGACAGAAATGGGGTGTATCTTTTCTTCTCTACGTCATCTGGCATTAAGCAAAATCGAAAAGTCAATTCCAATCAAAAATCAATCACCTCACTGACTTTGTTACATTTCACTCACTGTTCTGGTTATTCATGTTCTGTGTTACTTATGTTTATTATACTCCAAACTCAAATCTACTGGAGGGTGAGCTGGATGCCGGGAGCTGTTGGCTGTAAATGGGCCGTATCCACTCTGGTCTAAGTTATGCATCCGTCTATTCCTCAAGTTACCTGTGATTAAGCAAAGCCATGAGGACAACCTACTGAGTCAATGCTTTTGTTCCTTATTCATTCAGAGTAAGGAGGCTTTCACTGGAGGAGTTTTCTGAGTTCAGCGCCTCATCTACACACACAAACACTCTCCAGCAGCTCAGCACACTTACAGCTGCCAACCTCTTCAAAAACGCACACCCTCTCTGTCTCTGTATCAATCTGTGTGTGTGTGTGTGTGTGTGTGTGTGTGTGTGTGTGTGTGTGTGTGTGTGTGTGTGTGTGTGTGTGTGTGTGTGTGTGTGTGTGTGTGTGTGTGTGTGTGTGTGTGTGTGTGTGTGTGTGTGTGTGTGTGAGTGTGTGTGTGTGTGTGTGTGTGTGTGTGTGTGTCTGTGTGTGTGTGTGTGTTCTTGCACCCCCTGTGTTTATTAGTGCACGCTGTGCTGCTCCCCCCCTGCCCTCTAAACCGTTTATTTCATTTTGGCGACAGCTCAGAGCCACCACTCGAGCCCCATCCCATCGGCCGCTCCCCGGCTGTCACTCACGGCAGAACTGCCGCCGTCCCGTACGTCTCGCCAGCGCAATCGCCTGCGGACGCGTTACTGATGGGCAGCAGGAGAGGGAAAAATAATCTCTCCTGACGGTTTGTTTGATGTTTCTTGTCAAGCGCAGCTCACCGCACGGAGGAGGAGGAGGAGCGGGGGACGAGGCCGGGGCGGAGGCAGGGGGAGCGGCCCTACCAGTGGACGCACACGCAGGCCGTGGGCTTGGCCCCCTGCAGCCCACCCCACCCAGACACGCCCAGCACCTGCGCCAGGTGAGGCACCCACGCCTGGGAATCATTTGGCACACACTGGTGTTAGACATGGGACCTTGGCTGAAGGGTTTTTTATTTTAACTGGGCTGTGTGTGTGTGTGTGTGTGTGTGTGTGTGTGTGTGTGTGTGTGTGTGTGTGTGTGTGTGTGTGTGTGTGTGTGTGTGTGTGTGTGTGTGTGTGTGTGTGTGTGTGTGTGTGTGTGTGTGTGTGTGTGTGTGTGTGTGTGTGTGTGATGTTGCAGTGAGCGCTTCCTGCCTGAGATCAGTCCTGATGTGCTGAAGGGAGGCCAGGTGCAGCTTGTGGTAGGGACTTTTATCAGGAGTATTTGCTCTCTACTCTCAGTGACACTACCACCATCATTCATAGAATGGAAATCATGTTATGCTTTTGGTTATTATTTGCAGTTGTTTTTAAAAGTATATCTAGTTACAATCCGTGTGTGTGTGTGTGTGTGTGTGTGTGTGTGTGTGTGTGTGTGTGTGTGTGTGTGTGTATATGTGTGTATATATGTGTGTGTGTATATGTGTGTGTTCAAAGACTATTGCAGGGTACAGGGATGGAGTTTGTGCTGGAACTGATGATCTCTCTAATCGAGAACCCGGACTTGTGCGTCGACATTCAGTTGGACACACAAGTAAGTTTCCAGCTCGCTCACCAAGCACACTTTCACACACACAAATACGTACACACACATGCAAGCACACAGAAACACAGACAAACACAGGCACACACACACACACACACCACAGTGTTGCTTGTTTATTGTTGAGCATAACATTCCCTGCCGGAGACATATTCATTCCTAAATAGTTTACACAACAATATGCTCATTTATTTATGTTTTATTTCAATGTCATGGATATGATCATATAGATACAACTACAATCTAAAGGCATGATTGTGTTGGAATTTTTAAATAAGTTCTGATTTTCACTGAATTCCAGCAAAATGAGAAAAATATGCCTTTAAATCTTGTCTTGTCCTCATCTTGTTTTTAGTGAAATGTAGATCCATAGCATGAAGATAAGTTACCAGTCTTTGGATCGCTTGCATCAAATCGGATTTGGATTATTTGACTTTGAGTTTAAATACCTTTCTCCCCCTTTCATACATTTTTCCACATTATCAGTATTTCCCATCAAGAGTCTCATTTTGGAATTAATCGCCCAATAAAATAAGATACAGATAACCTAAAAAAAAAGTCATTAAGAAACGAAAAACTTGACACGACGAGGAGAGATTGGATCATGGAGGTCAAGAGCCAACACAAATATTGTCCAGCCAGAGGCTGAGTGCGGGTGGATGGATGGAAAGTCGGAGCAGATAAGGAGCGAGAAGGAGTATCTCCAGCTTATAAGAACTCCAGAGAGATTCAGTTCATGATTAACCTACCGCTGAAGTGCAGGATACTGTGATGCAAAACCAGGCGTGTGTATGTGTGTGGGTAGGTGTTAGTGTGTGTGTCTAAACACATGTACGCATAAGTATGTGTGTCTGTGTGTTTACTGTCTGTGTGAGGGTATGTGTTTCAATGCTGGTGCATTCTTATACAGTTAGTGTTCGTGGTGTGTGTGTGTGTGTTTGGGAGCAGGCCTGTCATAACTCACACACAGCCTCGTGGGGGTGTTTGTGGGAACCAGGATGGAGGATGGCAGGGTCGGACAGGGGACAGGGAGAATGACTCTCCTCCAGCAGGAAGTGGCTGAAACAAGGCCTTTCAGATGGGCCACCATGACTGGCCCCTCTGTCCCTGACCGCTGGGCCCCACGGCCCCTGCTGACAAAGGTGCCAGTGACAGGGATGAGCAGGGCCGGCAGATGACCAGATTTAACGCTCGCCGTGCACTGCCATGAAGGCCCACACTGTGTCCGCTAACGAGGCCAAATTAGATTTCGGTGATGATTCCCCCAAATGAAATCCACGAGAACGGTGACTGACCGTATGTGATGCAGGTAGCCACGATGTTGAGAAGGGAGTGCGTGCCGAAACACTAAACCCACTGTCCCGCTCCCCACATCAAACCAACAACCTCTCAGGAATCTGTCAACCCTCATTTGAAATATGTCTGTCAGTATGATGTATGGCAGCATTTTTCTGCCTTTTTTCACGGTCCAAGCCTGACTTATTTTTATGACATACATTTTGATTTCACAAACACTGAAAACATAATTGAATATATCGCTTTATTGGTCTCATCATTGCAGTGGCTGTTCTTTGCTTTGCTTGCTAAGTCACCTGCACCTACAATATTTTCATAGACACTGGCGTCTGTGGTGCTGTGCACCGAGCGGAGCTCACGAGAGCAAGTCTGTGCCGTCTCGGAGAACCAAACCTAGCTGCACGCTGTTTATGGCAGTCATCGGGTTCCCTCTTCAAAGCCCCTCGCATGGATTAAATCAGTGTTCTGCATTAGGCTCTGGGCAGCTCACGGCCTCCCTCTCTCTGGATGGCTTCAGCCAGAATCTGTGTAAATACTGTGTAACCCACGGCAATGCGATACCCGCCGTACAACAGGGTGTTGCCATGAATCAAGTTTTGCGGGGCCGCAAATATTTTAATTATTCGAGCTGCGTAGAGGAAACCACTTAGGTTGCGTCGACGGAGCTTCGCCGTTGTCCGCCGTGCGAAACTAATAGGAGAAAAATGGCTGGTAACAGTTTGTTTAGTCACAGTGGTTATGGGAATGTGTGGCCATTTTGTTTTAAGAGCTGCTGTATGCCATGTAGAATGCAATGAAAGTAGTGACAGGAGGATAAGGCAGTTACTTAGTTAACTGATTATGACAGTAACATGAGAAACATGAAAACACATTTTAGAAATACTGTGACGCGGCAGGATGCCTTCTTCTCTAGTTAGAAGAGAGTTTTGATCGTACAAAAGGTAGACTTAACCGTCCTCCGTGTTTTAACAACGCTGTTTACTGTTTGATTTCCATTCTGTTATGTGTGACGTTTGAGCCTTGGCAGGACTCAGTGCAGTTCTGTGATCTCTTGGAGGTACCAAGACCATGTCTGCCTGTTAGAACCATGAGTGTTATTGTTTCCTACCATTTAATTTGAAATGGTTCAGAAAGGCCATTTTAGTCTGAGCTGTGCGGTACAAACGTCACTTCCAAGCGTCTCAGGAAAACAGATGCATTTGTGGTCATGACCATGGTCGTTTCTCTTCGTTTATGGAGTGTCTGACTGCCACCCTAAAAGACTGAAAGGATTCATCGCTGAAGAGCCTCACCTGTTTCAAAATAAATTCAAAAATGAGATTATTTTACAGTTTTCTCAAAACGCATCGGGAAAAGTGGCTTTAAAGAGAAAGTGTGTCCCCCACCCCAAAGCACTCCTCAAAAAGAAAAAAAGAAAAAAGTTACAAAACGATCACAGGAGGATGCCCGCCTCTCTACCCGATACCCCTTCATCTGATGTTTGGCGGCGGCCTCTTGCCGTGCTGGCATTCTGAGGGCTGCCTGCGGGTTACCTGTAGAGCGAGGAGCCTCCTCCGGCTCCACCACCCCCTCAGCTCCTACACCCGTCCCCACTGTGGCGCTCTCTGTGGGAGAGAGAGCTGCGTGTGCACAGGGCGCCGCCTCTACACGTGGAATGCATCAGCCCGGGGAGAAGGCTGGCTTTGTTCCCTGTGTTTGTAAAGATTTGCACTAAGCCCCCGAGTGGAATGGAACCCACTCTCTGATATGGCGGCCGGGGCTCGGGGTGAAGGCCTTGATATTCCTCAGAGGCTGGGCACTGGGCTGTGTTTTGTCTGCCATGAGTGTTTTGCTGGTGAGCGGGTGAACAGGACTGGTGTGCCTACGTTGAGTTGAGTGGTTTCAAAGAACCCTGAGCGAAAGAAATCCACTTACTTGAATGTCATTGATGTTTTGTTGGCAAAGGTTGTATTGTGTAAGTTCATTTCAAAGTCACCGAACTCAGAAAACTGCCCTTGCCACTGTTTAAGACCTGTCACACAAATGAATGGCATCAGTGGCAACTTTATGTTTTTGTCTTTGAGGTTGTAGTTGTGCGTTTTAATCAAGATCACCCCACATTCCACTGGTGAATCAGACTAAGTGTGGTCCCTTTCATTGATTTTGTTTCTTCTTTCTTTTTCATCACAGGAAAAGAAGCTCCCTCACCACAGAGGGTGACCTCCGCTCCGTCCAAAAAGGAGCGCATCTCATTCCGGGACAAGCCTGTCCAGCAGAGCGGTGGCTGGGGAGGGGGCAAGAAGAGGGCTAGAGTGTGCAAGTAACATCCACGCCAAACACACACCGCTAACAAGGCCCTGAACATGATACCGGAGTAGGCTTTCTTGTCTCTGCTGTTCCTTTATTATTGCATTAATGTGTCTCTGCTTGTGTTCCTGTGCAGTGAGTGTGCTCTGACAAAAGCACTTAACCGGCCTGAAAATGAACATTTGTGCCTAAAATTCTTTGCAGCTGCTGTTTCAAGCTTTAAAATCAGCTTCCTCTCCTGAAAATTAATTAAAGGCAATGGATAAGGTATAGTCTAAATATCTGCAGGCCATCTCTGAACGCCTATTATTCTCGGATATCAGGGGCTTGAGCAGGTCAACGTCGCTCTGGAATTGCGTGGACCCGAGCCCAAACCACTTACAAATGACATGCTTAATATGCAAAAAACGACAAGAGATAAAAAACCAGCTCAGCCACTTTCAAAACACAACTGTTTGCCCTTTTGTCATGACCCTCTGAGCTTTCGAGCTACACACACTGTTTAAGCTTTGTATATAAAAGAAAACATAATCCTCACTGCCACTGAGGAAAAAAAAAACATTGTAACTAAATGAAGTTGAATAAATTGTTTTCAAAATGTCAACAATTCGTATGTTTTTTTTCTGTTATCTCCATATTTCCTGAGAATTGAAAGATGGACATTGGTTACCAGCAAAGTCATTAGTTCAGAATTGACCAAAGTCAAAATCATATTGAGGACGTAAAAGATATTCGGTAGGAGCTTGGTTACTTTTTTCCCAGAAGTTGTCTAGACAGCAATTTTCTTAAAAACCAAACAAAGAATCCAACAGCGAGTAAATATTAATAAGAAAACAGCCTTGCCCATTCTTTATTACAAACATTGACCTTACAATTAAATTGTTGCTTTCTTTTATTAGTTGCACATTGGCGTGGTTGAGTGGAAGATTTATGTTAGTGTCTGTGCGATCTGCACTGTGGTGGGCCCAGCCTGCTGATCTGTGGCCTGGAAATGATATGTTAATCACAGTGAAAACAAATAAGCGTGGCCGGGGAGTATGGCACCCTGTCAGGAGATGTGTCTGTGTGTGTGTGTCTGTGTGTCTGTGTCTGTGTCTGGTGTGTCTGTGTGCTCGTGTGTGTGTATATTGTCTGTTTCCCTTTGCCCCTGCATATTCATATTCTCTGCTTGTGTTCTGGCTGCACACGGGCACTGTCACTCAAGGCTGTGGCGTTGGCCCCTGCATGTGGCGGCAGCAGCCCCTGTGTTAACTGCTGATAGCACCTGAGAGTAGTGCCCTGTATCGTGCCCTTGTCTCTCCTTGGCAGGATGGGCCTCTACCCCTAACTGGTGGTGAAAACATTAGTCTCAGAACTGTGTTATCTGAATAATGTTATCCACGGCTGGATGTAAATTCCATTCACGGTCTCATTGTCACCTTGTTGGATGTGGATAGACTTCGTTCAATTGCTTTAACACCTGAAGGAGAAAACAGTACATGCCTTTGTACTTGCAATTCATCTAGATCACTCTAGATACCACCACATATTTTCTGTGTCCTATTTTTACTTGTACAAGTCAAGTGTGCTCCACACTGCCTGAAACTGTGCTGTATTGACAAAAGCACTGTAGCACTGCTGGCATGGGGGACACTCACTGTGTTTTCACAAGGAAGGGAACTATAACTCAGGCCATTTGTCATCCACAGATGCGCCATATCGCTGCAGAGTCATCTGGGTGAGCTGCTAATCCACCCGACGGCCAGTTGAACGTAGATCTGCAGCGGGTTAGTGAGACACTCAAAGGCAATAAAGGCCTGTGTAGGTTTGTTTGGATTTCTAATGGTCTACATTTGATTTAATTAGCCGGGCCCATATTACAGGGGGAAATAAATCTGGATTGGTTAAAGCCGGTACCACAGAGGGCTGCTTCCTACATGAGACGAAGGCTTTACGGAGGGCTCCGTTGCCGCCTCTCTTAGCGTCCGTCACAGAGACAGGCTCCTCGGCGAGGCCTGCAGAGGTCCACGAGGCCCTTGTTTCTGCAGCTGCTGCCCCAAGCCTGCGCTGAGCTCAAGCCGTTTATTATGCTTTTAATGACTTAAGTGACTGGAAGGGCCGCGAGTACACAAACCCAGCTGACATATTTGCCTCGACCCCTCGGCTCTCTCTAAACCGGGGGCCTGTCTGTTCCGACACCAGTCAAAGGAGAAACAAACAAAACATCGAAGCATTAGTCCTCTGTTCACACTCACTGAGATCTAGAACAATCTGTCAAAAAGGCAGTCTTGAATTATCTGTCATACAAAACAAGCCATGATGTGAACTCATTCATCATAATTTTATAATGGCAAGTCACCTATGATAGATGAAAACTCATCGATAGTGAGTTTTGTATTGCACTGTTACCCTTCACAAGCTACTGGTGAAATTGTACACTGCAGTGATCACACGCACAATCACAGAGGTTAAGTTCTTGAGAATGTATTAGCCGGTATTTCATTTTGTCACCTAACTTCTGTAAAGTAGCACAGTCTTAAATTTCATATTCTATTCTTATTGAGATATCCCATGCTTTTAAAGATAAAACATATTAATTAAAACTTTACATTACAATACTAATAGTGTTATGTATGCCTCTGTGGGAAGACTAACGGATTTTCCTCTTGAGGCAGTGTATTATATGTCTAACCACTGAGGAATTACAGTCTTGTAGCTATTCAAACACTTATTACCCCAGAGACAAAATCGCACGCTGCTGTCCAGTTTGTAAATGATGGCATCTGGCATCAATATTTCTGTCAAATTAACATCAATCCGTTTAACTGACATTTTTTAGTATAGCAATTTTGTTAAGTTACATTAATATGTGATATCTTCGGCAGAGAAAGTAGGAAATGAAATAAACGTTTTCAGAGGAATTGCTACTCGTGTCTTGAATGCCCAGTCTTAAATCTCAACAAACCGCCGCGAACTTTGCGCATTTTCTCCTCAGCATGGTGCCATGAGCGGAGTCATTTTAGAAGCCTACAAGAAACCCCCCTGCTACTTAAGAGCAATCCTATTTATTTGTTTTTTTGTGGTGTGGCACCAGCCAGCCCTAGGTATTATCGGTGACCTGATAGCGAACTTACCTAGATATGGCTAGCTTTGCAGGTGGTATGATTTGTAGACAGAGCATTCTCTGCACTCCTGCGTCAGGGTGGAGGAGTTCTTGATCTATTCGGTTTTATTGTCATCGCAACTTTGATGTTAAATCTATTTCAATGCAGTATCGACTGGCAAAATGAGATAGCGTGAAGTTAATCATTTTTATGCAAGAGTAAAAAAACCTACATTGATGAAAAGGTGATGGTAACCTGTTGCTTAGGCTAAATTCTCCTGTGTCATCTCCTATCGTGCATCATAACCATTATCACAGGGAAAAGCCACGAATGACTAAATTACAGCTGTCACCCTTAAAATGGATCTGTGGTATTATTTAATTCTCTTTACCCATAGGAAACTTCCTATGCATTGAGAAGTATAGCCTAAATCACACTGTAACCTATTGAATTGTTTATAATCAACAGTTGGGTATCTAGGTTTTCAAACGTGGACATTAAGGAGAAGTTTTACAATGCTCTGACATTCTGTCATTCGACTGCGCATTGCTTCCTGACTCAGTCCCTTTCACCAATGCAAAGTTCCACAGATTCTTACTTTAATTCGATTAGCAAAGTCGAACCCCGAGACTTGACACACTGACTTCATTGAGACTATTTTAATTTATTGGGGAAACATTTCAATTTTTTGTCATAAAGATTTTGCAAACATATGTATTACTATCAGACATTTGTATAGCTTAGAGACCCGATTATGTTTGGTATTACGAACTAGCCTATACTACTGTCTTTAGAAAAAGTTCTCAGTTTTGCATAGGGAGAAAGCTATTCAATTTATTTTTGGTAGTTTGATCACTAGATTATGATAATAGGTCCTACATGAAAACAAATATACATTTGAACATTAGTAAGCCATTAAGTAATATGCTATGTGAATACCAACATGTATCATTTTATACAATAGAGATACGTTTAAATTAAAATGTTTTCAAATAAAATAACTGTAATATTTTCAATGTGTTAAACCTTAGAAAATAGCCTACGTCACATTTCACTTTTTCAAAATAAGGACAAAGGGGATCGGGGATTTTGAGGCCATCTCATTTACTTCATTTTTTTTTATTAACTAACATCTTTTCTGCGATATTTTTGAGGTATTTGTGCTCCGTCATGTCTTCTGAAGCATTTTAATCAGATCATGTTTTTGCGTGTAATAAAGTGTGCTATATCACTTCTAAAGTGTATAGAAACATTACAATTCCTTCTTCTTCCTATTATTATTACTACTAGTATTATTATTTTCAGTGATCAATCTATGACTGATGTTAATGTTATTATAATAATAGGTATTATTATTAAAAACAATAGCAATAATAATACTGTTCATATTGTTATTGTTGCTGTTTAATAGCAGAATAAAATATATAATAATATATATATAATAAGCTAAAACATCAAAATTACTTTTCAGTAATGATAAAATAAGTAGTCTACACAATAGATTCCTGGACAATTTAAGATTTTTAAATCCATGTCACTGTATACTATGTAAGTCATCATAGTTTATACCACACAAGCAATTATTCTAATGTTAGGCTACTTCATTTAACAATTTGCTGTGTCCGTTTAAGTAATCTCTGACAGTTAAGCTGGAATATATGTTGATAAAAACATGGATATAACCTACAATCATGTTGCTTTTTTGCTACGTCTAAATTGTTAGCAGAGGGCAATGAGCGCTCCTTCGATTCTCTAGGAGGTGGAGCCTCTCCATCTTCATATTCAAAAGCTGGGAGGCTTTTTACAGGCAGCCCGTTATAAAGAGAGACCCTTGGTCTCCTTAAGACAAGACAAATTAACGGCTTTCACAAATAATTGGCTTAAGGAGTGTTGCCACTCTCTTGAATGTATAGTATCGGCACAATTTTGGGTTGACTTACATGCGCAACAGACCCTTCAGACGATGATGGAATACATGAGCGACAAGTTTGCCATGAAGAGTCAAGCACTTAAGGGTGATTACTATATGGGATCCGAAGGAACGCTGGACCAAGTCATGGACGGTCTGGACGCGGTGCAGTACTACAACAAGAGCTCGCCCAAATGTGTGCAGGCCTTCTCCTTACAGAGTTCGGAGCACCACACGCGGATTGACCGCTCATCGCCTTGTGACAACCAAAACAGTAAGTTCTCCTCACACTTAAAAACATCTCTGTACATGTTAATAGCATCGGATAGGCTTCATATTCTTTATCAAAATCGGCCATAACTTTATGACAGCCATTACAGTTTGTGCAAACTTTATGGAAAAGCTTTAATCAAAACTGCTCAACAATTATAGTGACTAAACACATTTTGGCTGTTGATAGGTGAATATGCAGTTCAAGTGGAAAACATTGCGTATTTTTCTTCAGTCAAGTCAAAATAGCAGTTAATGTTGCTGTGCTTTCACACCTTTGTCTACACTGCCCTGCATTTTATTCGAGGAAATAGCTACAAATTCTCTGGTGGTTGTGTTTCTTTTTTTGAGCGTGCACACCGCCTGAGATTTAAGTAAGTGTGTGACCTGTCTGTTTTTTTAGGAAGCAGGGGGACATAGCTTTTTCCAGTACTGGGACATATGTGTGCAAATTTAGATTTCCATATAGTTTACTATAATTTATGCGTTACAGTTAAGCCCGTTCTTTTTTATTTCCATTGGCGAAGGCTGTTCAATTTCTGCTGAAATCAAAATGGCCTAAGTGAAGCTTTTTGTATTAGAACCGCTTTAACACACGGCTTTGTAAAAAATAGAAATAATTACTCTTTATTATGTAGCCTATACTACTAGCTCCTCGGTGCTTATGATTTAACTTGGTGTCATTAGTATGGTTTATAGGTCGTCCATGACACTTTGTATAGAAGTAACTTTTAATGTTCCTGCTGCTGAAAAGTATATTTCTATTCTCCTGTAGCAAATTATTGTAACCCTAAAAGCGAGGAGAACAGCTTGCACTCGGAGTTGACCAGGCCTATGGAAAACTGCTGCAATCTGAGAGCGTCGCCCGTTGCGCCGGGCACGGAAAAAACGGACCTGGAGGAGATCGGTGAGAAGTGTGACAGCAATGTGTCAAGCAGCAAAAAGCGTAGGCACCGGACCACCTTTACCAGCGCTCAGCTGGAGGAGCTGGAGAAGGTGTTCCAGAAGACACACTACCCGGACGTGTACGTGAGAGAACAGCTGGCCATGCGGACAGAGCTCACGGAGGCCAGAGTCCAGGTGGGTAACCAACAACTAGGCCTAATTGTGTTTGCCCCAGCTTGCATAATACTGATACTAACGAGTCGGGAACTTTGGCTCCTTACGGCAGTTTCATTGAAGTTATGATAGCCTAGTTCACGGGCAATAGTCTAAAAGCAGACTTACCAGTTTTATGAAATTGCTGGTCACAGTATGTGCTTGGGTTTAATGTAGGCCATATGATTTCTAACTTATATATTATTAACTTACTGTTGAAATCGAAGATGATAAACAAGGATTTAATATATTTAAGGAATGCTTCACTGAAGTTGAAAAACGTAAACAGTAAGGTGGTGAATTAAGTTTAACAATTTTAATTGTAAATAAATAGTTGGCAGGGTTTTAAAATAAACTAAATAGCTTTTTAGTTTGTTTGTTTTACTTAGGCTAATCATTTCTGATATAACATTATTATGTGCATGCAGTGCTGTGAAATGCAGATGTTTTTTTGATTTTTTTTACATAGTCCTATGCATACCAATATATGAAAACGTTTTCTCTTCAGGTATGGTTTCAGAACAGAAGAGCAAAATGGCGTAAAAGAGAACGTTATGGGCAGATTCAGCAAGCAAAAAGCCACTTTGCCGCAACATACGACTTATCGGTTCTACCGAGGACAGACAGTTATTCCCAGGCAAGTTTTTTTGGAGTTGTTCATTGTTTGTCTACCTCAATGAGACGTTCCGTACAAGTGCAAAAATAGTATGAATGTGGAGTTGATTAATCGACCGCTTTGGACTACGCTGTTGATAGCTCAATTATTTTAACTGCGAATCTACTGACCCCTCCACCTGGGACAGACCCATCACTCGCGCCCGAGAAGGCCGCGTGAAGTTCATGCTGAATTATTTCACGTCCAGAGTGGTTTGAAATTCATTATTTTGAACATTATTCTAGATAAGACCTTGAATCGTAATGCAGTGACACGCCTGTGGGATTCCCGGCACAGAGGCCAACATCTCACCTAAACCAATGAGTGATATCCTCTCCGAGCGCAGACAAACTACTGCTCTAGCACTTTAATTTAAATCCCTAAAACGTGTAAACTCATTAGAATGTAAGACTTTCTTATGCAGTCTTTATAAAAAAAAAATCGACACATAACACAGCTGCATATGTTGCATATGTTGGGTGTGGTCCATTTTGGAAATTTTGGGATGGAACGCACTCTCACGATAACTGACAAATATGATTGCGTGGGATTTGCTTTGAAGATTTAAACACAACAGCTAGGAGACCTCAGTGCCCTGGCCAACATCCAGTTTTAAACTACCATTGAGCATTGTTTGTGTCTTCTCATATGTTTCCCATATAAACATTAGAACAAACCCATCTCTTTTCATATAGTTTAATGGGATTTGGTATTATTGTGGGATGCCGCTAACGGAAAAAATCCTCTGTTCCTCTGTCCTTATCCTGATTTGAAAATCATTTCAAAACTTGCCTCTTTATTGTTGAGAGCCTTTTTTGTTGATAGTAATGTGTTTTTTTTGTGTGGTTATTTTTGTATTGTGCTTTTTCTTACACCATTACCTTGACATATTTCAGATATGTCCAGAATTAGATACAGCCCGATTTGACTTGCGGAATTTACATTTTCCAAGAGGTAGATCAAGCCATCCAGCTGATGTGATATTTAGCTGTAAACTTTTTATGAATCCACAATTTGGTTTCATTCTGGATGTATAACCCCTTTACAAACAACTATTTTTCGCTGCCTCTTTGCTATGCTACGCATATCATTACATTTGCTTTTAGTTGTATTTCGACATTCATTTAGCACACATTGTACAACATGACCAAAGCACTAAAAAGACACACAAAAGAATACAATTTAGAAACGCCCCTTTATGTAGCAAATCCAGACCCTTATCCCGCCAGACTGACTAATGACCTTGCACCGCTCTGTCTTATTCAGATCCCCAACAACCTGTGGACCGCCCCTTCACCTGGAGGCTCTGTGGTGTCCTCCTGTATGCTCCCACGGGGGTCCCCGCCCTGCGTCCCATCTCCGTACCCCCACTCGCCCCGCGGCGGTGACCATGGCTACGTGGGCTTCCCCAACCACCAACAGAACCAGTTTGGTGTCAACCACGTCTCCATCAACAACTTCTTCGCCGACTCTCTCCTGGCCCCCCCGCCCAACAGCCATGCCGCCGCCTTCGAGACCAAGCCCGAGTTTGAGCGGCGGTCCTCCAGCATAGCGGTACTGCGCATGAAGGCCAAAGAGCACACGGCCAACATCTCCTGGGCCATGTGAGGCCGACCACCCCACCCTAGTACAGACTTTAAACACAGCCAGGGTAATGTGAACTCAGTAACAACGATTAATGATAATAATGATGATGGCAATAACAGTAATATTAATAATTATTATTATAACTTTGTGAATGTTGGAGGTCGAGCATGAGCAGGCGCTGGGCTGCTCGGACTGCCACATCCTCACACAGACAGCGTGTTCCGGAAGCTTCCATTGTGTCACAGGAGAACTGGATGTTTTTATGCCACAGTGCTGTAGTCCTCTTTTTAAGTACACGTCAGTGACTGCAGTGTGGAAACATCTGATGAAGAAGCTGTTGTGTTTCCAGTAGACAAATGTAAGGTGCAATAAGTGACTTGTGTCGTAAGAAAGAAATGTTCAGTGTCCAGTATAAACTATCTCTGGAGATCCATTGAGAGTTTGTTAGAGTGTATGTAAATGCAGTGACGCTGGCCTTATGTCTGAAAAAAAGAGGATACACGAGCTGTTTGGAACGAACCTGGGCACTGTCTGTTTAAAAGACATGCAGTTTGAATGAGACGCCTATTAAGTCTGCCGTCCGTCTGGCAGGTGAAAGCCCTCGCTGTTTGCCATTATTTCTGCTCTGTCTTGCCAGAGGTTGTGGTACTTTCACCTGCACTCGTGAGTTGACATACTAACCCGATGGCAGGCCCAGCAGAAAGAGTGTGAGCTGAGACATGGCCAGATCTCCTTGATAATATAATTTCTGTCAAAGGTTTATAAAATTAAATGATGTAACACAAAATATTGTGCCCGATTTTCCTTTTACAATGAATGTGAATTGAATTGACAAATCTGTAGGTCTTAGTTCCCTGGCTGCCCTGTTATTAGTATTTTGCCCATAGATTTATAGACAATTAACAAATGTTGCTTTGATTAGCATGTTAAGTAGTTGAAACTATATAGTTGATGACTATACCTACGTGAAGGGGCAAATATCGCATTGACCAATTTCCTGTAGTTTAATTCAGTTATTCTCTCCAAATTGTCTGTGATCATTTTAAATGGATGTGGTTTTTACTACTTTGTGTTTGCACTTTAATCGGTGAATTAAGTTAGAATAAGTTGAGTTGAGTTAAAATAAGTAAAGAAAAAAATAAGTAAAGAACTGGCATGTCAGGATGCAGACGACAAGACAAGTACCATAAAGGTTTTCTAAACTATGATTTGGAAAGAGTGCATTTGTGGTTCAGACATTAGAATAAGGTTCAAATTCAAATTGTGTGTGTGTGTGTGTGTGTGTGTGGTACAGTGTACACATGCATGGATATATACGACGTGAAGCCTTCATAGGGCGGATCCATGTATCTGAATGGCCATCTCCTGCGCCCCAGAAACCCCCATCCTAAAAACAACCCCCGACCCCACAGCCCCCTCTCCCAAGCCTCAGGCTGAGGGCCGCAGTCCGGCCATGGGTGGGTGTGTAGGGGTGGATGGGGAGGCCAGTCGTCTCGAGACAGATGAGCCTCTGCAGCTTGCAGCACATCTGAGGAAAATACATCCAGGGCCGGCTCCTGCAGACTAGATCCATCAGCAGCCTGAATGGGTTTGACCTGACGAGGTGAACCACGGCTATTAATATGCACACACACACACAGACATGCACTTTCTCTGTGTCACACACGTGTGTGTGGGAGTGCACTTTGGGGAGGAGAGAGCTGAGGAGAAAGATTGCTGGGCCCGGCTCTTCAGTGGAGATGTCTGGGTGAAGACGCGCCGCTACATCAAACACGGCAGGATGAGCAATGGAGCAGCTCGGAGGGCCCTACCACAGCCTCCAGGGACCACCCACCCCCCACCCCCCACCTCTCACATGTTACACCACCACTCTCAATAAAGCCCCACTTCAATTACAATCTGCTTTATTTACCATCAAAATTTACATTTGCTGTCATTGTTTCTTCATGTGCACCGTATTACTACATTGTGTTAATAGAGTTGGAATATGGCATACCAGTCGAGTTTTAGTGCCGTAACTTAGTGGCCAGCGGACCCTGGGACAGACACGGCCCTGATGTGGCACAGATCCGGCAGACCTGCAGCAGGTCACTGGACCCACTGTGGTCATAACAACTGACAGGGGAGGGTCATGGGTTAGGACATGGAAATAACTGAATTAACTGCCGAGGATCATGAGGTGAAGCACTTATGAATCAAGTGAATGCCTGACGGTGCTGGGAACAACCTAGAGAAAGAAGGCCGACTTCCATCTAATGTTTCCCATGTTGTTGTGCAACCGCCATGGTTACTATAACACAGTGTGCAAAATGAATAGTCTCTTCAGATTTTAGGATGGCAGTTGCACAATGACACTCGCCAGAGTTGGTCAGATTCAGCAGGATTCTCTACAGAGACTGGGTAGAAAGCATGTGGATTGTACAATGTAGAAATTACCACTGATTGGCATTTGTTCTGGCTGATTGTTTCTTCTTCAGGGGTTTGTACCACCACACAAGACAACTTATCTGCATGAGGGCAATCTTTGAACAACAAGTTTGTAAAGATGACATGTTGTAGTGACATTAAAACAGAGTTGGCTTGTGAATCTCCTGTGTAGTGTATCGTAAGACCAGAGGTTTGGTGGATGAGCTGCCCTGGATCTCAAGGTCCAAGCAGCACCAGCGGTGGGGAGGGCGTCGGTGTGTGTGGGGGGGGGGGGGGGGTGAGCATCCAGGACCGGGTGCCAGAGAACTCTGACATCAGGCCACGAGAGCACAACAGCCGGAAGGCTCCCAAATTCAATTAGGAAGAGACAGACAGCCTTGTTTTGTTACCGTGGCTTTTTGGCGTAGCGATTACCCCGGCACCCCAGACGGGCGTCGGGTTACTCTGCAAGCGAGGACCCCGCTCCGGCTCTGGAGCGCCGAGGCGATCCGGGGGAACGTTTCGGGCCTGGGTCTGCGTTTGCGCCATCGCGGTGTGACAAATGGGGAATGTTACCCTCGTCGCCAGCGCATGACATCACCTCCCCTGCGGACGGACAGAGTGACTGACATCAGTGTACGACCACGGCCCTCTACGGGGAAGCAGAGGGGAGTGGAGGCAAGGCCTGTTGGGAAATACTGGAGCGTGGAAAGTGAACTCGGAGACTAAAACATTCTGTGCTGCCATTTTGATTGTTTTTCCTCTCCCTCTGCACTGGCTGTGTGTGATGGGTCAAGTTTTACTTGTAGATAATTAAATTGACAGGAGCTGGGACATAGCACAAGCTTGAGGTAGGCCTATCATTACTCTGACAGCTGATGCTCCAGGCTGCTCTTCCAGTCCTGTTTTATTTTTTCAGCAAGCATTACTCTCCTCCTTCTCCTCCAGTGGACCATCCCTGTCTTAGTCCTCCTTAACTCTCATTGCACTGAGACTTTATGTAGATGTATTTCACTACTGCCCATAAGCTACATGCTGTGATTCACAGATGGTCCACACATCTCAAAGTGACAGTACACATGCATGTGTTATACAGTGCTCTATAGAGTTATTGGAACCTTTGTTTAATATAAGTGGAAAAGGCAGAGGAAAGTTCCCTTTACAAAATCACAAGAAAAGTCACAGCTGATCACAAAATATATTGGAAAACGTGTCGGAACTGTTGGCTCTCTCTCATTTAACATTTTGTGCCACCCTCTTTTGAGTTTTCTCTTGTAAAGACTGGAAAATACAAAAGAAGGGATTTTCTCTCCAGATCCTGTAGAGTCCTGGGTCTTCTCTCGTCTTCAGCTCAACCCAAAGGTTTTCAATTGGGTTTAGAACAAGGGACTGAAATTGCCCATGGCAAAAGCTTGATTTTATGTTCATTTAACCATTTTGAGTAGATTTTGATTTAAAATCACCTGGTACTTCCTGGCATCCATAATGCCATGTGTGAGAATATTACTGCCAGGGTCTTTGGAGGAGAAACAGCTCCACAACATCACAGATCCTCCACCATATTGAAAGCATGGTATTAGGTGCTTTTGTCTGTAGCCATCTTTATTTCTACGCCAAGTCCACCTTGAGCGTGGAGAGCTTAGTTTTTATTTTATCCGACCACAGCACCCTGAACAAGTTACAATTCCAGAAGCATCTGGCTAACCCCAAGTGTTTTTGCTTGCAGTTTGTAGGAATGGAGGTGACGTCTTATGGTGAGTTTGGAGACACAGTGACCCCAAAATACTACCAAACTCTATAATTCTAAAACTGTGGTCTTTGGAGATTTGTTTTTATTCCTTGACCATCCTCACCACTGTGGCTGGTGACAAAATAGCCTTGTGTCCTTTTCCAGGCTGTTTCATGACAGTTACGAATTTCTGAAACTTCTCTCTATTTGCCTTAACTGTTGTTATGGGCATCTTAAGTCAAGCAGCTATTTTCTTGAATCCATTCCCTGACGAATACAAATTTTGCCTTATTACAAAGTTATTACAGAGTGCTCTCGCCAGGTTAATGGAGTATTGAGGGATTTAGGCACCTCTATATAATACCCCAGTAAAACAGGAAATCATTGATAACTGCTTCAAATTTCCTTAACACTTCGGCCAACTTAACTAAATATGCTTGGAATCATACTTAAATTACATTTCCTAAATTCATATTTCTTGGGGTAGCATGTGACATGATTTTGTGTTTAAAATTGAACTTTCACTAATGGTTGCTTCATTCTCAGACTAAATGTACCTCAAATAAAGGTAAAATATTTTCAATATAATATTAAGATATAGATTTTTATGAGCATTTCCAATCATCTTTGGGCTCTCTATATTTAACCCATAAGAGGCCCAGACTCCGGGTGCACAGAAGACCAGAGGTTCCGCTAGAGAAAAATGTTGCCGGTCATTTTGAGTTTTCATTTGCCGGACATTTAAATGATAAGCCGGCCAAATATCTTTTTCTGCTTCTTAATTAGCCTATTGAAGAAAACTGACGGCATGCGTAGCTTAAATAATAACATAATCAGGTAGTTTAGAATGCAACATGTTTATTTGCCAAAGTTTACAATGGGAAAAAAAACATTAATGTCTGATGCGCGTCAATAAGTGGCTTTTATCGCAACCTGCTGTGGTGTTAAATTGAGCGCCGCAACATGGTCATTGCTCTGCCTATGTTCAATGAGAGTAGAGATTTAAACATTATTCCACCCTCTTGTGAATCCGTTGCGTCATCCTGCCTTTTCGCAGTGCTAACAGAACATTTTACAGTAATGTGACTATCAATTACCTTGCACCGGAACTTATCACTCCATAAAGACATAAACGCCCGACATTTCGGCTTTTTCTCTGGTGAAGCTGTTCGAAAATCTAGGGCTTCAGGTATTCAGTGTTTGGAAAGTTCACTTTCTACATGAACTAGTTCAGTTCATAGTTCATAATTCAAAATTTTAATCTAAGTTCACAGCTCCAACACGCAACTTCAGGCGTGCTCACGCACGGGCATAGATAGTAGCCTATTATGAAATGAAATGCGTTCAGACGGAACACTGCAGGTTTTACAGGTTCATCCTCGTCAGACTGTTCACCCTCATCAGTTGCGTTTGGCTTCTGAAAAAAAGCTTTTAAGGCTAGTCTGCTTTGCCATGTTTGATCCTTCTCACTCATCAGTTCGCTCCTTGTTTGAAACCGACGGTTTGCGCTTTATTTAAAATGCAGCATATAGGCCTACGTATTGTTTAATAACTTTCTAACGGCAGATTAGCCTGTTCCTTTAAAACATAATAAGGGCAGTGCACGTTTGCTTTATAGGCCTAAATATTAGGATTGATGTAAAATTCAGATTGTGTTTTCGAGACGGGATTTTAAAGAAATTCCTTTCAGACAATTTGACCGGTTAGCTCTAATATTTTTCGGACATTCCATTTTTTTTTCCGGACAAAGACCGGCAATTACCGGACAACGGAAACACTGCAGAAGACAGAGAGAATCCCTGTGGATGAGCCTGATCCTCCTCAGGCTCAAGTCTGCCTCATCTAAAGCCTCCTTGGCATTACTGTCCTCTCTCTATCTCTCTCTCTCTCTTTTGCACTCTCTCTCTCTCTCACACACACTCTCTCTCTCTCACACACACACACAACTAATTTTCTTGCACATACAGTACATCGAAATCTCTTTACCCATCTCCTGCACAGCCTCCTACCTTTCTTTCCACGACTCTCTGTCTTTAAATCTTTTCTTCTTTTACCTCAGGCAATCAACTGGAGTAACAAACCTGAGGATTCCACCCTCTGCCCCCTCTGCCCCCTCCCCCCTCTCTGCACTCTGCTCAGCTCAGTGTTTTGTGTCTCTGCTGCACCACTTCTGCACTGATGGACATTTCAGCCGGGCCCCATCTTTCAGGCAAACTCCCAGCATGCCACGGGGCCTGGATGTTTTAAAACGCTCGCCATGTCAGAGGGCGACGATCCCTCATCTAAGCCCAGACAGCTATGTATGTTCGGTAGGAGCCGCACGGCCAGTTTCTCCAGCGGACCCCGGTGATTTATAGAGCAGGATTCCCAGAACTGCCCCTCCTGCGAAAGAGAAGGCCGGTGAGTTATGGTGTGTGAAGTGATTTTTTTATTAGCCATGCTTTGTTTGAGGGCAGAGAAAAAGGCAATTATTCAGATAGAGAGTGGTGTTGCAAGGAAAATTTACCACCAATACTCACATATTGGATCTATCCAATTATGGAGACAGGTCAACCCCCACCACATAATGGAAGGGAAGGACTATTTTCCACAGACTCAGAAAAACAAAAGGTCAATATTAGATTAAAAAAATAGAAAACTAAATTGATAAAAACCAAAGCAGCAACAGTACCATGTTGGCACAGGTGCAAACAAACCAACAGGCTCCTAAACTCCTCTCGGTACCCACATCCACGCCCTCTTTAAGGGATAAATGGACCTATCACTTACAGTTTCCTAGCGCAGAACCACATTGCTGTCGAGTCATTCTGGAATTAGCTTTTACTTGTCCACCATAGACATAAACGTGGACCAGTTTTGAACAAAGGGACATGGAAACCAATGCGAAGCCTCTGGGTAAACAGACATTCTTTGGGCTATTTGAGGCCACGGTGGAGTCTGAAATCCGTGGTTGCTCAAAGAAAAGCAGAATATTTAGTGCTGGAAGTCAGCAGACTACACGTGACTAATTCAAACCTAAAGGTGAGTCTCAAGATTCCCATTATGGGAAAATGTGCATGTAAACATGTGTACGTACATACCACTCTACCCCCTCACACACGAGAACATGCAAAACCCACACACAAACACACACACGCATAAATGCACACGTACCCTCACGGATGCATTCACACACTCATTCACGCACAACTAAGAACAGAGGAAACTAAAACATCTGGGAAATGGAAAGCCAATGTTCCAGTGTTCCGTGAGATTAAGATGAACTATAATTTACTGTGTGTGTGTGTGTGTGTGTGTGTGTGTGTGTGTGTGTGTGTGTGTGTGTGTGTGTGTGTGTGTGTGTGTGTGTGTGTGTGTGTGTGTGTGTGTGTGTGTGTGTGTGTGTGTGTGTATGTAAGTTGGTGTGTTTCTGTGGTTCTGACAGGACGTCACTCTCATGAATATAGAGATGAAGATGCGCCCCGCTGTGCTAGCGAGGTTTGCTAATGCTGAAACAAACACAAACAACAACAAACACAATTAATTTGCACAGACAACAAAACAAAACAAATCACGTGCCAAACTCCCAGCTGATGTTTATGGATGGACAATTATGCATCACTTCTCTCTCATCAGCCCTCAGCACATCTTCTCCATGTTCTTTATTTGCTCTTCTTAACCCAGCCACGTCTATTACTACCGCCGCACTACAACACTACTACAACTCTCTCTCTCTCTCTCTCACTCGCTCTCTGTCTCTCTCTCTGTCTCTCTCTCTCTCTCTCTCTCTCTCTCTCTCTTCAAAATCAACTGTTACCATTTAAAGGCCACGGTCTGCTTTCACTTTTGCTCAGGAGACAGACAGCTGTGGACAGAGACAAACAGGCTCTGGTGGCCCTGAAGGAACTTGTGTGTCTTTTGTTGTGAATTCGGATGACTTTGCGAGTCTGGCTCTGGCTCTCTGATGTGTTGGGTTGGCGCTGTGATACAGCTGCTGTTTCACTTAACCATGACATGTAGCCTACAAGTCACCGTGATCATTTCAAAATGAACGTCAATTGGCTGTGGCTGTAGTCTTCTGTCAGTTTCTCAGTACTGGCTAAATTAACCCAGTTGATGTCATTATATAGTTCCCTTCATTGTTTTGGGCTGCCATGTTAGGATCAAAGATCACTCCTGATAGGCCTAACCCGAGGCCCTTGCTAGGCCTGTGTGACGGGGCTTACTGTAAGCTGGGGGAGAGGATCCTCCATACCCACCAATGCCCATAATCACAGTGGATCATCTCACCTCACAAATATTTGCTCTCCCTCCTCTTTAATCAGGGCCCTGCTGGGTGCTCCGTGGGTAGCTGCCTCCCCTCCAAGGGACGGAGCTCTGAAAGCCCCAGTTCCCTCCACCGCCCGGTCTCTCGAGGCTGGAACATAAACCCCGTCAGCTGGGGCAGCCTGAGTCGGAGACTCCACTGCTCCACTGGCAGACGATGGCTGAACTGCACACAGGCCAGCTCAGGAGTCTGCTCTATTTTTAGCACGCAGCCTTTGGGAGTAATATTGATATTTGCTGAAGTGTAATTTTAGTAGAAATTCCAGAACTTTTGCCTTTTTGGTGTCCAATAGGGTGGACAGCACAGCTCAGTTTCATCCTTGCCTTCTCCCCAATCGGTTAATTGTGGTTAATTTCTTCCTCCTTGACATTTAGCGCTCATTTCATCTGGTTCCACACAAGGGTTTAAAACAGTCATTTTCCTGAAGTCAATAGTAGCTCACCTTTTCAAAGGTCCTGCGAGTTGATTCTGTGGTCCACCTGGCTTTGGGATGATGGATGGTGCTGCGGCCTCCTTCATTAGAGCAGTCCGCTTCCTTTGATGGTCCGAGTGGAGGAGGCTTATCAGGCTCCTCTCCCCGAAATAATCTCTCCGGTGTGGACAGTGACGAATCACCCCTCCCAGAGACGCGCAGACACTGGGGAGAAATGATTATTCTTTATCGGTGATAGGGACGTGATCTGATGACCCGGGCTTCACTGAGGCTTGGATGCTTTGTGAGAAGTCAAGACATCAGATGTCACTCTCACCCCCACACAAACACACATTCATACACACTCTCTCTCTCTCTCTCTCTCTCTCTCTCGCTCTCTCACACACACACACTCTCTCTCTCTCTCTCTCTCTCTCTCTCTCTCTCTCTCTCTCTCACACACACACTCTCTCAATCTCAAAGTTTGAAAGTGAGAGATCAGAATGACTCATGACAGAATGACTCACAGGGTTTCATTCAGCAGACTGCACACTGAATCATTTCACATAGTGTTCCAGCAGGCTGTTTTTTTCACTCCAGTCTCGTTTTGATGATAGACAAACCTAGGCATCCCCAAATATACTCCTTTACATACATCTCTTTACAAAAAGGCACATCAACCCAAACAGCTCCGTTTTTGCAGAACATTATAACAAAAAAATATATAGACTTCATGTCTTATCTTATCTTCTCTGACTTCATATGTCTTATCAAACACACCAAATACACTCCGTTAAATTCAATCTGGCTTGCAGTACACTCTGAAACCACACGGAGGCACTCTGTCTATATGAAGAGCCCCATAGTAAAGGTTAAGCCAGTTTCAGAGAACAGGCAAGGCTTCTTACTGTAATGATGCTCTACCAGATCCCCTGGCCTCTTTGCCCTTTCTGATCAAATGCCCCAGAGCTCCCTGCTTTAGTGACGAGCTTCATGCCTGGAATTGATACACCAATTTAATACTGACTATCACAAAGCTCGTGCCTTTAATGTTTATTTATTCATCAAAGCTGATGACAGATCAGCGGTGGGACAGGTCCTTGTCCCCCTTCGCGGTGACCAGGTGCTGAGTGACGCACCACCTAACCCCTCCCATCTTGCTGTCGCACCACAGGGTGGCTGTAACTCCGACACCCCAGAGATAAGGAGAGTCCACTAATGGAGCTGGTGTCATTGGCAGCCCAGTAACAAAACAACCATCTCAAGTACTTATGAGCCAGTGGTGTCCCACCGCATCAGGACCAGGGGAGGCATGCCTTGAGAATTGGACATGGGGCAAACCTGACTGGCATGGCCGCTGATATGAGCTCTAATCCAGAGCTGAGCTGCAGACCCCCTGCTGGTAGGCTCCCAGCTCAAAGGGCTTAAACAAATCACGCCGCGGGAAAAGAGGAGCGAGCGGGATCTTTTATCAGTCGTGGGTTTGGTGCTCATTTACTGCCTGTACATTAGCTATGCAGTGTGTAGGCATGATTTTACATGAGTATCACTGTAATATGTATGATGTTATGGAATTTTCACGCACACTAATTGAAACATCTAGTTGACATTGGTGTTGTGATGCATAACAGGTTTGTTCACTGGTATGGTTAAAAGAACAATCCACGTCTGGGAATGTACAGCCTTGCAGCTTGACATTGGATCTCTGTTCAGAGATACTTCCACACAATGCTGAATGGGACAGTATATCATAAAAAGAATAAATAAAGGGAAGGTAACCATTTTGATAATGTAACTACAGACATTCATTTAGAGTACTATTACTGCATGTAATTAACAAAATAAGGTGACCATCTTAGACTGGCAGTTTATGTATATTTAACACCTTCAGTAAAGGAGTGAAGTCAACCCATCAAACACCTCCGATCTCTTTAATAGACAACAATGAAATGTTGGCACCACAAGAAAGAAAAGCAGAGGCACTTTACATCTTAGGCCCAGTACCTTCTGTCCAAACCTAACATCAACACTTCCTTGAAGCACAGCCGAGAGCACACATTTAACACAGCATTACTTAATAATGCAATACTATCCATACGTTATCATATTTAACACGGCACTACTTTTACAATTAAATCCTATCCATACGTTATCAATATCAGTTCTGTGACTGGGGGACAAACAAAGAATAACAGGGAGTACCAGGGAGAAGGATGAATGTTATTAACACACCCCCTAGAACCACAAAGTTGGATGCCAACACTGCTGAAAAACAACATCTGCTCCGATGACAACTGTGGACCTATTCATATTGATTGATCGTCTAAGCTGATGTTGTAGTCTCAGGCCATTCCAGCCTCAAAGCTGAGGGCATGGAGCCCTGGTGTAGTGAAGGGGCCCCCTGGTGGCAGTTTAATGTATCCTGACACAACCCCATATGCTTAATGGGCAAATAATAAGTGAGTGGATACATTTAAAACATGCTAGACCAACTTGGCAATTTACTACTGGGTGCTACTTGGGTAGCACTTTATTTGGATAGTCTGCCTATAGAGACCTTTACAGAGGGTTTGTTGAAATCCAAGTTCAGTCTTTGTAATTGTTCACTTAGTTCTAATTGTTCACCTTAATCAAACCGAGGAGCAGCAGAGCTTTGGAAATAAAAGATGATGGGTGGTTTATTGGACTGGAGTGCAGGCTTGAGACAGAAAGCCAGCCTTGTTCTTGTTGGTTCTAGGTGGTATGCCGCAGTTTCACTGAGTGGTCTGTAGACTTACTCTTGTAACGAAATGCCAAGGCCATATCTGGCTCTATTTTAATACCAACGTTGCTCATTGATACCTACTTTTAAAAGAAACACTGACAGACATGCTAAAGCTGTTGTTGTGCCAACCTCTTTTGCATTGTTGAGTTTGTCTAAAAAAAATGACCAGTCATCTGACCAGTGTGTGTTTGCTACTCTTAAAAATGTATTTTGGAACTTTCTATTTGTATCTCGATATGATTCGCTTGAGTGTTAAGCATTTATTTTTTTCAGTTATGCTAATTCCACTCATATAACTGTTGAAGGTTGTGGTTGTACGTTGTAGCTTAGAACTGGGACAATAAATATACAAATGAATAATATAGCAATCTATACATACTGTTTCAATACGATACAGTTTAAGGTATGTTCACTAAACATGTTCTCTCTCTCTCATCCTTTTTGGTTTAGTTTTCCACTTTTTTTCCACTTCATCCTTGTGCATGATGGATAAATGTCTCTGTTGACTAGGGTGTCTGTGAGAGCCTTCTTTAGAAATTGTCATCGTCTTTTCAGGGGAAATTGAAATTCCTTTGGAGAGTGTGACTGAGTCCCACATCCCACGGTAGTGAATTGGATGTTTTCAAATGTCCTCGGAACAAGTGTAGCGATCACTATGGTCACCATCCGTAATAGCACATCTGAAACTCAATTAAAGTGTGACCAAGAGAGTGGAAGTCTATTACGTGTGGCACCAGAGCACACATTCAGACCAGGGAACTGAAGCTAAGGTGGCAGCTAAGGTGGTATGGGAGCACACGTGACGTGAGTTGTGTGTTAGTACGTCATTGTCATTTTGTCAGTGGAAAGGTCCCCTGTCAGGATCTTGAGGATGACAAACCTCCAGCTTCTCCACTCAAGGTATGGCACAGCAGTGCTCTTATTGACTATCTGCGTTCTGTCCTGTCCCATTTAAGATGGAGTCCTTCAGGTGACTTTCCCTTCAGAGATGTTAGCCACAGAGCTTGTGTGCCGACTTATTACCATATACATTACTACGTACATGACATATGACATGTCAAAACAATAACGCTGAAGGACTTTCTGCTAAAAGAACAGTTAACAAATGAGAACCCCCCCGGCAAAGCTATTTTCTCTGCAGGTTGTAACTTCTCTGTGGAATGCTTTCAGAATTCTCTTAGGGGTGAAGTCAACATGGCCATGCTTTGGTACACCTGTGGTAAATGGTGAGAAGGAGCTTTTAATAAAGATGTTAAATGGCTTGTACTCGTTTCCAGGGACGTGTTTGTTTTACTTGTGACTTCTTTTGGGCCCCCTCTCGTGCGCCCCTCTATAATTTACCTGTACGTGTGTTGAGACGGCTGACTGTGAATCGTCATTAGCATTAGTTCTCCTTGACTGAGCTGAGCCATCTGAGTCACATCCATCCCAGAATAGCCCGCTGTGAGCGCTAGCAGACGCAATGCAATGCAGCGCAGCGCAACGCAGCACAGCGCATCACTGAGATTTTCACAGACCCATTTCTCCTCCTCGGTCTCAGAGTGTCACACGATATTGTCAACTGTGCTGACATCACTGTGTCCATGATGCAGAGGCGAGCATGCACCATAACCATCCTTTTCTGGGGGGTTGGGTTCAATAATATGATCATTTAGCCTATACAATTTTATATTATATAAATTATATTTGTTTTGATCTGATCAAGCTGAAAGGAATTTTATCCTTTTATCCTGGTTCCATCACTTTAAGAACATACTTAATCAAAGCAGCAATAAGGAGTTCTGTTCCAAAAAAAGCAAGCTCACCTAAAAGGCATGCAACCTTGCAAACACCACCAACAGCCCAGTTGACACTGATAAAAGCTTGTCAACACACTAAGTGATGTCTTAGTATAACTGGCAATGTCATGCTGTGAAGTATTCCACTTTTTGCAGGGTGTTCCAGCCTGGAACACATAACTACATAGGGCATATCCTGGATGGCTAGTGGGAAAGACACAGGTGTTAATCTGTCCTTCACATGACCCTATGCTATCAAAATTAATTTGAGGATGGTACCAAGACTAGCTGCCTATAACCCATACCTCAAAGAGTGTCAAATTGTTGCATAGTGTTACTTTAATGTGTGTTTGTTTTGTGGCTAGAGATGGGAATGCTACAGGAAAACAATTGAAAGTGCACAGTAAGTGCACCCTAAAATAAAATACACCACCCCCCCACCCCGGATCTAGGCAGAGCTAGGTGTGAACACCGAATGAAGGTGTTTTTATATTGTTGAAAATATACTCAATTACTTACAGTATAATGGAAAGCGCAGTCAATAGAAGCTGGACAGCACCAGGTTCCATTATGCACCAGCAGATGGCAGTATAACAGCAAATCTCAATTATTAGTTACTAGGTGCAGAGAGACATGCAATCATTGTAATAATTATATTGTAATATCGAGAAGGAAAATGTCCCAGGTTTCTTTGGATTCTCTACTGTTTATTGTGACACACACAGGAAACACTGATACTAAGTTGGGAAACAAACAAGGGAGGTCTCATCTCATAACAGAGATATTCGTTAACTATACAGGATCCAACAGACAGACCTCTACACGTTTCACACAGACTAGAAATAGTCACAGAAATACAAACTGACATTAACACAAGAATGAAGACAGAAGGAGTACATCCCACAAATCAAACACAAACCGACGCTTAGATTCTAACAGAACTCTGGGATCACTACATCAAATACACACACATGCAGAATTGTGCTACCCCCCTGCACACTACAAATATTTTCTCAGTTCAGTGTAACTCAGTGAAGACTGTTTTGGTAATTGTTGCAATTCTCTGGTGTGAGTCACACTGACTGAGGCCCTTGTGTCTCGGTTCTTTCAGACCAATGGACAGCAAATATCTTGTGTCTGACATGCATCGGCTTTTTATAGTCATCCGACACATGAGGTATAGAGCAGTTTAGTTCCTTCAAGTGTGATGACACTAGCTCTAACTATTAACTAATTAGCTGTGAGTACTGTGATGGTTTTTCACAGTTTCTCCTCCTGCAAAAATGAATGCATACATATTCTCCCTCTCTCTCTCTCTCTCTCTCTCTCTCTCTCTGTCAGTCAGACGCACAAGCGTGGGTGTGGGTGTAGGAGATAGACCATGACAGCCAGGTGTTTGCTTAAATCCATTTTATTGCTCAGTCACAGGGAGCTTCTGCTACCGCTTGATTCACGGTAATTTCACCCACACAGGAACCATTGCAAACAGACTCTAAAATCATACCCCTACCTCATGCGAGCAATGTAAGGAACCTCCCAGGATAGGAACCTGGTCTGGTGAAGGAGCTAGATGATTCATTTACATTCTTTGGTAATGTTCTTCTAGGGTTATGTGGGTAGGTGGCGATAGTGGTTCAGGAGGCAGAGGAGTCGTTTACCAATTGGAAGGTTGCTAGTTTGAACCTGACTCCTTCTCACCAACTGTCAAGATGTCATTGAGCAAGACACAGAACCCACAACCGCAGTTTGGCCACTTGGATAGTAAGCCATCGGTGCACGAATGGGTAGATGTCTGAGGCATTCATCTGTAAAGTGCTTTGAGTGCTCTATGAGAAGAAAAAACCCTATATAAATGCAGTCCATTTATGTGGATTGTGATGTAGTAAAATCACGTGAATCTAGATTGTGGATTTGGCTCCTTGGCTCTTGTGTGATGCCCATATGATGCTGCCACGTCAGTGCACTCGAACATTCCGTTCTGCCACTACTGCGATGGAGTGGAATGCGTGAGGTGCTGTGACGGAGGCTGCTGTGATTGCCACCTTGTTGAGTTGGGAAACAATCCAGGATTAAGAGGAAGAAAAGATAAAATATACAGGAAAATAAATATGAAATAGACAGACACTCCACTGTTGTCTACACACACACACACACACACACACACACACACACACACACAGTCACACACACAATCACACACACATGCGGCACATCAGTGACGGCACTCCCACATCCAATATCAGGAGAGCCTTTTATGTCAGATGAAAGGTAGCCCACTTTGAGGTGCTGACTGCTCGGGTACACATCCCACTTCCCAGGCACACGGAGCCCTCCAGTTAAACAAGTAAATCAACTAAACTACACACTTGAGAGAGACAGGTCATTTAAGGAGGTACAGCTAGCGAATCTTAGCCAAGTCCTCTGCTAGAAAGTAATGTTATTTTCCAGAGAACCCACACCTTGACAATAGCAACCTGACGCCCACATGACGCTTTTCTTGTGTGTGCTTCCATGATTTTACACCAACTACCTCTGTCATCCCTGTCAGCGTGAAGGCTGCTCTTTATTCCATGTCTGCAATCTGTGCTTAGAGACCCCTAGAAATCTCTGAAGCTAATGGACGCCGATCGAGTCCACGTTTCGTGTTACCTGCCAGCTCTCTGCGGGCTCAATGGAGAGGGGGTCCCAGTGGAGCTCTTATGTGCCTGTCCACCTCCCTTAAAATAAGCTCATTGAGATGCAACATCGGCATTGCCACCTGGGGCAGCTGGGCCGTCATGCCACTGTTTAAGCTTTCATTTGCAATGCATGGCCACATGCTGCTTTGCACCTCACAATACATGACTGACATGTTTATTTAGCATTCATGAACGGCATGAATGAAAGTGTGTTCAGTCGCAGGCTGATTTCCCACTGTATATTCAGTTGCTACCTTGGTATGTTGTGGATAGCTGAAACAGTGGGAACATTCAATCTGTAAAATGCTCCCTTGCTTTTGTACAGGCTGAATGACTTGTAACAGATGCTAAACCGTTGTTAATCCAAATTAAACTTGGTTGTGAAGGAACCCAGTAATGTGTTTGGTTGAGGTGACATTTAGAGGAGACCTGGTGGCAGACTCACAATACAGCACTTGAAACTGAACAACTTGACAATAATCATCACGCGTAAACCCAGGCACCAATATGTAAAGGTGACCAAAAGCACGATCATGTTTATTCAAGGTCAAAAGTCAAAATTCTGTGGCCAGGTAACATTTGCATTAAGTGAGAAATTTCCATCACAGCAAAAGTAAAGAGGATTAAAAAAGCACTAGAAAAGGATTGGAATGCTTTGTCTGGCCATAAATATGGATGAGGTTGCATAACGTCTTGTGTGAATGTGGAAAACAGTTTCAGTTCAAATAAACATAGACAGTTGAGATCAATTAAAGAAACATCTTTAGATTCATTTATTTGTCCATATTTGTTGGTCAAGTTGCTTAACCAAAATAAACTGTAAATAAAACATAAACACAGGGATCTTTCCATATTCACACACATTCCTTGGATTCCAGAGAAGTCATTGTCCCTGTAATACCTACCCAGGCTTGTTTCTAGTAATGGCTCTTTCTGTTAATCATTTCCACACTCGCTACCTTTGAGAGCCCCCTGACACCGCCCAGGGAGGGCAGTCCTTTGCTCTTCTTGCCAGAAGGAAAGGAGTGGTTTCCTGTCGCTTGCCATCTTACATCTGACCTCTCTATTCCCTCGTGATGTCACATAAGCTTTCCCTGGGTCATGTGAGTCAGTGTCTCTTTAAAGGTCCACTGGCGTCGACAGATGTCATTAAAAATCAATCTGAGAAAAACACGAAACCGCTGCCATATGCTGCAAAATTTGAGAACCACGCACACACACACACGCACATACACACACACACACACACACACACACACACACACACACACACACACACACACACACACACACACACACACATGCACATCCCCACACTCTCCTTCACCAGATGAATAAATAAAAAAGAAGTATTAGTCTGTCAGAGGTGTAGGGGTGTGCTTGAAGCAGAAGACCATCAAAGTGTTGAGTGGTGTGAATAAAATATCATACATAGCTGTGAATGGGATTGACCTTTCGGCTATGGCTTTGGCCTCCTCGCTGAGGTGGCGGGTTAACCTGATCTGTGGGCAGGGAGAGAGAGATGACTGATGGAGGAGTGAGCCGTGATGGGGGAACGCTCATCACACTGAGCCAACACATAATCACACTCCAGCAGTCTCTCCATCTCTTGCCCGTCGTCTCCCTAAGTCTGTTATTCTCCCCCTGCTTTCTCTCTGTCTGTCTCTCTTCGTCTCTCCCTACTTCTCTCTTCCACTCCTATCTCTCTCTCTCTCTCTCCGTTCTATGTGTGCCTTTTCATCCCCATCCAAAAGGTATTACCATATAATTCTGACCTGTCGGAAGCTAACTGCCAGGACTGATGCAGTAGTCATTTGGGTAATTATGGTAGTCAAAAGGATGATACCATTCACCGTTAAGGATCTCCTGTTGCTCATACGTTTAAGGGAAAGGTAAAATTGAAACCTTTGTCTATTGCCTTTGTCGGCCTGGACCTCCATGGTGAAGTAACAATGGTAATTTGTTGGTTTGTTTTTGAGCCGGGGGGCGAACTAACTGGGTGTTCAAATCCTGCTTGCAGTCAACACGTAGTGCGTTGAATGGATAGACAATTTTGTAGCCAACGGCAAATGTGACAAAAGTAGAAAGGAAGGATTTTCGAAAGCAGACTAGAGACAAGTCATAGCAGAAGGAGCCCAATGACTGTACCACATTGACAGCTTAACACGCTGCTCTTGACACATGTGATTACCACTTCAAAAGCCTCAAAACTTCAAAAAATCCTTTTCCTAATCCATTTTTATACAGCGAATCTCAAAATGATCAACATCCACTATCTGACTAGGCCACCGTTCTAGCACAAATGAAGAAAACACAGAGTCCTTACAAATCTCATCCAGACTCCAGACACGATTACATGAAAGCCCAGCCCAACAACCTGCCCGCCATTACATCAACACCTCCGCCAAAGCAGAGCTTCAATTGGTCTAGGCTCTGGACAGCATAAGCTTGGCTCATGTCAAAGCAGGCACTTCAGGTAACTGCACTGATATCAAGTGCCCACCCACACACTCACACTCACACACACACACACACACACACACACACACACACACACACACACACACACACACACACACACACACACACAGAACCGTGTCTATAAGATGAGATCTAAGGCTAGGATGATGAAACCAGTAATCAATGATGAACTGAAGTGATTGCCACATGTTTGCCTTTCTCCATTAAAACCCCACTGTGGAAATTGTATTCTCTACACAGATGCAAACACTAGCGTACTGGCAGAACAGAAGAAATAAATCTGTGTTTCTTTAAGCCAGGTCAAACTATTTAGTTACTGTGTCTAGTTGTCTTTCTGTGTAATGCTTATGTTCTATGGTAGCAATAATGATTGCAATATGCAGAGAAATAATCTCTGATTTACAGGGATGTATTGTGACTTTATATACTGAATGTATGTACTGAATATAAGGACAGATAGAAACTTCATGAAACTGACAACTGACCATGTTGGGTCATTTACCTGACATCTGAAATAACGCAGGGACATGGATTAGATCACTGTCATGGACGGATTAAGAAACCACGGGCCCCTGGGCCTGGACATGTTAAAGGCCCCCCCCCCCCCACCTTGCAAAAAATAAATAAAAAATGCGCTCAAAAAAACACGCACCCAAATAGAAACAGCGCCGTATTCGTATATAGGCTATATATATTTTACCAACAATGTGTTGGATTTAACGGTCGAATAAGATACGTTGGCTATTGTATTGGGAAAGTAAACAGGTCAACGTTTTCTCCGTAACATCCACCTTCGGTGCACTGCCCTGCTTTTGTTTCTGACATAAGACCTACCTGTAGATAACCCTCTTTATTTAGTGTGGGATTTAATATGTTTAAGTATAAGTGTGGTACTAAGAATTTTGTTTTGTTGGATTTAAGACTTTTATTTTGTATATACGTGACCAGGATGTTTTGAGGTGAAAGGGTTGCCCGCGGAAAAGGACACTGGAAGTTGAATTCATTGTGGAAGGTTTAAGGATGCTGCTCTACTGATGAGATATTAAGCTCTTACGGTGTTAAAGGTAGACTAAGTTGTGTCATACAGTTAAATAAAAGCAAAGTTTCTTTTAGCATCAGTCGTCGAGCCATTATTTAGTAGAGACAGCTACACTACCTGAACAGCATGGGGCAGGAGAGGCTGAATAAATGGGCTATCCTGCCCATTGAAAAAGCTATCATGCATCACCACTTTAATGTTTGAAAGGCGTCGTTCGGCAAGTGTACTGTCCCTCTGACTGCTCAGTTCTTGACGTTCAGATTGTGCGCCTAAACCAGAGCCATAAAAAACCTAAACCAGCTAAATCGTATCGTCACATGATCAAATAGACACTTGACATTGGCGAACAAGATAGGCTACATATTACCCAGAAACCATTGCATATCTGTATATGACAAAAAAATTAATTAGATAAGAAATTATTAATTTATTGAATCGGCTTTTTAATAGTTTATATAGCCTAATGTATGCACGATAAGCATATAATTGTGTTATTGATTGCTTAATTGCTACTGATGATTTCTCCCTAAAAATGTAAAACCATGATAGAGACAGGTTTGTCATTTTGAGGGAATAAATAATACAAGGTAGTGGTGGGCGATACTGCAAAATTTGGTATCGATCCGATACCAAGTATTTATAGGGTCAATATCGCCGATACCGATACGATACTTTTACTTAAAAAAATACTTTTGTGTAGGGAAGAACAGTATGTAATTTTTTTTTTTCATCAAGACAATGCAAAACCACATTCAGCACAGATTTCAAAGACATGGCTGAGGAAGAAGAGTGTTTGGGTGTTGGACTAGCCATGCCTGCAGTCCTGACTTGTCCCCAAAAGAGAATTTGTGGAGCATTTTGAAATGCAATATGGGACAAGGGGGACCCTGCACTAATGCTCGCTTTAAGACTTGTTTGCTGGACGAATGGGACAAAGGGACAAAAGGGACAAAGGGACAAAGTTACACCTCATTTGGTGTCTGTAGTCCCTAAACAACTTTTAAGTGTTTTTTAAATGTGTTGCAAACACTGAAATTGAATTAAGTGTTTATTTTGAAAAAACAATCAAATTCATCAGTTAAAACATCAAATAATGTGCTGTTGCTTTGTTTTCAATACTACACAGGTCAAAGAGAATTTACAAATAACTGTTTTCGCTTTTAATTTCCATTTAAAAGTTCTATATTGTTCCAACTTTTTCTGGTTTGGGATTGTAGATAACACGTCTCAATGGGTTGCTATAATAGGCCTACACTTTGACAACAAAAGTGTGTGATTGCTCAAAAACATCCACGTTTGTTTTCTAATAGCCTATCAATAAACGCGGACTTTCCACATTTTAAAAGGGCATGTTAAAAGGGCACGCAGGACAGGTGACATGTAGCCTAGGTGTAAATGTAAAAATTAAAGTTATGTTGTTCTCAGTTTCGCAATGTTATGTTTGAGCAATCACACTACTAATACTGAATATATATATATATATATATATATATATATATATATATATATATATATATGACATGACTAAAATATTATTAGCCTACTCTTACTATAAGCTACCTGGGTACTGTCTGCCTCTCTGAAAAGATTCGGCCAACGAACTCTGTCTCTGTGCCGGGGGTCTGGGTGCATTTTCCTCCTCTCTCCGTAGTTCGGCATTTTCCTTGTGATGTGTTTTTAGGTGTTTGTGGAGGTTGGTAGTGTTGCCACAATATCGTATGCTCTTTTTGCAAGTGTCACAACTTGCAGTAGAATCATTCTCTGATGTAAAATAGCTCCAAACAGCGCTTTGCTTCCTCTCAGCCATGCCTCTCATTCAATGTGCGACGCTGCTCTTCTACGTGTTGCGTCAATGAGTCACGTGACGGCATGACAACGAATCACAGCAGAGCAGCACGAGGCGGAGGAAGAGCAAAGCGTGATATGAGAGCAGCGTTTGCCCAGGATTGTAGGGGAGTCTAGGAGACACGAGCAAAGTATAGTGAACTTAGAGGAGATAATTAAATTAAATGATCGATCCCATTACAATTGTATCGATCCGATACCAATACCAGCGTTGGCATCGATAGTATCGATACTTATATCGATCCGCCCACCCCTAATACAAGGTGTCATTGGAAATGTCATCCTTGATCGCTGTTGCCGCTTTACCCTCCACATAATCGGAAAACCAAAAAAAATAGCTTCTGGTCTCCGTACGAACCTTCCGTGTTGACTTCAATATCAATACTATGCTCCTGGTGCACATTCAAAGTTTACAAATAAGCATAGGTACATTTAATTAAAGCCATTAGCAAATTAACCAAATACACCTTTTAAAACCACAAATGAGAGATGCATATCAGCAACTTCACGCAGAGGCTCTGGCTTAGGGGCCCCCTGAGCTCATGGGCCCGTGGTGCCGATAGGCCCGTTCGGTAATCAATCCCTGAGTAGGAATATTGGGGCCCTGTTACTGACATGAATGGCTTAAGCCTAGAATATACCGGCTATGGCGCATCGTGTCATATCATATTATCAATACAAAGTAAATATCAGCCACCTCACGCAGAGGCTCTGGCTTAGGGCCCCCTGAGCTCAGGGGCCCCAGGTGCCGGTAGGCTCGTTCGGTAATCAATCCCTGAGTAGGACTATTGGGGCCCCTGTTACTGACATGAATGACTTAAGCCTAGCATATACTGCCAACGGCGCATCGGGTCAAATCATCATATCAATACAAAGTTAATAACAGCGACGTCACGCTCTGGCTCTGGGGCCCCCTGAGCTCATGGGCCCCTGGGCCTGGGCCCGGTAGGCCCGTTCGTTAATCAGTCCCTGATCACTGTGATCAGACCGCTGCAGGCGTTTCTCATGTGTGTCTCAGACTACAGGATAACACAGCAGATGAATACAGCCCTGAGTCTGCGGTGAGATTTATGTATTGACTTTACGAGCTGGCTGACAATCAGTCAGGTTGCCTTTCAGTGGCTGTAATGAGAGGAGCTGCTGCATCAGTTCAGCAACACGTCTTCACCTCCTGCAGGTTGTGTTTGAAAGGGGGCACCTGCAGCAATGTCCTCAACGCAGACACACTAAATATGCCGGCCTTAAGATGCCAGAGCTCTCTCAAAGCAGACACACTAAACACAACTAGCCTTAGGAAGCCAGAGCTCTCTCAACGCAGACATGCTGAACACAGCCGGCCTTAAGAAGCCAGAGCACTCTAAAAAATGCCAGGCACCACATGATGTCTGCCTGAGGACTAATCGGAGTGGAGGAAATCATTTTTAAAATATTTGATTTGGTCTGTAATTGATAGTTTTCAGCTGACGTCAGAATGACCAGCTGAAGGGCAAAACAGACGTTCCACAGCTGTTTAACACGGGAGTTAATACAGGAACCACCCACCTTTCAAGCTCTTTTAATATTAGTTAAAAAATGCCAGAGAGTTGTTGCTCGGTTGGCTGTTTAAATCGGTGAGGAGACAAGCCCAGAGTTAGTTTTTATCGCATTTAAAACCCGCTACCGCTCCTGCCAGCTGATTAAAAAAAAAGTTTATTTCGCCGTGGCTGCCAGCTGATTGTACGTAGACACGTCCTTCTGGTTAAACTTTTCTCGGACACACAGTAAAGTAGCCTTACTTTTGGAGATGGAAATAAAAGCAGTCACCCTGTTCTGGTTGCCTAATTTATCATAATAACTGCCTAAAATCGGAATAAATCAAGTTATAAAGACAAAACAAAGCATGAACACGATTCAAATTGGATTACAGCTGCTGATCTACCTCAAAGCAAGTAGGCTAGGTAGTGTATTTTGTCATTCAACTAGTAATACTACAATGGCAGTAGAAAATATATGGGAAGATCAAAGTTGTCATTCGCTAGACAAGGTTTTCGTGCTTGTTTAAACCAGGGAATTGTGTCAAATAATAAAGAACATCGTTGGGTAGGCTAACGGCTGCTAGCTTACAGCAGGTACCTCGCTAGCTGGGACCTAGCTATTAAATGGCACTCATTTGCACTGATTATGAAGACGTGTTTTCGTTTTTACCTTCCACACCGTTGTGAACCCAACCACTTCTGAAAATTAAATAACTATCTGTGCTTTTGTAGGCTTTCAGTTTTTAAGATGTGTACGGGGACGGATTTTCTATTAGATAGATGTAAATATCTCCACACTGGAGTTCAGACAGGGACTTTGAGGAGGTTAACGAAATAAAAATGTCACGACACCTGCAGTAAATGTATCACAAGTTCCTGATTTGTTTTCCCTTCTGAATATTTCTGTCTGGCTATAGTGGTATGATCTGTGGTTGATGGCAATCGTATTTGAGTAGGCACTGCTCGAAGATTTCCACTGTTTCTCCCTGTTTCGCTGTTCTTTTTGCCCGTCAGCTAACAATTGTAGTGACGTCACTGAAAACTATCAATTGTCGTTAAAGGCTTTCATGTGTGTGTGCGTGTATGCAGGTGTGTGTAAGTGTGTGCGCACATACATGTTGCTGTGTTTTGTTTAACCTCCTTCTGTCTCTCTCTGCTTGAAGACTCTTCCAGGCAGCCCAGCTAATGTCATTTTAGCACAGAGCTCCACATTTCATTGTGTGCAGGACCTGTAATTGGATTGACAAAACAGTGACTCTTCAGGATCCTGGCGATCCATGCTGTAGAAAAAAGAATCTCATTTTTGATTCATGAACTGCTAAAAAGACCTGAGCTTTGCGGTACATTTCCCATTGTTCAAGGCAATCAGCTGAGGTGCCTGGGTTGGTGATTTCCACAAATGGCAGATGTGCACATGAATGTTTTCTGTCCCTCACACTCTCTCAGAAAATTACTGTAATCACTCTCCGTGTTTCGCTCTCTGTCTTTAGTACGCCACCAATAATCACCTCAATAGTGCACAGCTGTGCTGTTTAATTAACCTAATATCCTGCGCCTCGCTCACACTAATTGTCATTAAAATCCAAACACCGCTTCCCATTTGACAATGGACAATGTCTTGCAGGCAAAAGACTTCATTTGCAAGGCTTTTACCTTTGCAGATATTATTGTAGAACCCTGTCCACGTCAATGGATTCCCATCGGAAGAGTCTGTGGCAGGAAGCTTTCTGCTGTCTTGGCAAAGGACCAAGCTGCTGTGTTGTGCTGCTGCTCTTCCTACACTGTCACGGAGCTTAAAATAGGACAGTGTTTAGTCTTCACTTAGCGGCTAATGGTGAACCTGTGCAGCTCGTGCAGGAAGATGGCACACCTTCTGGACAATGACGGCTTCTATGTAATGAATGAGTGTTTTCTTGATGGCTGCATTTCCCTTTATTGGCGAGTCCCCTTATTGAATACATAAAGCTATTTGGCTGAGCATCTTCATTTGACCCCCTTGCTGTCCCTCTGCCATGATGGAGGACAGATGCAGAAACAGAGTTTGAGTTTGATGGGGCTTGGAACTCACCACGTGGTTTTATTTGGGCCTTGAAAGGTAGTCATTGTCAACATAGAAAATGTTTAGTCATGGTCTGTTAGGAATCTGTATCGCCATTCCCATAAGAAAAGAACATCTAGAAAAAGATATCCTTATTATCTAGGGTTAGTTACTTAATTTCTCTTAACAATAAGTTTAATGGAACTAAAAGTGATATGATATTACCTCCTCTGTCTCTCTCTCTCAAGACAACTTTGATGTTTAGGGCTGGGGCACAAATTGTCATAGTAAAGTACATTTAACTAGCCTATGACTGCAAGACTGTTCAAAGCTGATGCGGAGAGGAATATCCCTGTAAGCAAAATTACGTCCCCTAGACGTCCCGTAATGGTCTCTCTGAACGTTCTAAAAACGTAAATGTGTATGGTTCCCGTGACAACTTTAGGACGTTTTGCACAACGTTCCAAGACCGTCCCGAGGACGTTGCGGTGACAACTGGGAAACGTTTTCTATAGGTCCTGGGGACGTTATGCAGGACGTTGCAAGCACCTCCCGAGGGCATTGTGGTTACGTCTGGGGAACGTGTTTCTATAGGTCCTGGGGACGTTCTGCAGGAAGTTGCAAGAACGTCCTGAGGGCATTGTGGTGACATCTGGGGAAAGTGTTTTAGACGTCCTGGGTACGTTATTCAAGGATGCACCGCGGACGTAGCAGGCACGACCGTTTTTGCTGAGCTAAATGAAGAAAATAAAATAATAATAGATCGCGGAGCCGTCATTTTGCTTACAGGGCGCACACACACACAAGTTCATTTATATAACACATTTCATATGATATGCATAGACACACACACAGACACACACGATTACAAACTTGATTGCGGGCATGGGAATTGAACCGTAAACCTTCCTATTACTAAACCAGATCGCTACCTACTGCACTAACACTGTCTAATTACTATTGTGTCACTTTAACACGTTTATCACAGTGTGAGACAGCCAACAAACTTAGTCTTTTTTTCCGAGGGTTTGAGGAAAAGCATATTGTAGCGATCTCAGTCACTACGCATTGAGGGTTTTCCTTAATGATTCCTTTTTTAATTAACATCCATGGCACGTCACGGACGTGCGGGCAGGGAGGCAGAATAACTAGCCAAACTAAGAATGATGAAATAAAATAAATATGAATGCTTCTCTACTGATCTGTGCTATAGGCTACATGTAATGTCTGCATGATTCCAATACAATGCATACATAGGAAGGTCTATCAAGTGTCTATAGCTTTAACATTGAGCTTTCCACAGGCCTTCAAAGATGCTGCAACAGTACGTATAGAGCTCACCGGTCAAATTGTCTGATTGGAATTTCTTTAAAAGTCCCGTCTCGCAAACACAATCTGGATTTGACAACAATCCTAATATTTAGGCCTATAAAGCAAACGTGCACTGCCCTTATTATGTTTTAAAGGAACAGGCTAATCTGCCGTTAGAAAGTTATTTAACAACACGCATATGCTGCATTTTAAATAAAGCGCAAACCCTCGGTTTCAAACGAGGAGCGAACTGAGTGAGAAGGATCCAACATGGTCAAGCCGGCTAGCCTTAAAAGCTTTTTTTCAGAGGCCAAACACAACTGATGAGGGTAAACCTTCTGACGAGGATGAACCTATTATACCTGCAGTGTTGCGTCTGAACGCGTTTCATTTTATTATACTGTCTATGCCTGTGCGTTAGCGCCGAAGTGGCGTATCCGAGAGCGGTATTGCAGACAGAGATTTGGAAAAATTAGGCTATAGCTCGCACTCGCAGCATATTGAAAATTGGAGCTGTGAACTTAGTTCAAAATTTTGAATGATGAACAATGAACTGAGCTACTTCATCTAGAAAGCGAACTTTCCAAACACTGAATACCTGAAGCCCTAGATGTTCGAGCAGCATCACCAGAGAAAAAGCTGAAATGTCGGGCGTTTATGTCGTTATGGAGTGACAAGTTCTCTTGGCTCAGGTGCGAGGTAATTGATAGTCACAGTAAAATGTTCTGTTAGCAATGCGTAAAGGCGACGCAAAGGATTCACAAGAGGGTCGAATAATTTAAGAATCTCTGCTCTCATTAAACAGAGCAATGACCATGTTGCGGCGCTCATGTTAACGACACAGCAAGTTACGATTAAAGGCCACTTATTGACGCGCATCAGACATTAATGTTTTTGTTTCCCATTGTAAACTTAGGAAAATAAACATGTTGCATTCTAAACTACCTGATTATGTTATTACTTAAGCTATGCAGGCTGTCAGTTTTCTTCAATAGGCTAATTTAGAGGCAGAAATAGATATTTGGCCGGCTTATCATTAAAATGTCTCGCAAATGAAAAACATTTTTCTCTAGCGGAACCTCTGGTTCAGAGAGGACCATCAGAGGACATCAAGGGGACGTTTTGGAAGGACCGAATGCGAACGTCCCGCAGAGGACCACAGGTGAAGGTTACAGGGACGTTTTTAAAGGATGTCCTGGGGACGTATGCTGAGAGACCAAATAAGAACGTTCCCTAATAGTCCGTTTTAAGGCTCATGCGAATGTCACGCAGAGGACCTGCAGGTAAAGGTAACGGGGACGTTTTTAAAGGACGTCCTGGGGACGTGTGCTGACCAAATTATAAGGTTCCCTAATAGTCCGTTTTAAGGCTCATGCGAACGTCACGCAGAGGACCTGCAGGTAAAGGTAACGGGGACGTTTTTAAAGGATGTCCTGGGTACTTATAGCCTGACGATGTCATACTCATGATTCTAGTCAGAATATGAGTCTGATACCGAACCATTGGGCTTTGATTATGGGGTGTGTTTCAACGAACCAGGAAAGAAAATGCCTATTCGCTGAATTGGATACCTAGAACCAATCAGAGCAGCGTAGTATTATCATCTGATAGATTAAACTTTTACCTGATCCCGTAGGAAGGACGGCAAAAACATATTTTCAATCGACAAATGCCTTGATCGCGTTTCTCTGTTCCTCTTTCAAAATGAATGCGCTGTCAATGTCTGTTGAGATATGCCTGCTCACGTTAATTAATTAGCATTAAGGCTACAAGCTACCGTTTGTTTCAATGGGTTTTTTTGTGTACACGTTAGCAATGATCTAACAATAATGGTCTAGATAGCTTAAGTTAAGACAAACAATACTCTGCAAGATCCGTGTTGCACATGCACAACTAACCGAATCATTGTAGACATTGAAAAGTCGTGTAGATAGCTTAATTCACATAAAATATTCCCCACTAAGCACTCGAGACGCGGCCATCTTGGTCGGAGTTCGAATCTACCGGTTAATTCAACTCAAGCGTTGGTATCTGTCCATCAACGTATAAAGCCCGCCCTGACAATTTGATTGGTCCGGTTTGATCCTACCGATGAAACTCTCTCCCAATTAGCCCAGAGCCAGACCAAATCTCCCTGACCAAAAATGTTGTGGGCGGGGTTTGGGCTGGTATCCAGGCTAGGGGACTTATGCTGAGAGACCAAATAAGAACGTTCCCTAATAGTCCGTTTTAAGGCTCATGCGAACGTCACGCAGAGGACCTGCAGGTAAAGGTAACGGGGACGTTTTTAAAGGACGTCCTGGGGACGTGTGCTGAGAGACCAAATTATAAGGTTCCCTAAAAGTCCGATTTAAGACTCATGCGAACGTCACAGAAGGACCAAACGTAGACTTGCTACGAACGTCAAAAACGTTCTGGTAACGTCCTCTAGCGAACGTTGTGCCGGGGACCAATTGGGGATGATTGGGGACCTTACGAATGTCCTGTTAACGTCCTGGGGACGTTCCCTGTTTGCGGGGATCTAAGAGATTTTTTTCTGTCAATTATGTTTGAATCTTGTTCAATCTTGCATCTTGACATTTTTGTCTCAACTGTTTCTCCTAAGGACGTTTAAGAGAAACATCTGTGATTTCATTGATACATAAACAAAACAATAATGAGAGCTCCATGTGGATCATAGAACTGGACCTAAATGAAAGGACGTAGGATGCTTCTAAATTATTTTGTCTCCAGAGGAGTTTTCATGAGATAATATTTGAAATAATGGGAGATGACTCTGACCTAAAAGGAACTCTAGCTGTCTATTAAGTGAAGCTTGATTCCGTAATGTATTGTAAGTACAATAATGTTGATGTCTGCCAGTAAGAACATTTAAATATAAATGTGCTTCCTGTAGAGAACACAAATAAGTAATTCATTAAAGTGAATCGAATATTTATACAGCACTGGTTTTGAGAAACCTTTCTGAACTGTCTGTGCCCTTTCAAAAAAGCCATCACGTGACTTTTATGACTTTGATTATATAAGTGAGCAATCTCTGCAATGCTTCTTGGCCTTTGCAAATAACGACCTAGATGGATCAACATTACAACGACTAAAATAAAAAAATAAATAAACTAAATAAATAAATAGACTACATTCTCTTAATGTGACATCATTTTCATGTCTGGCCCCTTAGCTTGTCTGGTGCAGACAAAAGCAAGAGTCCCTACGCAGATTGGGACTGACCAGCCACCATGTCTGTGGGTGGGCCTTGTTGAAGACTGAGGAAAAGGCCATTTATTATTCATAATTTCACTTCTGTAATAAGACACTGTATGTACTTCAGTGGAATGAGTCAAGTCTCTGAGGCCTATTCCCCTTGGTTAGTCACACCATCACCACTTGAGTCCTTCAGGCTTTTTGGAGAGAGATGTTTGAGGCCATCAGTCACTGCAATTAAGATCGCTTGTCCAAATGTCAGTCGGGTCAGTCAGGGTCACTCACCACCCATGATGACACGCGACTGCCTCACATCCCCAGCGACAGTGCTGGGAGGCCGCCCCCTTCTCTTAATCACTTCCAAATGAAGGTGCACACTGAGCTGACTCTGGGGAGATGGTAATTGCATGGCTTTTGTACACATTGATGGCGATGTCTTAATTTAATTGGTTATTGAGTGTGCACTATCTCTGTGGTTTACATCAAGTGTCTCTATGGAAGAGGCTCTCGGACAGTTCACACACAATGATGACAGTGTTAGGAATAAGAAATAATTACCAGCAACTCCATTTTTGCCAACGATTCTAAACGAGAGCACGAAGAGGCAAAGGGAATGCAAAGACGAGATCGAAGATTGTATGGATGTAACAGCAACAGGCCTTCCAGAGTTCTCCCCCAAAGAACAGGCTGACAAGCTTGGGAAATGCAACCTGTCTGCCGGAGTGTTTAGCCTACAAAATAAACCCCCTCTTATTATGTGCTTCTTCTGATCCGAAACACACTCATTCCACTTCATGTCCAGACTGATGGAGGACCTCGGCTTCCACGCCCGGCTGCACAATCTCATTTGTGGTGATAATGTAATGAATGGAGATGTGCCATCGTGCATATTCAGCTCTGTCACCAAACAGACGTGAAGAGGGGAATAAAATGCCCCCATCCCCACCTCACTTCACATCACTCTGTTATTTCCTTCTAATTTGCAGGTGACATCCTACACTGATTGACTGTTCCATCCAGCCGATTGCAGGGCAGTCAGTCACATTTAGTGGACACTGGACCAGCGAGGCCCTGTCAGTGAGGAGCAAGGGGGGGATGGGTGGGGGGAGTCCTCTGGATAGAGTGGAGTTGCCTAATCACAGGGATGAGATGTAAATCAAATGAGCCCCCCAGTGATTCCCCCCATGCCCACTTCTTCCCACAAACCTCTCACCTTAAAATGGATTAATGAGTGTTCACCTGTTTATTATGCATGGGTGCTGGCTTGTGGCTTGGCAGGTAAGATTGGTGGACTGTAAGCAGTGAAGGCAGTAGTTATCATTGGTAAGTATACTGCTGCTACTACAGTAAATGTTAATCATGCTTTTTGTAAACATTTGATTTGTATCTATTTTGATTTAAACCTTTCTAAAGATGCATGTAATTATATTATTATATATAATTTCTCTTTTTTATATATATAATTTCTCTTTTTAAAGACTTCTTTTAATTATGTTGTACCACTCTGTTTTACACAAAAGAACATACAACTAGTACAAATCTAAATTTTAGGATTAAAAGTGTTTTTTGTTTTGAACAATATGTTTTAAAACACACATTTATAATGTGTGCACAAATCTGTAATTTTACAACAAAATAACACGTGTCCTTGGTCAAAAATGGCCGGTGTGATATATGATGCAAATGACCAATTATTCATATCAACACCCAACTGAATGCAAGTATTATAGTCTTGGACAATCGTTTAAAAGGCCAGGGCCCAGTTTCCCGAACGCTAAAAAGGACTTGAAATCGGTCGTAAGAGGGATATTGCAGAGCGGTTTCCCGACGCCGCACTTACGGCAATGATGAGTCTATGATGTCGCCAAAATCCACGTAGGCCGTTAAGATACGTCGTTATCGGGAAACTAGGCCCTGGTTATTTTTGACTGGAGACACAACAAAAGTAAAAAGGTTAAAATGAGTTGGAACAAAAAACACATAAAGAATATTACTATAATTTATTTTATCCATTCAAGTGGGTAGGGTAAAGGATTTCACGAATCCTTGTGAGTTTAAGATGAAAGAGAATTAAGATTTTAATTCAGTTCATTAAGTTTCGCAATGTTCATTTTTGACTGGAACACAACATGAAGCATATGCAGTTGCTACATGATGAAGGATGAACTCAGATAGGAATTCCCATTAACCAACACAGTGGGAAACGTTAGAAGACGCTCATTTCGGGCTTTTGACAGTAAAGATTGTGTGGACTAACACAGTTTGTTTATGTATAGCAATATTTGAGATTGTTGAGATGTTGAGATTCTGTATTCTTTTCTATTCTCTCTTCTTACACAACAAATCTAATTTCCTCTCTTTCATTTCATTGATGAAAAGAATGTAATTTCTGCAAAGGGCAGATTGGGAAAAAGAGACGAAATGACCAAAGACTCGGCTCAGGCTCGTTAATGCAACAGGCCTCAACATGTATGACTCATGTAATGAGATGTTGATGAAACACCATTTCCATAATTACTAAGAGCATGGGTGTTGTTCTGTTCTTTGACGTGTAAAAGCATGCGTTTCCCATTTGCCTCTCCACAGGATGTGATTATAACCACAGGCTTCCATGACTCTGAATGACCTATATGGAACACAAAAGGACTGAGGGTAACAAATCACCTTTCAAATATTATTCTCTTCAATTAATGACACACTACAGTGACATGTTGTTTGTCTGTTTTGTTTTGGACATTTGTATGACATTTCAATCAGCGAACAACTGATAACTATGAACTGATTTTAAGTGAATTCAAGTTAGAACAAATGTTCTTTTGCACCTGATGGCTTTATTACTGCTGTCGTTCAGCATTGCAACGACTGAAAGCTATTTTGTTCAGCCACCAAAAGTCATCTATCAGCAACAAGTTCTGAAAACCATTCATAACAACCTATGACGTTTTAATTACAAGAACGATGATGAGGTAATTACAGAAGAAGAAGACAAAACAGAACTGTGCGGCGGAGTTTTGCTTGCCTTTGGGACTGTTGGCCATAATCTTTCCGTTTCAGATCACATTACCCATTGAGAAACAAGAGATGCTTCGGATCCCTAATAAGGTGTAAGTAATAAGTCCCCGGTTACCATTTTGGAGATGCAGTCGTGCATTAAAAGCATATTTTATAGGTAACTGGCTTGCGTATATCCAGCTGAAGTTGTTGTTGTCAACAAATTATCTTAGCTTGGGGTGCAAAAGCAATTAAAGTTTATTCCACAGCCATGTGAGGGAGTGAAGTGACACTCCCCTTCATTTGAGAATGTGGGAGGCCTCCTCAAGCATGGCAAAAACCATGAGAAAATGTGATCATTAAGGACTCAATAAAGGCACAGACGCAGACACACACACACACACACAGACACACACAGACACACTCAGACACACACACACACACACACACACACACACACACACACACACACACACACACACACACACACACACACACACACACACACACACACACACACACAAACACACTCATACATATGCACACAGTCACATTTACACAAAAAGAAAAATTTACACAAGCATCATCTTTCCCCTGGGTCCTCCAGGAGGCTGTCTGCTGTAGTTAAAGGACTCAAACAGGAACCCTGCTAAGTGCTACTGTGTAATGCTATTCTATCAACTTTAATTAGTCTTTAATTTCAATTTTTCTAAGCCACAGCCTTCATTTATACTCAAATAACAGCTGATGATGCTAATCAAATTTGTGATAGCAATATCTTTTTTTATTTGAAATGAGATCATGAGCGCTGGAGAGACTAAGCCAAGGAGAGAGTTTGCCTCAGAGCTGCAACAGAAATGGCCTGAAAGGCTGCAGCTCCTGTGTGAGGTTTCTCACTTCTCCCTCTCATCTGAGGAGACAGGTGTGGACGACCTGTCCATATGGCCTCGTAGGGAAAGATCCCAATGGACTTCATGTCTCACCTCCTGAGGACACGCGGCACATGGACATGTGGACGCCCACGACTGGAACACAAGACTCGCAGTGAAGCTGCAACATCACACAAGAATAAGAAAAGGAGTGTCTTAACAACACGGTGAACACACTGCACACCAACAGGCAGGAAGGCTGTTATTAGGCTGATCATGTGTCAAAAAGGACGTAAAGCTAGTCACCCTATTCTGTCCATCACAATAGAGGTCTACACTGGGACATTATCACCTCTCCTCTTCTCTGTTGTTCTGTGTTTGTGTGAAATGAGAGATGTCTTTTTTTATTTGTCATCAGAGGCAGGTGATATCTCGCCATTTTGTGTATTAGGGGGGTTTCTGCTTGTCACCTTATCACTAGAAAGAGAGGGAGGGAGAAATAGAGAGAGTAAGATAACTTGGCAAAAATGAGAGAGAGAGATAGAGACTAGTTTTCAAAGTGCCTGCATCAGTACAGCGGGCACATGCCTCTTCAAAGCCAGAGGACGTGTTTGTCAGGCGACATCTTCACATGAAAGGATGAGCTCCAGGCTGGGTTTGCTGGTGACGGGCGGCTGAGGACCCTGAAGAGGAGAGGGTGCTGCAGAAGTGAGAGATAAGCAGAGAACAAAGTCAACCATTCCCACTGTGTCAAAACAAAGCCTGCCCATCTTCCCTTTGGGGGGGCTGAGGGCCTTGAACTAGACACTGGAGAGTCTGCGAGCAGAGAGGGGGTGTATGGAAACAGGACCCACGTTAGACATAACTATTGTCAGATTGTTTTGGGTTCCTGTGTGCCACGGGCGAGGCTTTACAGCACATGTTTCTCAGCCTGAAGAGCTTGTGTTTTTAAGAGGTGTTAGATGAAGGGAGTAAGAAGGAGAGTTTGGTCGTACCCTCAAGTGCAGTGGGAAAGGAATGTCTCAGCACAAAGGCGGAGAGAGAGGTGTGTACACTGTGCTTTCAGAGCCGCTGCTCATTTGATACCCCTGAAGCACAGTTATATGTATAGTGGATAATATTACTTATCACATATTATTTGCTTGCAGCACTAAGGATGAAGTTCTTAAAGGGCTGGTGTGGACTCCAAACGTTCCCCGTTGCCAATCCCCAAGAGAGGGGCAGCCAGGACATGCTGCCACAGACAATACCAACAAGATTTACCATGTAGATAATATATCCCCTTCTCACCACGTATCTAGTTACTTAATAATTCATTCTACCTATTTCTTGCCTTTTCAGGAGGGTATTCTATCTACATCTACATCACAGGCTGTTCGTGTTGATTTGATATGTTGACAATCATTGTTTAAATTCAGTTAACATTTAATGGCAAACACCCTGGAGACTCACAGAGATGTAACTGAATAAGGTAAATGCCTGTAGCACTAGCAGCCTTTACTAAAGACACAATATGTGCTCTCCAACAGCCATAAGGCCCCCGTTCTCAGGCTCCCACGTCCTGCCACCCTTCTGACTGAGGGAAGGGAAGGCTGAGGCCACAGAGTAGAAAGCTCAGGTGAGCTTACACATGGCTCAGGATAATTGCGTTTATTTCTTATCCCCCTTGAACCAAACGAGGCAGAGAATCTCAGTTAACAGGCCAAATTCCATGTCAGTGTAAAGAAAAGGAATTGCTTGTTGAGCATGTAAGCTTGATTAAAGCTGACAGAGGTCATTTTAGCGGATTCTGATGTATACCACAAGGTGGGGAGGGATTTTGGAGGGATTTAACCAGTGCCAAGACCTTGTGGTTCTTGGCCTTGGTGGAGATGAAGCTGGAAGTGGAGAAAGAAGCTTGTGTTTTTAAACATCTGACGTTCTTTGAGTCCTCCTTACTCAAACATGACCTCTGGCAATTAAAAGAAGAAAAAACTCCGACAGAAGATTGTGGTGTGAGCTGGACAGGGACTTTACAAGCCATAGACCTCGGGAAAAGAGATACACTAGGTGGACCTCCGTACCTGCCCTCCATCGACCAGCCCTGCACAAGCAGTGCACACAATGGAGGGAGTTCCCTGCTGCAATCAGGGCGGGTGGCCTCTGGAACCAGTGGCCTGATTACAGGGGGAGGGCCGTGGCAGGGGCTGGTTTTATGAGACGGGGGGGGAGCACAGTGCCAGTCATAATATCAGCCACACACATGCCAGACCTCAGGCCATGTGAGGTGGGTGGTATGGTATGTGAATGTCTCAGTGTTTGTGTGTGTGTGGGGGGGGGGGGGGGGGCATAATACCTCAATTTGAACTTCACACTGGCACTTGTGAAATGGACAGGATGGGTGATGTTTACAGCAAGATGGCATGTTATGGGTGAGTTTTAGGGCATTACTGCGGGGCTATCTGCCTGATAGTAGAAATGCAAATGTTTTTTGTTCTCTTGAGGCCCCAGGACATAGCCCTCGCTCACACCAGCCCGACAGTGGAAACACGGCTTGTGTATTGTACTTAAATGTAGGTGTGTGTGTGTGTGTGTGTGTGTGTGTGTGTGTCTAACATGTGAGCGACCTTGTGTGTGTGTGGATGCTTTGACACCCGTGAGGCTGGCGTGGTGACCTCCCCTCCCTCTCTGGCGGGCTGTGTGCGTAATCCAGCAGGTGTTCCCAATAACCCGCCTGACATCATCTCCACAGAACAAAGGGATGTTGAGCAGGGCAGCGGCCAAAGAAAGCAGAAACCACACACACAGATCCATTAAAGGCAAAAATACATCCACAGAGCACAGGATGCATGGAGCAGTGGCAGCACCCTGACAGGAAGTCTGTTCCAGGGCCTGTGTGGATCCAAGCTAAAGGACATGCCTAGAAAACCAAAGGGATTTGGTTATGCACATTATTGCACAGATAGTGAGGTACATGGTCTGGCCCTTAGTTGCTCCCCATTCTTCACTGATCTGGGTCAGGTTTGACAAGAATGAGTGGAAACAGCGGCATCGTTACGGTGAATTATTTTTATTGAAGGAGCTAACATAATTATGCATTGAATGGTCTGATGAGATTTGATCAAACTTTAGCATATCATTTTAGAAAACATTCAGCTCTAAGGCGTGTTTGATGTGTAGGCAAAGGCTCATACACCAATAGTGAGGGTTCATTGTTGTAGAAGTTTGTCCTGAGAAAATTGCATAGCAAGCAATGAAACAGAGGGGAAACACTAGGAACAATGCATGGGCATTTTTCTTTGTTTTGTTTCCTCAATACTAAGCATGTTTACAGATATGAAGAGATAATATCTTATTCACACACACACACACACACACACACACACACACACACACACACACACACACAATACTCACCTGGAGTGGTTAACTCTTGCTGGGAGGTCAAGTTTGGTCTCAATAGGTGGTCAAGATTAAGACTTCAGTACTCTCTGCAGGATTGTACATCTCCAACAAGCCAGGCAGTACAGGGACAGGTGGTCAAAGTTGATATTTTAACTTGTGAAATTATTTTGATTAACGACAAATTATTTTATATCTAAGTGTAGTTCTAGATACAGAAATAATGAATCCTCTCTGTATGGTGGTAGCAAACTTACTATGAAGTGCCATCTCTCCTCCGAATGTAATGTAGGTGGCACAGAAAGAAAAAAAAACCTTCTTAAAATGATTTATAGTGGGATATATATGATAATATCACTGGAGGGGGCAAGAAAGGGCAAAGGAAGTGTGGAAAAGCTCACTGGTTAGATAAAGCTGTCTGTATTAATTTGTGTACAATTCATTTTAACCTCATTTTCCATTGGATATGTTATGATGGTTCATTATTGATTCAGAAGTGAAAAAGGCAGCTAGGTTTTTTTTGAGTTAACCACTGGATAACCATGCCAACTGACAGGCCTACTGGAAGGTAGAAATGAAAGTGTTATTTTCATTTATAGATCAATCTCAAAGGTCACTGATTCCGTGATGTATCTAGAAAATCCTATTATGGAACAATTTTTTTTTTTTAATCTTGTCCATTTAAAAAATGATCACCAATGCATATTTCCAATGTCCCATAGCCTAGCTAGTGATATTACTTACTTTTTCTGGGTAAGCACAATATGTGCAACAACTCACATGGGTCATTGGGATTACACGACTGATAAACATCGAAAGTAATGAATATGAACAATCTGGTAGTATGAAAATAAACAGTGATTTTATCAATGTCCTGATGCAGATGAAAGAGCATACATCTCCTGGTGTGGGCTGCATGACAGAAATGTGTGAAACATCCTGGTGCTGAAACACAGAGAGCTCAATTGTTGGCATATAAACAGGGTTGGAGAGACAGGCCATGGCAGTACCCATTTACCCCTTCTCCATTAGAAGGCATGCCCCACTTCCAGTGATATGGACAGCCCCGTGTGCAACCTAAGACCTGCGTAAGCCCTCATGGTGCAACCTCTGGCTGAACCTACCTCCTGCAACTAGATCCTGTGCCTCAGATCCTTTCGGGACAAATGAGGGGGATGAAGCTTCTTGCCAGAGATGGCCAATGGGTAGCTATAAGCAATGAATGGAGGTTGTGAGTAGTTCTTTCTTCTGGCTACAAACCCTGGATGTGATTGTTTTCTCACACTGAAACAATGGTGTCTCTGACTAAGGACAGGCAATAGGATAGTTCTTAAATTGAATATGTTATCAGCTAATTCCCGTGGACTCTCCTTTTCAACTGTTTAATGTGAATATGATCCAAAGGCATTTGTAGAGAATGCTTGCACTCTATCATACAATGATAAACAATCTTTTTTACTGCAAGCCATGTTAGCACAGTACCGTAGATGTGTAATGTAGGCAGACAAAGTTAGAACTTGCACAGAATTTTGGCAGCTTACCCTGCATTTCCACACTGTACTTCTTTCACTGGGGATTTTCCTCAATTTGACTCATATCTTTAAGGAAAGAAGATGTGGGAGGACCGACTCTTCACCGGCATTTCATTTTGATGATGGCAGATGAACAGTAAATGTCTAAAAGGCAGTGGCCATAAATCAGCCTTAGACCTAGTAAACCAGCCGACATCTTAATTCTGATTGACTGTGGTGTTGTATTGAAATATCATCTGATTTGATCACGTCTGAGAGACCCTATGATGTACCTTTAGGATTCCTGAATCAATGACTTTATGGGGTTTTACACAGTGGCGGTTCTACATGGAATTACGCCCCAGGCGAGACCCCCTCCGATTTTTATTTTTTTTTATAAATATATATATATTTTTTTTTATTATAACTAAATAAATGAAATTCTATGCATGCCATACTTCAACTTATGACTGGTAAACTATACTTTGTCACGAAATAAAGTTGTGGCAAATGTTCCGTCTTTGAAACATTTTTGAACATTCCGTTGGCTAATTACACGGCCCAACGTCAACCCAACTGATGGAAATAAATAATAACTTAACGTTTTGTTGCAAGGCACAATCTTATCGTGAAATTAGATCTCGTGTTTGTTGAGTTTAAACCGAATTATTGTTGTATAATCATAGGCAGCAGAATAGCAGGCTAACACATGAGTTATAGGCCTACCACCAATTAACATTAGCCCCTTATCATGATATGGATACCGTAATAATACAGAGAGAACATAGTGGCATACCTTTATGTTTTGCTCGATTCTCCTCTTCTTCTTTTCTTTTTTTTTCCAAATTGGGAACCTGACGGTTTTGGCCATTTCCTATCCATCTCTGTGCTTATTTTGCACTCGACAATCAACAAATTCCCCATCCCCCAACACCTTGCCCTTGGTGACACATAATCGTTCAGTATTACCTATTTGTATAAGCCATTTCACACAATTCAGAAAAACTAAAAACGTGCAGGAATTATAGGCCTGTAATTATAATATTATGAATGTGCGTTTTTTGCAAGAAAGTCGAGGTGTGACTGACTTAAGCACAATAATTGTATTAGAGTATTGCTATAGCCTACAGTGGATCCCCCCGTCCCCTCACCTGTCCGTTCCAGTTGGGATACCCAGATGTGAACTTTTCCCCCGTGCTCCCTCCCTTTCCCCCTTTTCATACATAGACGGCACCTTCTTAGTAAGCATGGGCACAAGCAAGGGCGCCTGCAGCTGCAGGGGGTGCCAATTTGCCAATTCCCCACACAGTGATATGATAGATAATAGAAAACCGCTTCGCGGCCCAGATTATTATTATTACCTCCGCCAAGGAGGTTATGTTTTCGCCCCTGTATGTTTGTTTGTTTGTTAGCAGGATTACGCAGAAACGCATTGACCGATTTCCCTCAAACTTTGTGGGGAGATTGGTTAATATAATGGCACTAATTGATTAGATTTTCAGATGTCAAGGTCAAAGGTCAAGGTCACAAGGCGGAGGTTTGCATTCTCTGAATGCTCCCATTATTGTTTAATGATTTACTTGGTCGTGCCGCCCCCCACGTGACTTGAAAAAGTGCCGCCCCGGGCGACCGTGCCTAAAACCACCACTGGTTTTACACTTTTAAGGTGGAGATAAACACACCTGTTATGCCCTGTGAAAATGTAAGAATAGATTTTACAGCATGCATGTCAACAAATGAATCACTGAAATACATCGATTTAAAAGCTAACTAGCTTTTCTATATGTCAGCTTTGCTGTTTGTGTTCTGATGGTTATTAGCTAGTGGGGTTGTGTTACGTCACGTGCACGACTCACATTCATTTAAAAATAAGGGAAGGCCACGCAAAATGTATGATGTAATAATAATAAATTATTTATTAATGGTTACAGGTATATATTTATCTATTAATTATAAGCAAAACGTGTGGTGAATGTCAGTGTTGTGAATAGAAACCAAAAAATATAGGCCTAATGTAAAGTCAGTTAAATGGTAATCCAAAACAAACGACAACGATGATCCAAAATCCTACGACAACGATCTAAAACCAACGAGTATTCCAAATCCAATCTCTGACCAACGATAACCAAATGCCGGGAATCCAAAGCTCTCCCTACTGCCGTCTGATCAGACCTCTTGAAGCACAGCCAATCAACCATACACTTGTTTCCAATTACCTGTTGTAGAGACAGAGATAGAACAGGCATGTAAATATCACAGGGCGGGGCCTAGACAGGTTGTTACTGAAAATTGTGCCCGACATGTGCTGTGTAATAATCAGCAACTAAAATTCCAGTAGCATCCACTTGGTGTTTTTGCCAGACAATTATTCTTAAAGGGGACAACACATTGGTGGGAGGTGTTGGAGACCCCTAGTACTCCTACTAAAACTAGCAGAAGTTAGCATGATATGCTAACAACAGTTACCTGTTAAAGGAAAACTAATGTGCCTATAAACATCCAACTTATTTAACAGACAGTGATTCCAGAAAGCAACGTTTGTAAAACAACAAATACCTTGGTGCTACCATGGTGCTAGCAATTTTGTGGCTCAGTTGCTCAAAATGAAGTTGGTATTCCAAAGTCTATAGTCAAAGTCATGATATATGGCCTTTGGGAGTCACCATATTCCTTTCTCTGAGACACACTGTTTATATCTTTAGATTTGTTCAGTCCAAATGAAGCAGTACTGCTATGGAGCTTAAACAAACTTTACGTTTGGTATTGGAACAAAAGAACAAAGTCAGCATTGATTAAAATATAGATTTTTTTAAACTGGAAAAGAATGACATGAAGAAATTGAAGAATTTCATTGAAAAAGCACAGCAGAATAAACAATAAACATTGAAAAATATTCTAAGTGCTCAGTGTTAAAGGCACCCAGTGCAACTTTCGAGGCTTAAAAATAAAAATTCAATTTCTAGTCTTTTTTACACGTAGTAAGTTTCAATAACTCCATACCATTACATACCGACATTCAAGCAGCAAAGATGAGACGTCATTGTGTGGTGAGAACTGATAGAAAATCGATAACAACAACAATCGCCGCCATTTTCTTTATTTTTTGTAACCTACAATAAATAAAGCAGGCTTCCAGTCAATGGAAAAATGGCTTCTCCCCACCCGCGATTGTTGTTGTTTACGATTTTCTATCAGTTCTCACCACACAACGACGTCTCATCTTTGCTCCTTGAATGTCGATATGTGATGGTATGGAGTTATTGAAACTTACTACGTGTAAAAAAGACTAGAAATTGAATGTTTATTTTTCATTGAATGTTTACATAAAGTTGCACTGGGTGCCTTTAATTTCAAAACAAATGTTTCAATGTAAATGTTTCATTGACAATATTTTTCATTTTCTTTTCTTTTTTCATCAATGGCGATTTAGTTTTCTTAATGCCAAACTTCAAGTCTCTGTTTTAGGTCCATTTACAGCTATCAGCCCATCTCAGTGTTGGACGTTATTTCAGTCTGCAGGAAGGGGCTGTTATTCTTCCTGTTGCATCTTTATCAGGTCTATCATGTAGACAGAGATCAGCTCTTCTGGCCACATCCCTATATCTAATTGTAATGTGTAATCAATATTTCTAAGAATTGGGAAAACTGACTGTTGGTATTTTACTGGCCATTACTAAAACTGATTTATGGCCTCATCTACCTTTGGTGTCTTCCTTTAGGGCAAAAAAAGCGAGTTTTTCCAAGAACTTTCATCCTTCCTCGTCTCCTCTCTATTCTTATCATCTGTGAGTTAGAGGCAAAGCACCCAGAATTTCAACAGGAAATGTTGTCCAGGGCCTCCACAGGAAGCCACTCCCGGCTACTGCACAAAAGCCAGAGGAAAACGCCGCTAACACACTGGGAGTATGGCCTGTGTGTACTGTGTGTGGAATGTGACCTATGAGCCCCCCACCACACACACACACACACCACCGCTGCTTTACTGACAGTGGTGAGGGCTAATGAGGCAATGACCACTGAATGCCATACCATACGCTCCGTCATAGAGGTTAATGTGTTTGCTAACCTGCCACACTTTGCAGTATGTGTCAGAAATGCCATTGGCTGGAGTGGGTTGCATCATAAGGTGAGCAACCCTAAGATTTGACTCCCGTGACTTGACACATGCCATTAAAGATCCTGTGGAAAGTCCGCTTCTCATTTGTGGAGGAGAATATCACATTGGCAGCAAACATGTGACAAACAAGCTGGTATGTATTTGAATAGAGTGAACAAGATGGGTGTTAGACTCGCTCACTCGCTCAGTGAACGCCAGACATTTCATAACTTAAATCTCCTGTGATTCTCAACTGCTATACAAAGCAACGTGTTTATCAGGTTATAAATACTTGAAGTGGTGGCAAGAAGAAAACAGAACTTCTGGGAACTGGACATTTTGGTGAAGAAAGGGTCAGAAAATAGTTATTTTGCATTAGTTGTAACAAGGTTTTCTAGTTGTTACAATGTTTTTTTAAATATTCTTTGAGAAGAATGAATTTGTGTTTGAATGTGGTAGAAAGGTTTTTTTTGTGTTTGAATGTGGTAGAATGTTTTTTTTTTTTTACCAAACCAGTGTTGACACCCAATTTTCTTTTCTTCATGGAGAGGAGATTTCTTGGGTGTTCTTGAGGCTGAATTCATTTCCATTGTTCAGGCAGGGCAACCGCAAAGTGTTTGTATATATTCAGTTGCGATGGCAACCTGTTGATTTAGAGCTGAGGAGGTTCTAAGGAGCAGGGATTGCAGTGGACGGAGGTGGGAGGGGATCCCGCGACTCCCATAGGAAATTAGAGCCACGTTCCATTCATTTTGCAACAGGGAGGTGAGCTCCCAAGCACAGCCACAGGAGGTGCGTGGACATTAGTATCAAGATTTACAGCATTCACTTTTTCAAAAGGAGTTGATGATCATGCTGACATTTTGGGGAAGAGTGATTTCCCAACTTATTGATTGTGTAATGTCATCATGACATTATGTAAAAATGATCAATTTGAATTATGATATTTGGATATATTTCTTACCAATTCCAAAAAAACAAACAAAAACATTTAAACATCATACTTGTCATAGAAAACGTTACGAGAACATTCTTTTTAAGGAAGAAGAATTGTACACAGTTACACACAGTCTTAAAATTGAGTTGTTCAATTGCACTCTTCTTCTCTGTGTAGCCGGCAAACACCATAATTTCAGCTCTTATGACTGATGCTTTTTTGTCCCTAGAACTCAATGACAGTGCAGGCTCAGGTTGACCACCTCATCTGCAGCCAGCTCCTTCAGTGGTCCACTGTCCAGTTTCTTCAACACCATCCAGCCCCTCTGTCTGAGTGAGAAGCTCGTGCAGATGGGTGTGAACGCCCACCTTGTATCCTGGGTCACGGACTACCTGACGGAGAGGCCGCAGTTTGTCAGGCTGAAAGACTGCGTATCTGAGACTGTGTTGTGCAGCACCGGCGCTCCACAGGGGACTGTACTCTCACCAGTGCTGTTCACCCTGTACACATCAGACTTCACTTACAACACAGAGTCGTGCCACATCCAGAAGTTCTCTGATGACTCTGCTGTTGTAGGATGTATCAGGGACGGACAGGAGGGTGAGTACAGGAGCCTGGTGGACAACTTTGTGCAGTGGTGTAGGAATAACCACCTGCAGCTGAACACCTCCAAGACCAAGGAGATGGTGGTAGACTTTAGGAGGTCTCAGCCTCCTCTGCTACCAATCTCCATAGAGGGTGTCAGTGTGGAGGTGGTCAGCACCTACAAGTACTTAGGTGTTCACCTGGACAATAAACTGGACTGGTCAGCTAACATAGATGCCATCTACAAGAAGGGCCAAAGCCGACTCTACTTCTTGAGGAGGCTGAGGTCCTTCAATGTCTGCAACAAACTCCTGCGTATGTTTTATCAGTCTGTTGTTGCCAGCGTCCTTTTCTATGCTGTGGTGTGCTGGGGAGGCAGCACAAAGAAGAGGGATGCTGGGCGACTTGACAGGCTGGTGAGAAAGGCAGGAGCTGTTGTTGGCACCGATCTGGACTGCATAACAACAGTGGCGGAGAGTAGGACCCTGAGCAGGCTGCTAACAATCATGGACAATGACCACCACCCACTGTACAACACTTTTAATGGTCAGAGGAGCATCTTCAGTGGCAGACTCCTGTCACTGTCATGCTCATCAGACAGGCTGAGGAAGTCCTTTGTCCCCAGGGCCATTCAGCTCTACACCACACAGAAGGGGAGGGGGAGGGAGATGGACTTCTCTGCATGAGTCTACCTCAGTCTGCCCTCCTCTTCTCCTCACACTTTATTCCATCCCACTGCCCATCCTTTTTCCTTCCTTTTTCTACATTTTTCTACTTTTTTTACTGGCTACAATAGCCCCTTGGACTGCCTTTCCTTTATTTAAGTATTTATATCACTGTACACTATCCCCACACACACAAGCACAGGACTCTTTGCACTATCCACACATGCACAGGAACACTTTTGCACTACTTTCCACTACTTACAGCCCTGTCACATGTTAAGCACATTGTTATATGTATATGTTATATGTAAACACCCCACCCCCATGTGTACATGTTCTCCCTATGTGTATTGTTTTTGTATTTATTGTGATTTCTGTATTTATTGTTATTCATGTTTGTTTGTAAGTGTAAGCTACTGGATGACCGTAATTTCCCCCTGGATCAATAAAGTATCCATCTATCTATCTATCTATCTATCTGTTAACGACTGTTACCTCACTGCCTCTGTGTTGATTTGTCATAGGTCGTAGCTCCATGACTGACCAATGATGGAAAATCACAGAAGCAATCAGTAGGTCCTCAAGGGCGGAGGAGGAGGAGAGGTGGCTGAACCCCAGAGAAAGCTGACGCCTTCAGGAGATGGATGGTGAAGGGCTGGGGTGCCTGCCCCAGAGATGGGCTGGGTGGAGGAGGCAGTGTTTACGCAAGCGCCTCATCAGAGAAGCCAGCTGAGACAATTGCCCCGTGGGACTGCAGGAGAGGGCAAAGGTGGTGGTGAAGTCCCTCATAAAGCCTCTGCTCACTGGAGGAACCTCACACTAATAAGGCTTAGGGGGTGGAGGTTCAGGCAGCTCGTTTGTGGTCAAGATGTTCACATCATAAATGAATTCAACAGACTGCTGTATTGAGGCATTCTAGTGTGACGCCAGAGGACCTGTTTGTCAGAGCAGTTATTACCAGAGTTGGACATGAGGATCTGAGCACATACACCTGTGCCAAAACGACCGGTCTCTGTCACCATCTGTGTTTACACTTAAACCTCTTTACACTCATACCAAACACCTCTTTCCTATGGAGCATGTTTTTTGCTTTGCTTTGAACGATGCTTTGCTTTGTTGTTTGTTTTCTTTGCTTGTTCGTGTCCCCTAATACCCTGTCTCTGCTTTTTTTGGTCGCTCTCGTTTTTTTGTCTCGGTTTCAGAGGCGCCACCCTCTCTCCTCCTCGGCTGTAATGAAAGGCTTGCAGAGGGGTTTGGGCGAGGAGCTCTCCTGAACACCTGTGGCAGAGCAAACAGCACCACGGACTAATAGCAATCATAAGGAGACATTAATGTGTCAGCTGGGGGAGGGGGCTGTGGAGATGAAAGTGACAGTGTGCAGTTTGGCTGTAAAAATCTGTGGACCTGGACTTGTACTGAAGCTATAAATCAGACCACCCTTAGAGTGTATGTGTGTGTGTGTGTGTGTGTGTGTGTGTGTGTGTGTGTGTGTGTGTGTGTGTGTGTGTGTGTGTGTGTGTGTGAGTGTGTGCGTCTGTGTGTGTGCAGTGCACATGTGCACATGTGCATATATCTGCAAGTACATCAGCATATTTCTTGTGTTCGAGAACAGTCTTTAATCATGTATGTGTGAGTGTGTCCATGTGTGTGTATAAGCATTGCAAGAGGGGATTTACAGTTTCCTTGTGTACATACTGATGTGTGCTGTCTGTGCATGTGTGTGTGTGTGTGTGTGTGTGTGTGTGTGTGTGTGTGTGTGTGTGTGTGTGTGTGTGTGTGTGTGTACGTGTGTGTGTGTGTACGTGTGTGTGTGTGTGTGTGTCAGGCTTTATGCCTTATTGACTGTAGCAGTCTTGACATGTCTGAAGAGCAGGAGAGGGTGGCACCTCTGTGTTGCGGTTGCTAGGCGCAGTGAGGGGGGACCCTGCAGGCTCTGTGACAGAAGCCATGCCAGTGCCCTGATTTAGGGTACCTAGG